>NW_027328758.1:0-357156 GCF_048564905.1 Vicugna pacos | reverse complement strand
TTTCTTGGGCCTTCTATGACTTTAACTGCAGGGTTGATTTTCTGCACAACGTCTGTATTGAAGCCAGGCAGAAAACGTGAACAGATCCTGCAGGCCACGGCTGAGGCCTCCGGTCAAATCATCCTTGTTGTGCAGAGCCTACGTTCATGGGACCATTTTCATGACTGCTGTAATTAGTTCTCATCCAAGTGTCCCACCAAAAATGTTTCTAGATGGAAGGTGGCCTGAAGCAGATGAGCAGTGGGGATGTGGGATGCAGATGGCAGATAGACTGGAAGGAGAGACGGGAAATATTTCCTCAGGCTTCAGTTTGGGTGATTTCTGATTTTCATATGGACATTAAACTGGGTCAGGCTGAAGCGCCGTTTGCTCTAAGACTGGGTGATGTACACGTATCCTTACAACTTCTAAAAATATGTTGAAGTTGGACGTGACAGCCTAGGGGACAGACAGCTTAGAGTGACACGTTCCAGGATGCCTATGATCTCGGGCTCAAAAAGAGGAAAAGAACACACATATCTTGCCTGTGTAGTTCTATGTGAAATTATTTTGACCCTTGCCGGATGGTGTAAGATCAGAGTTCATGTAGTCTTTCTTATGTCGCGAAGACGACAATTCTTTTTGATGAGTCAGCAGACTGTTTCTGATGGCCTGGGGTCTGTGCCAGACATTAGCTGTCTAGACAAATACCACACAGCCCCCCATCCCTCAAGGAGATCACAGTGTGTCGTGGAAGAGACAAATTTAAATAGGTTTTCAAAACAATGTGTTAACACTCATTTGGCTTCATATATATTGTATGTTCAGAGGGGCTCTTGCACTGACTGGGGCAGGGTTCTAGAAGGTAAGGAAGGTGTCAGAGAGGAAATGCTTTCTGCAGTGACATCTGATGGATTCCAGCAAATCTCTAGACCAGGAGAGTGCGTGCTGGGCACGGAAATCTCAGCAGCTTGCGTGTCTAGTGCAGAGGTCTGGTCGTGTCTAAGAGCACTTTGCACTTAGGGAAGGAAGGTCAGTGAGGCTAGAGGCTGTGGGGAACTAACAGAAGCTGAGGCTGAAAAAAAGCAGCAACTAGGTGATGAGAAGGTGTGACGTTAAATCAGGGAGCATGGACTTCCTCACACATGCAGCGGGGAATTCTTTGGGGTTTTAAGGAGGAGAGTGACACAGATTAGTCATTAAAAGTGAGCAAAGTGGGTTGTTCACTCTAAAGAACAGCACTGGGGAGACTAGCAAGGGGTGGGAATTAATGCAGTGCGAAGCAAGAAGCAGGGACTTAGTTGGGGGACATTAAGGAATAGAATTGTAGTACTGACGGGGGTGAGGGAGTAGAAAAGTAAAGGAAAACTCCCAGATGTATGTCACGGAAAACAGATGGGATAGTGATGCCATTGTTTGAAGAAGTAAACCTAGTTCTGAGCGAGTGTAAATTCAAACACACAGAGTTTGAGATTTTTATGGGCTAATCAAGTGGGAATGTCTACTTGTCAATTATAAGTATATTTCTGGGACTGAAATGAAATGTCCTTGCTGGAAAAGATTTGACAGTTAATCAGTGGACAGAGAGAAGTTAAAGCCACGGGAATAAATGCCACCCATTGACAGTTTATCAAAGAAAAGGGAAGGAGGGCACTTCTGGTTCAGAGAATATGGCAGACCAGAAACTTGAAGACCCTCTCACTAAAGACACATAAAATTGTAGTACACAATGCCGCCAATCTTTTGTTTTTTTTTTAAAGTCACCTTTATTGTGGTATGATTCCTGTATAGTAAATTACACATATTTCACATGTACTATTTGATGAATTTGATAGATGTCTACATCCAGAAAACTATCACCATGATCAAGATAGCTAACATTTCCATAACTCCCCAAGAGGGACACTTTTCCAATTCCCATATTTTTCCCTTCCCATCCCCTTCTCTCCCAGGTAACCGTAAGTTTGTTTCTCTATGTCTGTGGGTCTGTTTCTCTTTTGTATTTAAGTTCATTTGTGTCTTTTTCTAGATTCCACATATAAGTGATATCATATGGCATTTTTCTCTTTTTCTGGCTTACTTCACTTAGAATGACTATCTCTACATCCATCCATGTTGCTGCAAATGGGATTATTTTGTTCTTTTTAATGGCTGAGTTGTATTCCTTTGTATAAATATACTACTACATCTTTATCCAGTCAACTGTCAATGGTTACTTGCGTTGTTGCCATGTCCTGGCTATTATAAATAGTGCTGCTGTGAGCATTGAGGTGCATGTGGCTTTTTGAATTAGAGTTTTCTTCTGACATATACCCAGGAGTGGGAAGGCTGGATCATGAGTTAAGTCTATTTTCAGTTTTTAAAGGAAATTCCACACTGTCTTCTCTAGTGACAATGCAGCCCGTTTTGTGAAAGCAGAGACATGCTCAGAAAGTAATGGGTATTTCTAGCGGCCAGACATGAAGCACAGTGAGTGTGGCCTGTTGAAGAATCAGAGGGCAGTCTGCCAGGGCTGGAGTAGAGTGACAAGGGAAGTGTGGTACAGGTAGGTTTCAGACCACATGGGGACCTGACAGGCTGGGATAAGGAGCCTGGAATTCCAGTCATCCCTTGGTATCCATGGGGCACTGGTTCCAGGACTCACCCCTGACGTCAACATCCATGGATGCTGACGCCTCTTGTATAAAATGGCATAGGACTTGCATGGAATTTATGTGCACCCTCCCATTTACTTTATATATATATACAAACATGTTTTATTGAGTTATAGTCATTTTTCAATGTTACATCAAATTCCAGCTTAGAGCACAATTTTTCAGTTATACATGAATACACACATACATTCATTGTCACATTCTCTTTTGCTGTGTTCTCCTGTGTACTTTAAATCATCTCTAGATTACTCACGGTATCTAATACAACATGAATGCTATCTAAGTAGTTGTCAGTGTATGGCAAATTCAAGTATTGATTTTAGAAACTTTCTGTTTTTTTCAAGAATATTTTCAAACAACAGTTGAATTTGCTGGATAGGGAGCCCCTAGTTACGGAGAATCCCCAAGCTCTTCCTTTCCACCTCCTAAATTTCCACTGCAAGCACTGAAGGGGTCCAAACATAGAACAGCGCCATCTACCTGGTGGAAACGATGAGGAATTCCTTCAGCTTATGTAGCGCAGGACAGAAGGTATAGGGACAACTAGTGGGAAAGCAGGGCCTGCCTGGAGAGGAAGGAGGAAGGACCACATTGGAAGCCAGCTCGTACCCTTACTGGAGCTAGCTGATAGCAGTGAGGGACGCCGAGGAACTGGAGACACGTCACGTCGGGGGCAATCCTGGCCACCATGTGCAGGGTTCGCATAGCTGGGACCCAGTTTGCAAGATCAAAATAACAAGGTTGGAGAGGGGCTGCCTCAGCCCCGGGATCCTGACAACGGCCACAGCGCCGTGACCCCAGATAATGCGGCTCTCCTTGTAAGCCAGAAAAAGGAAACTCTGAGCCAAGATATTGCAGATTCCACCGCAGCCACACGGATAACTAGATCTCTAAGCTGACAAAATGTAACCACTAGAAACAGGAATCTTTCGTTTTCTCTTCATTTGGACCTTTGGACAGGGAACCACACATCTCTGAAGGGAACCATCTTTAATACAATAGAGAGCTCACTTTTTCAGGAATAAGCATGGAGAAAAAGAGTGGGTGATGGTTTAAAGTGGAGGTCAAAGCGGAAGCCCATCTGAGAAATGGTAAAAACATGCATCTCAATGAATCCGAGTTATGGCGAAAAGAAGGAGGAAGGTTAAGGAAATCTCTATCCACCAGACAAG
The DNA here is from genome assembly GCF_048564905.1 of Vicugna pacos. Lineage (NCBI taxonomy): Eukaryota > Metazoa > Chordata > Mammalia > Artiodactyla > Camelidae > Vicugna > Vicugna pacos. The sequence continues at coordinate 353,351 of NW_027328758.1, read as the reverse complement.
ATTAGCCAGTCATAAAAAGACAGCACTTTAAATCAAGAAACCTTTTTTTTTTGGTGATAAAAAATGTCATATTTTAAAACAAGGCTTGGGTCATCAACAACAAGCTCAGAGATGTTGAGGAGAACATAAAGCTGTATATAGACATGAAAGTCTTCCGACTCCACTGCTCGAAAAAACTTAGCGAATCATGTGTCCAGTTGATTTGAAAATCCCGATAAGTAAATAACTCAAAAGCAGGAAAGACATGGTATTAAATAGTGGTAGTGAGCAATGAAATCCAAGAAGTTTATACCTATAATTTCATTGTTAATATAACAAACTGAAAGCAACTGTCTAAAAAGTAGTAACTGGAGGACACATACACACACACACACACACACACACAATCTGGAACAGCAGAGAGGAAAAATATGCTAAATTTATCATTATTGAGGATCAGGATCTAATAGATTATTTCATTTTTGATAGTGTTATAGGAATACTGGTCCAATTACATATAAAGTTATGAACTTACAGATGATTTATAAAAATTTAGAGAGAATTTTCATTAAAAGGCAATATATCTTCCAAATCATTGAAGAGAAAATTAACAATAAAAAATTAATCAATCCAGCTAATATGGAGTAACAGAGACCATATTTACCATCCTAAAATAAACCACTAATGGATACAATATATGAAGCAATGATTTTTAAGAGAGGTGAAAACGATCATCCACTTGGACCCTGTCCTGCCAACCCATAACAAGGCTTCTAGGCCTCCTACTGCCATAACCAAGAACGTCCAACAAGAGGCGAAATTTCCTTCCTCTGCTCCTACTGCAGAGCCAGTCCTGAGCAGTCCTTTTCCAGGTTTTGGCAGGCAGCTCCCAGAAGTGCTCTCATGAGCCTTGGTCCCTTTTGGCCACCAGCAAAGGGATCAAGGATGAGCAGTAAGCCTCCTTACTCATCCAAGACCTAGGAACCTATCTGATTTCTGAGCAGGGCTTCACTCTTGTCTGCTGTCTGGTACTCTCCGCCCGGCTTCCCGAGTCCCCGGCTTGGGCAGCCTGCACGCTGGCCACAGCCCATCAGAATCTGTACCCCTGCCAAGAGGCCACATGTAATCGTGAGCAGGGCCCCAGGCCTCTGGAGCAGCGTGGCTTGGACTGCGTCCTGGCCCTGGGCGTGCGAGCTCCATGCCCCTGTTTGAGTCAGTTAGCATCTCTAAGCTAACTTTCCTCATCAGTAAAATGAAGACATATCAATATGGAAAAAAAAAATCAGAATCGGGGGGGGAATAAATTTCTGGTGACTGAAGATTTTTTTTTATTTTGAATTATACAGCGAAAGACATCATACAAATTTTACTACTTCAGAATTCTCAAGGACAGCTTCTACTGTTAAAACTAATGCATGCACGTACACACAAACACACGTGCAGACACACTGACTCTGCTCCACATACTTCCCTACACACACATGTACATGGCCTCATGTACCACACACACACATACCATACACACAACCACACACATCCTCAGGAACACACACAAACATAGCATACTCACTACCACATACATCACCAGGTGCACGTGCGCACAGCCACACACACACTCACAATCATGTACCACAAAATTCCCCAGGTGCGTATGTGCGCACACACACGTCATACACACCTTTGGCATTATTCTAAATCAATTTACAATTGAGGGTCTCAGTGTCCATCGTTTTAGCCACTCAGAAGAACCTGACTTTGGAGCGTGAAGCAGGAGCCCCTCCTCTCTTGAGACGGTCGTTGCCACTTACAGTCTCAGTCGAGCCAACATAACTGCTCTGGACCTTTGGAAGTGCAGTTCCAGAGCATACCTGGGAGCTCACATCCTATATATATAAACATTTTAATTGCAGGAAGTTCTAAGTCCCTGACTTTACAAATATACATTCATTATAAGGGGGAAGGCCAGGTTCAAAATTAAAATTCCCAGACTCAGGGGAGTCCTGCAAAGAAAGTGAGCATGCGGGGAGAACTGATTCTCAGTCTCTGATCACTAGCCTGACCCTTTTCATCCCAATGCTGGGTCCATCCCTTGCCACAAGGGGCCTTGGATGTGCACAGGGGGACAGTCAGATTTCACATCCGGGCTCTGCTCATACCCTCCATGCAAACAGCTGTCCTTTGGCCTCTCTGTGTGTCCTGGGAATCTGAACTCCGGGGAGAGCCGGTGCAGGCACTACAAATTGGTCAGGGGCTGCTGAGGCAGGGCATTCAGGGTCCTGTGTTTCTAAAGCACGAGATGGAGCCAATGACCATGTCCCCTTGGCCCTGCTGACTCCACACGATGGAGGGCGTGGCCAGAGGATGTGTCAGGGCCAGGGGGACCCTTTGCAGTGCAGGACCCAGGGCAGCGGGCCCCCTTGCCAGGATCTAAGGCGAGAAGCCATAAGGAAAGATCTGAGGAGGCTTTAAGGTATCCGCATTCCCATTAATTAAAAAAAAAAAAAGCTTACCAGAGGCGTGCGTGGGAAGGGTTTTGTTATAACAAGGGAAGGCACTTGCCAACGTCTGGCCATAGAGGGCTGGTGGGTTTACCAGGTTGATGAGGAACCAAGAGGCCGTTAGCCTCCCCTGGGTCTAAACACTGCCTGAATTCCTCCAGGTGACACGTAAATGCAGTGAGACATGGAACCCTCTCAAGTTGTTAAAATATTCATGGTGAGCCATTCAACTCTCTCCTCATCCTTGGCTACGAAAGCACGATAAACACAGGTGGGAATCTCCTCAGCCTGTTGGTTGGTTCATTGTCCATCTGGTGCCCCCTCTTGTAGGAGCCTTTATCACATCACCCAGGGCTGACCCATCTCAGGATTACAGCTGATTTTCCGCAGGTGGCATCACTTGCTGGTGACACGAAGGAGGCATGTTAGCCACCTCCCAAACACAAAGGCTTCTCCTGGGAGGAGCCTGCAGACCCCCAGTCCAGCTTCTGCACAATGATGCTCCTCAGTGTCACTCCCAGCTTGCTGCCCTAGCCTCTAATTCTGGCCAGAACCTAGCTGGATTGTCGATAAATATCACCCATGCACCACGTCTAAGCTTGGGGTCCAGATGTGACCATGCTTCTTATTTTCTTCCAATCGATGGATTGTTTGATCTTTGTGTAATCGTGTTGGCAGGAAGGCCAGTACCACCCTCTTGAGACCTCCCCGAGCCGCCTCTGTTTATAACTGTCCTAGCGCCCCAGGGAATCGGGTCTGAAGCCTGGCACTCAGACACGAGGATGACAGCTGGAGAGACAGAAATCCACTCCTGTTGTGGCTTCTGCTGAGGCTCGATGTGGCCATGAAAACGGATCCCACAGGCCCTGACTTCACTTGACTCACTGCAGGGATGCTCCCACGCTGCCCCGTTCCCCAGAGAGACCGAGGGCTTTCTGCTTGTTCCCGAAGGCCCCACCCCGAGGGGGCACTGGGTCCAGTGGAGCGTCCAGCCTGGTTCCCCGTCAGCCCTTAGGGCTTTCGTGGGGCCTGGAACATCAACTACCCTCCACTTAGGGGCACGTTTGTCCTTTCCAGTCAACAGACCTAGGTCATAAGCACTTTAACACACCTGAGGGTGTTTTCCTCACTTCAGGGGCAGTGAGAACTGGGTTTCTTCACACTCCAAGTGCCCCCGGCCAGGATGCAGACAATCTGGCTCTCCCCCAAGTCCTGCAGGTCCCGGCCACACCTGCTGCTGGTCACTGAGTCTGTGCTGTGTTCTCTTCCAGGATAAGAGGAGCACTCTGACCCCACCCCACCCCTAACAGCGGTGGCAGAGGCGGTGGACAGGCAGGTGAGCTGGGGCCTGAGACCGTGCCCGCAAATCAGTGCCCCAGAGGCCGCTGGTGACTAGAGGGACCCCGGGGCAGAAGGCAGCATGGGAAGGGAGGAGGAGGAAGGTTCAGGATAAGGAGATGAAAGGGGGAATGGACAGCACTGTGAGGACCTCGACCATAAAAGGGAGGAGAAAAGACAGTGACAGCTGGAGCGGTGTTGGCGTTAAAAATTGCGGGCTATTTATTTTTTTTAATTTTACTAATTACCAATATAATTGAGAGATTACTTATTTTATTAAATATTATGTGCCATGTCATATAACAGGATATAGTATGTTATTATTTATTAAATAACACATAATAGAAGATATACTAGCATATTATACTCCATTTATTAGCAGATTGTATATAATACATGTGTAGGTGTTTATATACATAATATATAATTCATGCATCTATATAATATATAATCCATAACAAATAATGTAAGATTATCATTAATATATAATATAACAAGATTACATAGCAATAATGATGTAATTTTACCCATTGTATGTCTTGGTTCATGACACATTCTCATCTTAGGTGCCTGTCAGAGGTATTTATGTATTAAAATTAATATTATAAGACACAGTTATGAACTTATCACCCAGCATCATAACAGGAATATTGACAGTGACATACTGTGTCCTCTTTCCCTATCCTGCCCTTGGCCTCTTCTCACAGGAAGTAACCAGCATCCTGAATCCTGGCTTACCCTTCTCTTGTGTTATATTCACACACACAGTATTTAAGATCAGTTAAAACAAATGAACTGCAGGTACATGCAACGAAGTGGATGCATCATACACTCTATGTTAAATTGAAAAAGTAAGCCCTAGAAGGTAGCCTATAGTGTGCTATGCTTTTAACTGTGCATATATATGTCAACTAAACTCACTGAATTAAGAACAACTACAGCTAGAGTCCAGGTGAGAGAGAGACACATAAAAGGTGAGATGAGCAAATTTGCTGCAGGTGAGCGAGTTCCTTTCCAGTAACATGTCATTCTCTCTGAAGCAGGAGGCAAGGCCATCTGCTGGGAGTCAGGGAAGAGACAGAGGGAAGCTTAGAGGTGTGCAGAGAGCAGAGAATGTTGACACGACTGAGTGATAAGCGGGGAAATGTGCTCACTAGAGAAATCCTGGAGGACTGCCTGGCAGTGGCAACATGGTGGGCATTGATTTGTAGTCTTAGAAATTTGTGCTGGGAGAGCCTGCTGCCTGCAGGCTCAGAACAAATAGAGCTGGGTGAACCGAGATGGAAGTCGTCCTGGTGAGGAACTGGAAAGATCAAGGGTCAAGGGGGTTTTGTTTGTCATAAAGAGAGTGCTGACTGTGGATGCAGAGATGGAAGGTGGGGAAGTGGAATTAAGAGGAACGTGGACAGGCAGGAAAGCAGAGGAGTCAGTGCATGATGCCCCAGTGAGGGTGAAGGAGGGCCAGGGAGGCTGGTGGAGAAGCAGCTGGACGGCTAGAGGTGGGCACTTAAAGGAGTGAGGCTGGAACTGGGGTGGAGACACGCCCGGGTATGAGCCCGGGGGTAGGGTGAATGGGGGGTGGCTGGCTCAGGCTGACGGAGAAGAAGACCCTAAAATGATCATACTGGGTGGTGAAGGGAGAATGAACTTTTAAGTCTTGCTGGTAGGAGGTGAGGAAATACAGAGCTGGTGGTCCAGGTTCTCCTGACTGAGGCAGATGAGCAGGGAGGCCAGGGTGGCAGGCACTGCTAGGAAAGGATCTGGGTTTTTCAGGTGCTCCCAAGAGAGGAGGAGCAATTATCTGAAGGTGAAAAGTGAGCACAAGGTCAATCCAGGCACCTGATCATACAGGGTGTATGAGGGGGCAAAGCGTCAACTCCAGAGATGGTTACCCAGGAAGCAGTGACCACGGGTGAAGTGAAGGGACACTCAGAGAAGAGAGGGAGAAAAGTCTTCTGGGTGTAGGGGGAAGAGAGGCCCCAGGACAAAGGAACACAGAGGCACATTGATGAGGATGGACTGGCTCTATGGTGACACTGAAGGGATGGCTGGATCTTTGTCCTGAGTGCTTAGGTTGGGGGGGCTACTGGACTCATGAGGACCCCCCTCTCAGCAGCCTGGACAGAGGTTCTCGCTCCTGAGAGCTGTGTGGCCACCACTATTCCCGGAGGGGCTCTGCCTCCATCTTCTCTTATCAGACTTTCCTGCCCAGCCCCCGACCACCAGTGAGGGAGCCTGGGCCTCGCAGCTGCTTCCCGTGGAGGGACACAGGCTCCTCGGAGAAGCAGGCTGATCTTACTTTTCTCCATAACCCAGGGGCTAGCAAAGCGCCAGCCCACGTGTGGGCCATGAAGGGGCTCGGATACTTACAAAACTAACTCAAAGCAGAATAATAACAGAGCTGGAGGAAGTGACCATTGAGCTCACAGGGTTCACTGCCCACACCCCCATTCTACAGATGAGGAATCAGAGACCAAGAGGGAAGCAGCCTTGGCCAAGGGCACGCTGCTCTTAAATGCTGGCTTGTGTCGGGCATGCCAAGTGATGAGCTGCAGTGAAGGGGCTGAGAGGGGGCTCTGGGGCCAGACAGCTTGAGTTCAAGTCCCAGCTCTGCCATTTATTAGCAGTGTGATTAATGAATGTCCTTACCTTTAAAGTGGAACTCATAGTGGTGCCTACTCATTGAATTGTCGTGAACACAGCGTTCCTGCAACAGCAGGACAGAGTAATGTAAGGGTTTGCTGTTGCTTTGTTTAGTATTATTATCACCAAGGGAACCCTGAAATGAAGAACAAAGGCAGCAAGAATTTTTATTTTAAAGGATTTTAAAATCCTCTGATGAATGTTTCATTTCATCTAATCAAGTTTGCATCTGACCCTTAGAAACAACTACACAATGGATGACTTTTGAGGTAATCTTGCTTCATGTCTTTAATTCTCACTAACGACACAGGCTATTTAACAGGCAGCAGTTTATTTTCCAGGAAGAGGGACAAAAATTTAAAAATGACTCAGTGCCTCTCGGTCCCCAGTGAGTTGGTTGTGAACTGTCAACCCAGCTCTGGGGAAGTGCCGGCTCTCCCTGGGCTCGCTGAGCTGCCCCACAGCCTCCAAGGGGCACTGTACCCCCACACGAATCAAATCCCTTGGTTACTATCTTTGCTTCACATCCCTCAAGGACTGCTCATAACCCAGGGCCCCATCTGCCCCACCAGCCTTGGCTGCTGGACTCCAGGACACTATCCTGGGTCTCAACCATCCTCTGTTCCTATGACCGCCCCACTACTCTACAGTTTGTCCTTCAAGTGTGGGCTCCTGTGGCTCACCACACAGCAGGGGTCTCCCCGTCATCCACCATGGGTAACTGCATTGTCCTGCATGGTGCCTAGCGAACCCGTGTGGAGGCAGGAAGAACACAGAACAACAAGTGCTCAGAGAGGCTGCCTTTCCCACTGCAAGGGCCCTAGAGAGCTTTCTCCCAGCTGGTTATTCACAGGCGCTGAAGCTGTGGAATCTCGATCTCACCAATTTAAAGGGCATCATCACTAATTACAAAAGCAATCATTTCTTCAGAAGCAAAAGGATAAAAGACTTTGTATTCCCCACCTCCAACTTTTTTCTCCACCTTCAGATGTTTCTCATCTCTGGGCAAGGGTAGAAAGCAAGTCACAGAATATTATCTTTCAATGTTTTTTCCCACTCTGAAGATTGCTTTCCCAGAACCGATGAAGGCTAGAATGGTTTAGCTTTCCTGGACTGAGTATTCAGAGGCCTGGAGGGGAGGGTGGAGGGTGGAGGTGAGATAACTCAGCAATATTGAACCTAACAGAGACATTAAATGTTCTATTCTAAACAGAAAGGAAGCAGGACGCTATAGAAACAGGATAACCATAGTTGGAAATGCAATAACAAGTTACAAGAGAATAAACATAAAGATGTAAAAATGAAAAAGGACATCAAAATAAAAAAAGGTGGGAATGGGAGAGGGGAGCAAGAAAATATAGATTTTTTTCTTTCATTTTTTTCTTCATTACTCTTAGGATGTGTTGGAGCCTACGTGATTATCAGTCTAAAGGGAATAGATATAGTAATGGGTTGATATATTTGAAGAATAAGGTAACCACAAATCAAAAGCATACAATAGAGTCACAAAAAAACCAAAAAGAAACAAACTCAAAATGGCTTAAATACTTAAATATTAAACAAGACACTATAAACTTCTAACAAGAAAACAGGCAAAACATTATTTGACACACATCTCAGCAATGTTTTCCTAGGGCAATCTAAGCAACCCAAGCAACAGAAATAAAAGCCAAAATAAATAAATGAGACCTAATTAAACTTATAAACTTTTGCACAGCAATAGAAACCATAAGTAAAACAAAAAGACAACTTATGTAATGGGAGAATATATTTGCAAAAGTTGAGACTGACCATGGCTTAATTTCTAGACTATATAAATAGTTCATACAACTTAATAAGAAAAAAATAAACAACCAAATCCAAAAATGGTCAGAACACCTAAACAAGCAATTCTCCAATGAAGACACACAAATGGCCAATAGGCATATAAAAAAATGCTCAATATCGCTCAATTATCAGAGAAATGCAGCTCAAAACTACAATGTTATCATCTCGCACCAGTCAGAATGGCCATCATTCAAAAGTCCACAAACCATAAATGCTGGAGAGGCTGTGGAGAAAAGGAAATCCTCCTTCATTGTTGGTGGGTATATAGTTTGGTGCAGCCACTTAGGAAAACAGTATGGAGATTCTTTAAAAGACAAAAAACAAAAAAACTTATCACCTAATCCAGCAATCCCACTCCTGGTCATATATCCAGAGGGAACCTTAATTCCAAAAGATACCTGCACCCCAATGTTCACAGGAGCACTGTTTACAATGGCCAAGACATAGAAGCAACTTAGACGTCCACTGACAGATGACTGGAAAAAGATGTGGTATTTAGATATAACAGAATATTACTCAGTCATAACAAAGAAGGAAATAAGGCCATTTACAGCAACTTGGATGGAACTGGAGATTATCTCACTAAGTGAAATAAGTCAGACAAAGCAAGTATCATATGATATCATTTATATGTGAAATTTTTAAAAAATGTTGCAAATGAACTTATTTATAAAACAAAAAAAAACTCACAGACTTATAAACCAAACTTAGGAGTTTGGGATCAACAGATACAAATTACTATATGTAAAACAGACAAACGACAAGGATTCACTGTAGAACACAGGGAACAATATTCAGTATCTTGCAACATATAATGGAAAATTACCTGAAAAAGAATTGGCTATGTATATGTACAACTGAATCACTATGCTGTATACCTGAAACTAACAAAACAGCTGTATATCTGAAACTAACAAAACGTTGTAAATCAATCACATTTCAATTTGAAAAAAATGATAAGCTCTAAATACCTTTATTCAAAGAAAATCTTGAACTCTTCCTTCTTACAAAACTTAAAATGGGTAGCTTGAGCAGGACCAAATTATACTAGATGGGCAGTTACATATCTTCTCCAGCACGTGGCCCATGCTACACACGCATCGTGTTTTCCTACAGGTAAGAACAGCCCTGAGTGCACAGGGAGCGGGTCCTTCTGGGACAAGGCCTCTGTGGCAGTGGCCTCCTTGTCACCACTCCATCTCACCAGGAGGCCAGGGTTTTCAGAGGTGAGGGGACATAGAGCTCATACACTTCAAATTGATTTCCCGAAAAAACTATGGAAAAACCAAATTCACCTGCAGTGTGGGGAACATGAGCATGGCCCCTAAGCAGACCGACAAGCCCAAAGTAAGATGGCCCGATGTTCAGATCGGAACCAGAACAACGACCACCTGGCCCCAGTTAAATGACCACCGCCTCACCTGCAATGAACTGCTCGTACTCAATGTCAGGGATGTTTCTGTTGAGACTTGGGAGGTCAAAGGAAACCGACCAGGGAATCCAGACCTGGTTGATGTCGGGGCTCTGCCAGTGGTAGAGGTGGCCCCAAGGGGATAGCACCAGTACCGGCTCCTCCATCTTCAGCAGGGTCTTCAGGAGGAAGGCAATGTGGATGCAGACCTTCCTACGGAGGCTGATGCCCTCTGGAGAGTTCAAGTCACACAGAAGGTACCTGGCAGGGAGCAAAGGAGAGCGGGTCTTCAGGGCCAGGCCTCTGCACAGGAATCCCGTCTTAGATAGAACAGATACAACGGGAATCCCTGCATAGCCCATGGCCTAGACTCCAGACACATTCAGCAGCTTCTGGTTTGTAGAGTGGAGTCACTGCCCACCCATCTCCATGTGGTCAATTACTTCAAGTCCGGGAACAGTTGCGGAAGACATCTTGGCGTCTGTCTAACACCACTAAGCACCTGACTAGCACCTGAGCACCCGTTCTCCAGGGGCTCTCAAAATTCTTGTTCTACAGAACCCTATGCACTCTTAACAGTTACTGAGAAATCCAAAAGGCTGTTATTTATGTGAGTTAAATCTATCAATATTTCCTGTGTTAGAAGTTGAATAAGAAGTAAGAAAAAGTGTATGAATTCACTTAAAAATATTAACAATCTACTGTATGGTACCATTAATACTCTTAAACAAAATATAATTCTATTTTTCAAAACAAAAATCATTAGTGAGAAGAATAGCAGTGATTTTAATTTCTGCAAATCTCTTATGGACTGGTGAGAGCTGAATACTCCTATCTGCCTCTGCATTCCCTGTTTTGTGATATCACAGGCCAGGTTTGCCCTGGAAAACCCCACAGGAACTCGGGAGAGCAAGAGTGTGCAAAAGGCAGGTGACATCCCGGCGTTTCTATGAAAATGGTCTTGCACCTCAGTGGCCTTGGATACGCTTTGATAACTGCTGCCATATCCTAGGCGAGACTCTTCTGCACTAGAGCCAGGCAAGGGTCCTGTATTCTGTAATGAATTACGGCCACCACACCCCTCCATTCTCTGTGTGTCTCTCACAACCTCCATTACTGCAGATGAGGATGTAATCCTCAGCCGGAGCCTCTAATCCCAGAAGACTGCTAACTTCAAGAGAGAGGGTCCCAGCTACCATCCCTACACCCCGCATAGTTTATTTTGAGTCAAGCCGTAGATAACTGCTTATCGGCACTGACCCTTGTCTTATTCCTGAGGTTGACTGAAGGAACCAACATCTGGATGGAACTGAAATTTCCCTGCAGATAAACAAGGCTGATAAACCACCCCATTCCAACATCTGATTCTGGGGCTCTTCAAAACCCGGGTAAGGCCCCGCTTCTTCTAAGATGGGTCCTCTGCCTGCCGTTCCAGGGGGGTTCTGGGAGGCCGCGGCCACCAATGGCGACCCAGACTCGCGGCCTCAGCCCCAGGACCTGAGGGGGAGGAAAGCTTGAGGCTGTGCCCAAGCCCTGCCCCGCCCCGCCCCAACACGCTCCCCGGCACCACCCCAACCCCGATCCCACCCCGGTTCATGTCCACCGGCCCCGCCAACGGCGCGGATGTATGTTTACCATCTGTGGGATGCCGCCTCAGACAGGATGTCAGCCACCGACTGAACAGGCCAGAACTCGTCGCCCGGCCAAGCAAGCCATCATCCCCAGCAGCAAGCACCGCCTGGTCCCTGGCAGCTACACACTTCCGGAGCCTGCTCCCCACCCCAGAAGCGCACACAGGCCTGTATGGCGCGCGGCGCCTGTAACCATGGCAACGCCGCGGGGCCCTCCCCTAGCGCTTGCGTCGTGTGTCCTCCCGAGTCTAAATGTGGAAGGGCAGAACTTGCGGAGCCAATGGGAGCCAGGGCGCGGCCAGGACGGGGGTGGGGGGAGGCTTATGGGACAGCTGGGTGGGGCCGGGGAGGGCGGGGCCTCGCCAAAGTCCTGACCTACAGGTGGCGACTGCCGGAGTCTGGAGCGGTGCTGCCACCAGTGGGCGGGGCAGAGGGGCAGCGAGGCAGCGGGGCAGTAGGGCAGCGGGGCAGCGGGGCGGGGGCACCCTCACCTGTCCATGTGAGGGGATCAGCCTGGGCTCCGCGGCCTCCGCTTGCACCGGACGTGGACCCAGGCTACCAGTGGGCAAGATGGAGAACTGAGCCCAGGCACGCACGGCTGGCCATGTAGGGCACCTGAAATGCAGATCCGCCAGGCCCGCTGCCGGCCTTGAATAATCGCTGCTAGGCAGTTTCCAAGAAGACGGGATCTGTCATAAGAGGGGAGGTAGGGCTGGGGTGCCAGATGCCGGGTTGGGTGCAGTCTCAGAGGAGAGCCATGGTGAGAGGGCGCAGAGCGGCCCCTGTGTTGGCGGGGCTAAGAGTTTGGGGTATAGGGTGGGGGTGGTGTGTGCCTTGCTCTGTGGTCTCCCCAAGAACCCTCACTCCAGTGCAAGGGGATCTGCTCCCCCCACCCCTCACTGCACTCCCTGCCTTCCCCAGCACCACCTTGGGTGTGGTCATGTCAGGTCAGTGAAGGCCCAGAGAAGGGGCTCATTCAGGGGCAGGGGCCACTCTGCAGGGATGCTGGACCTGACAGCGGTGTGGTGCTTCGGAACTCCCCTGGGATGGGTTTCTAACCAGTGGGATGGAAGGGCCTCTCCTTCCTGGGGTGCAGTTGGGGGAATTAGATCCATCATGAATGTCAGCCCTGAAAATGGAGGCTGTGCTACATCCATTTCTAGAACGAAAAATCAGGCCCCTCCAGCCAAGGTGACACAGAAAATCATTCAGCAATGTTCGGGGTCCCGAATTTAGGCTTTCAATTAGAGCTGAGCAGCTCAGGAAGCCAGATCCCAGTCCGTGGCTCCAGGAGTAGGCTTGGGGACAGGATCCTCACAAACACCTGTGTCTTTGTGGGTCACTCCCCTCTGACAAGCTGGGAGGCAGGGTGCAGTTGTGGGAAATCGTGTTTCCATGAGGAGAGGGCCACCAAGTGGTGGGGCACAGGAGACAGTGAGAAAGAGTCCCGCAGCCTTTCTGGAATCAAAAAACTGGCAAAGGTGAAAAGCTGCATAATTTGTTTTATTGAACAGGCTGCTTATGTACGTTTGGAAGGCCAGGTTCAAGGACTCTGCATCCCTCCAGGACAATAACCTCAAGAGAAGAACAGACAGAGTTGGAGAAGATGTGGGATTTCTCCCAGGAATAAGGCAGAACTGGGATTTCTGCAGATTTGCAAGGAGACCCCGAACACTGAGCACGGGGTTACAACCCCACGTGACATCTGTCGTGTGTGGCTTCGGCTCTGGATCTGGCCTGATCATGTATTCTTCCAGGTTAGTTCCAGAAACTCAGAGGGTAGACTTAGAGGGGCTGCGCTTGGAACCCGGTGTGGAGACGGAGGGTCTTTTATCCTGAGTCCCCTCAGCCTAATCACTGTAGCTGAGTTCCAACACCACCCAGGCCCCCAGGGTGGCCGTGGAGGGAGAGCAAGCCTGGCAGGTGACCCAGGGGTCCCACTGCTGTGCCCCTCCCTTATCTTAGTTCCCTTTCACCCCGGAAGGTGTGATTGTCTCATGGCATGGTGACAAGCCATCTCTCTTCTCTGTCAGGTGGGGTCCCCAACCCCGCTCAGCCTTCTCTCTGCATGGATGCTGAAGGACCAGGCTCATTTGAATTTCTGAGCTTGAGCAGTAAAGTGGAAACAAAGAAACCAATGGAAACAAAGAAACAAGTCATTGTGGCAAAGCTCCCCACCACAGAGAAGCTGCCCTGAGTGGAAGGGAGGGTGTGGGCATGCCCATTTATTTCCTGTCTCCCAGTGCTCTTCGCTTTCTTATTGCAGACCTGCATTGTTACAACAAAATGATCTGCAAAACTGAAAATATTTACTCTCTGGCTTTTACAGAAAAGGCTGACCAGCCTCTGGTTCCCATACCGGTCAAGTGATTGGAGTACCTTTCCAGTTTGGAAACATCTGGGCAGGCCCAGGTTTGCAAAATCCTTTAAGAGTAGTTACGGAGTTTTGCTTCTAAATATTTATACGGCTGTATACTTCTGAGCTGAGATTGTGCTGTGTAATTCTGAGCCGGGATTTTTTCAAACTGTTTCTCGTTTCTTATACCGGACACCCCTAAATTCCAAGGGGAATGGGATGTTAAGGAAGCCACGGAGTTTAGGAAAAAGATACAGATTTCATTTCCATTTAAGCATCGATGTATCTCCATCCTAGGCAGTATCGGTTCTGTGGTATTGATAGGGGAACCAATAGCAAGTAAATTTAAGGAAATAGTGGGTCATTGGGTACAGAAGTTCTTCTTTTCAACATTTTTGTAATGTTTGCAGTTTAAGAAGACCATTCCTGAGAAACAGGCAGCCTCTTAGGATGAAATAGCATTTTCCCTGAACAATATTCAATTTTTATTTTGTAGACAGCAGGAAGGGCAATCACACATCCAACATTTGGGGACCACAATGATAAAATGTAACTTTCTGAGAGCAAACTCCCCCCGTCTCCCCTTGCTCTTTTCACTGTCCCGTTGTCCCTGAAGGCTCTTTCGTATCTTCTGCTCATGACTCCAGTAACTCTTCCTCCTCGTTCCTCAGCTGGTAAGTTTACTTTTCTACTTTGACCAGGCAAACTGAAGCCAACAGAAGAGAACTTTCACCAGCAACTTCCAGCACATCCTCTCGCCTTCTGATGTCTGTGACCACACTCTCACTGCCCCACCTCTTATTACAGGTGACATCGAAAGCCAGATCATCCAAAAGTCGCCAGGGGGCCATCCATCCAATCTTCTCCAGGCTGTCACTCCCACATCCATCCTCTCTTTCACTACCTCATCTATTTTGTTCTCCTGCTACTTGTCTCTTTTCAGTATATAAAAGTCCATCCTCTTAAAAGAAACAAACAGCACTCCTTGACCCTAATTCGCCCCCACCATTTTCCACCCCATGTCTTTGCAGCAAACCTTTAATGAGTAGTTTAAACTCACTGTCTGCATATTCTCTTGAGCCATTCCCCCATTTGCACCCACTCTGGCTTTTCCCCTGATCCCTTGCTCTATGGAAACTGCTCTGTCAAGGCCATCAGTGACCCCACGTTGCTAAATATAGTGGTCAGTTTTTAGTCTTCATCATGCGTGGCCTTATGGCAGCATTTGACCCAGCTCTTCCATCCCTCCTCCCCCATGTTCCTGCTTTACTTGGCCTCCAGCCCATCGCCCTGCTTTCGATCCACTGGCTGGACTTTTGCCAACGTCTCCTCTTTTTTCCAAATATTTACTGCAAATGTGCGCCGGAGTTGGGTCCTGGGTCTCTCCACTATCTCACTGCTATAACTTTGGTGGAAGCAACCAGACTTGGAAATTGACATGCCATCAATTTCTCGATTTGCCCAAATCTCCCTGATTGGCCCTTTCCATTTGGAACTCTCTCCCTGATACTCATATTCTTTTTCTTTCATTCATCTTGCTTTCACATTCATACATATGTTCTACTGTGTAAATTACTTTTCCAAATTTTGAATCAGTCCATACATATCATGTAAAATGCTCAGATCTCTATTATTTACACTAAGATGCTTATTCTACCTTAGAACCTTTCTGCATTTCGGTATTTATGTCAATAAAGTGAATAGTATTTCTACAAGCCTCATAGTTAAACAGTGTGTTTGTTTGGAGCTATTATGTAACATGAAATAATGATACATCAACATAGTCCTTTTTCATTTAATTTTATGTAACACCAAGATGAGGTTTTTGTACTGAAGACTGGTTTTATTGAAATTTTATCTACGTTACGGACAGTCAGTTTATGTGAAAGCCCTCATTTCTCACGTTTTCTGATATATTTTCCATTTGGCTATTATAACATACACCTTGGCATGAAATAAAATTCCAGACTTATTCACATAATAAAATTAATACATTTAAATTATATTTTTTAATGTTAAAAAGAAAGGAAAAAAACCCCCAGACTCCTCTACCTATTAGGCATTTCTGTGGCAATATCTAAGACTCCTTAACCATGACATTGAAGATCTGAGCTGATTCCAGCCCCTTTCCACCTGCTCAGCCCCATCTTGTCCCATCCCCTGTGGATGGAGAGGACATCCATCCCATTTTCCAGGTCCAGATGTTGGAACCATGTTCTTTCTCTCTCTTTCTCTTACACACACACACACACACACACACACACAGCAAATCCAGCTTGTTAGAAAATTCTGTCTACTCTCTCTTCATTAACCACCTACTCCCTGTTCCCCACTCTCCTAGGAGCCACCTTCTGCCCCTTCTTGGACACCAAATAGCCTCCTTCTTCTATCTTTGCTTTTCTACAATCTCATCCACACAGTGTCAGAGGGAGCCTATAAAAGCATACATTGAGGGAGTGGGTGTAGCTCAGTGATAGAGCGCATGCTTAGCATGCGTGAGATCCTGGGTTCAAACCACAGCACCTTCACGAAAATAAATAAATTACCCTCCCCCCAAAAAAACCAAAACAAAAGCATAAATTGGACATCACACCCATCCCATCAATACTCACTAAAAGGGTCACCATTTCATTAGGAGCCAAAGTCGTCTTAAAGTCTTCCAGGACCCGGCGTGCTCTGCCTCTCCTCCCACACTCTCCCCCTCACTCTGGGGGCCTCTGGCTCCGGCTCTTCCTTCTTCCTCCGGATCTATGCTGCTTCAAGTTCATTACTCCATGAGATCTGCCAGGATTGCCTTCTTCCCTCGCACCCCACCACCATCACCTGAGTTTGCTCATATCACTCTTATTTTTCCCCAAGCTTTTGCTACCCCCAACATGCTGCCTGTTTCCTCTGCTAAAACTCTGAGCCCCCAGTGATGGGGAGTCGTGTCTAATTTGTTGACTAATAAAGCCCAAGACCCTTGGGAATGGGTATAGTTACTAGATTCCCATATGTAGTAGGAGCTTATACAGATTTGCTGAATGAATGCAGAGGTCCTGGTCCAATCCGATGGAGCACTTGTGTGTCCTGCTCAGAGAATAACTCTCCTCCTGAGAGGGGGTGACCACTTCCTTAGTGATCAAAGGCAAGATCTATTTTCTTTATGCTGTTAACCTTAGGTGGGGAGACTGGGGGATCTTCATTTATATTTTAAAATTTGATTCACTCTGCAGTTTGTCTTCTATGTATCCTTTTGAGAAACCGTTTATGAGTGATCATTCTTCCATCAGATTGAACAGGATCCAGGGGGAAGTACCAAGCCTTTGTGTCATGTCCTGTGACCCAGTGGATGCTCAGCACGTAAGTGAAACGACAGGAGTGAGTGAAGAGTTGGGAGCATCTCTTTATTGTGGTAGCTGCATTCTGTCCGATGCCTTGAGATTTGGGGAAAGGTTTACAAGTGCGGAGGGGAGAGGCCAGGTCCTCTGTGCTCTTCCTGAGTGCCCTGGTCTTCCCCATTCCTCCAGCCCCCTCTGGGCAGCCAAGCCCAGGAGCTGGGCCACTGGCAATTGTGCTGATCAATAATCCACCTCACCCAAAGTCCGGGGGTAGGAGTGGCCAGCACAACTGTTTGTAGACTCTGGAGTCAGGTCCTTGGAGGAATTCCTCACTGAACGATGTTTTGGAAGTTTTATTTTTCTCTATAGCCTCCAGCTGAAGAAACAGTTGCCTTAGATACATGAAAGGTGAAGACACCTACTATCCCCATGGAGCCCAGGTGGGGCTGGGAGTCTGCTGTTTGTACTGCCGATGGGCTCGTGTTGCTTTGGGCATCCCTGTGCCTGAATTCCTGCAGTACACTCGGTGGTAAGGATGGGGGTGCCTGGAAGGGAGGGAATAGGGTTGGGAGACTGCACAGCTGGGGTGATGTTAACCTGTGGTGAGCGGGAACCTGCTGATGCATGGCATCTCGGTGCAGGGAACTCTCCACACTCAGAGGGGTTCCCACTCCCGCCGGGTCCCTTTGATCAGGGTGCTGGGCTGTCAGCACAGCAGGGTCCCTGTGAGGATCATAGTGCCTTCAGGCAGTGGGAAGTGAGGGGTCAGTGGCACCTAATGTGTTTCCTAATCTGCAAAACTGGAATGACGTTAACCATCCCGCAGGTTCTTTGATGGGCTGGGACACACTAGACAGCCAGGAGCTGGAATTCCTCTGTCCCGATTGTTTTCCTTCCTTCCCACTATTTGCTCTCACAAGCTCAGTCTCTCTGTCTCTCTTTCACTTGTAACTATCTCTCCTGCTCTGGTTTCATTTGATTCCCACACTCCTCCCAATCCCCAGATGAGTGAAATTAATTTCTGTGTGTCAGTTCCAAATTCCCGGGAAAGATGCTCTGTCCCCTCTGGATTTGTTGTCCAACCCATCAGTTGCAGCCAGAGGAGAGAGTCCCTCTGTGGCCAGTGCAGGGGCTCTGCCCAGCCCCCCAGCCACCACTGTGGGAGCACATAGCTCTCCGAGGAGGAGGTACTGGCTGTGACTTGGTGTCACTAAGTGTGAATTTATGTCTCCACTTGCCCCACCTTCATCCTCCTAAACAAAGATGAAAATTAAACATTCCTGAGATTTGTGTCATGGAACACTCAGGGTGGGGGCTAAGAGGGCTGGATTCCCTGCTGAGGGTAAGGGGCTGCAGTGACTCCCCAACGAGAGCTTGTGAAGGGAACAGCACCAGCCCCACCAGACCCTTAGGGCGCTGAGTCTGCGTGACATTGAGCCAGGCTTCTGACTACAGCTCAGGGGTCTGGTCCGACTAGTTAGTCTCTGAAACCAACCAGCTTTGGATTCCTCAATCCCTCCATGAGGTTTTACCTGAAGCACCAACTTCTGTATCTCTGAAGACAGATGATGAGGACCCTTCACATAAGGCATTTACACAGCCCTGTGCGGGAATTTGTGCTGCATGGTCTGCCTGGCGAGCTGACCGAAGTTGGTATTTTACTGATCTTAGAAATAGTCTGGTTTCCTGATGCACTTTTTTACTTAACAAGCAACAGAAGCAACCTCTGTCTGATAAAAGCAAAAAGGGACTTAATGAAAAGATACTGGGAGGTTGCATGTAGTTGCCTAGACCAGAGCCGACCCGGGGGCCGTAGGAGATGTTGGGGAGCCCTAGGCAGCAGGCTGGGCAGGGTGTCACCGGGCCCCCTGCTGCCCCAGCAGGGACCCCCTCCTCCTGACCCTCCACCTCAATGCAGGTTCGTGTCCCGGCAGGGCCAGGTCACACTGAAGCCACCAGCACACACCTCAGTAGGGGAGTTGGCCCCGTCTCAGCTAAGGGCGTGCCTGGTGTGGGGAGAGGCCCAGGTAGAGGAAGGCGGGTCCCCTACTGTTCCGAGTTAAGGTGCAAGTCAGTGCCGGTCACTCAGGGGAGCCAGGGTGGTCTGACCTCATTGTGGTGACTATGCCGTCTGAGTTCACTTATTACTTTTTAGTTTGGAAGGCCCAAGAGGGAGAAAAATTGGAGGTTGTAGTACTTATTTTATATTTCCCATGTACCAGGTATAGTAAGCAAGCCACTTGGGACAAGGCCCAGAGCAACCACATTAATAGGCCACGGAGCAAGTCGTGCAGTCAGGCCCCTGCAGCCCCGAAACCCATGTCCTCATCAGCTCCGTAGTTACCAGTGGATGTTGTAGGGATTTATGGGACTGTGTGCTCCTGTGGGGGCAGGGATGTGTGTGTTTAAATCCACATCTTCAGAAATTCAGCTAGAACCACAGCCACTGATTGTCTGCATGGAGGCAGAGGATTGGAGGCTCGCAGACTCTAGTCCAGCTTGTGAGGAGCTCAGAAGTTGCTCCTTCTGTCCTTAAAATACCAGAGCTGAGGGAGCTGAAAACCCACTGCTCTTCTTAGATCCACAAGAAAACTGAGGGGAAAGCTGCTCCCAACCCAGAGAGGCAGCCGGGCAGGCTTAGAAAGTCACAGCTCCCAGGGCAGAACCGTCTTTTGTAAGTACCCTGGGGGCAGTCAGATTTAATAGGTCCCTGAGGCCAGCGGGAGGCTCAGCGTGGGGAAATCTGAGTGTGACAACTCCAGGGGGCCAGTCAGATGGGCCCCCTGCTCTTTTCCATGCATTTTACCTCCAAGAACGTGTCCTGTTCTCAGAATGAAGGTCAGAGGAAAATTCCTCATGCTTCCTGCCTGGAAAGGAGAAAATAACTCTATTGAAATACACCCAGAACATTCTGTTTCATTGGGGGTAGTTGTTTTTTGTTTGCTTTTTTAATGAAAAATTATTTTACCAGAGCCTAACCAACCTGGGAGAAGGGAAATCCCTTCTGTCTCACCCAAATTGAGGTGGGGGAAAGAGACACACTTGTGGAGGTCACAGCTCAGGGCACAGGCTCAATGAGAACTAATCACAGGACTGCAGACACCCTGCTCTGTCCCACTCCTCCAACACCTTACCTCCATGACAGTAGGGCCCCTGTGTAATAACAGGAATAAAACTAAAAGAAGTAAATGTCTCAGGAGTGTCTAGGGAAAATCCAAAGACAGCGGGGAGATGTAAACAAGGACACGCAGGCTGTTTTAGCCTCTCACACCAATAGCTGTAGCAAACTACACACAGCCCATCCCCAGTAGATAAACAGACAACCTCACAGAAGAAATTTTTTATTTTGGTTCTCTTACCCAGTGCATTCCATGGTGCATCCTCGCCTAGAATTGAGTGGAAGCAAGTCCATCTCAGAAGGGACATAACTGAAGAGGGATGGCTTCCCAGACTCTGAGGGGCAGAGAGAGCACCAGCCTGGGTGAGAGCACGGTGAGGGGTGGGGTAGGGGGTGGGCTGCCTTCTTCCCCAAATAAGGAACCTTCCTGAGGCCAGCACAGTAGGAGGGAGGGCCATGGGGTGGAAGCAGACAGACTTCTTCCTGAGAACTGATGGGATGCCTCAAAGGGACCATTCAGGTGCCCAAACTGGGCCCTGAGGGTGGGAGCCAGTCGGTCTGACTCAGAGCCCAGGACTGAGGTGGGCACACAGCAGGCCGGTCTTACTTGGCCAGATCCATTTCACTTCTCCGAAGCCCTGTGTAAAACATGAAATGTGGACGGCCTGGTGAGCACAGCTCTGCCCTCAAGACCTGTTTCAACTCCTCTCTTCCCGGAAAACAGCATCTCTAAGCCCGTCCTTGGTGACCTCACAGAGATCACCCAAGTGGCCCAGGCTAGTGACCCGGAACATGTACCTTCCTGCAGGCAAACCCTGACGTCCACTGATGCATCATATACTGGCAAAGAGTGAGTCCCTGTGCATTGGTCTAACAGCTGCCAAAGGCCCAAGAGTTGGTGTGTGGGACATGCAGGGGTGCAGAAGTGTAGGCAGTGCAAAAGTAACTGATGACAGGCGTGCAGGGGCTGTGGAGGGTGCAGGAAGTTCAGGGGATGCGGGAGTGGAGGGATGCAGAATTGCAGAGAGTAGCAGGGGTGCAAATGTGCAGGAAGTGTAGGGATGCAGGGAGGTTCTCAGGAACGTGGCCAGGATTAGAAGGCAAGTGCACATCCTTACAGTCAGCCTGACCCCGGGAGGCTAGTACAATGCTTTGGGGCGGCGGTGGCGGCGGTGGCGGTTGGGAGGCTGCCCGGGCAAGCTGGTCGATTTCTTCTCTTCCCTGCAGCCTGGCCTGGGGTGGGGCTTGGCCGCCAGAGATTGGCCAGATTTTGGACTCCAGGTAAGCTTGCTCCTGGGAGGTGGGGCGGTTAGGTCAGGGGGCGGCGCGAGCGGCAGAGGGGCGAAGCGGGGCTGCCCCTGGCGAACTGGTGGAATAGCTGCCTTTTCCCGGCTGCTGGGCCTGGGAGCGGCCTCTGCTTCCCCAGGTGGCCGGACACGCCTGCCCCCTCAGCTTGCTGAGTGGGGAGCGGAGGCGGTGTCGTTAAGCTGCGGGGCCCACGGGGGGAGGGGGCTGCCGCGGGGAAGCCCGTCAATTCGCTCCGCTCTCCCCGGCGGCGGAGCCAGGGGTGGCTTCTTCTGCCCTAGAGGCGGGACGCGGGTCTCCAGGTGAGCTTGCTCCTGGGAGGCGGGGCGGCGGTGGCAAGGGGGAGGGGATGTGTTCCAGGGAGCTGCTCGATTTCTTCTCTCCCCCGCGGCCTGGCCTGGGGGCGACCTCTGCCGCCGGAGATTTGCCTGAGATCCGACTCCAGGTGAGCTTGCTCCTGGGAGATGGGTGCGGTGTGGTTAGAGGGCCGGTAAGGTGGTGGCTGAGGGCATAGGGAGGCTGCCCCGGAGGAACTTGTGGATTAGCTCCCTGTCTGCACTGCATGGCCTGAAGGCGGCCTCTGCTGCGCCAGGTCCCGGGACACCCCTGTCCCACTTTGCCTGCTGGGGGCGGGAGGCAGGGTAATAAGGGTGCAGGGGTGGCGGTTGTCGGGAGCCTGCAGCGGGGGAGTGGGCCCATTTGTTCCCATCTTCCCCGCGGCTTGTCCTGGGGGCGGTCGCTGTTGCCCTGGGTTACGAGACACGTGTATCCTAGTCGGCCTGACCCCGGGAGTTGGACTTGGTACGTTGGGGGTGGTGGCAGCAGCGGCAGGTTTTCCCATGGAGCTTGTCCATTTGCTCCCACTTCCCCCCATGGTTTGCCCTGGGGTCGGTCCCTGTTGTCCCAAGATCGCTGGACGTCCATCTCCAGGTCAGCCTGCTCCATAGAGGAGGCCACTTTGAAGTCAGGGGCAAGAGTGGTGGCTGCTGCGGGGGTAGGGGCTGCCTTGGGGAGCTGGTGGATTGGCTCCCGTTTCCCAGATGGCCTGGTGTGGGCGTGGCCTCTCCTGCCTCAGATCACCAGACACACCTGTCCCACTCAGCCTGCTGGGGGAGGGGCGCCCTGGGCGGTGACTTTAAGGTGCGGGGGTGGCGACGGCGGGGGTAGAAGACATGCAGCGCGGAGCCTGTCAATTTGCTCTCCTCTTCCCTGCGGCAAATCCTGGGGGCGTCCTCTGCTGCCCAAGAAGCCGGATGCCCGTCTCCAGGTCAGCTTGCTCCTGGGAGACGGGCTCGATGCTGTCGAGGGGCAGAGGCAGCTGCGACGGCCGGCTGCCCCGCCTAATGGGGCCACTTCTTCTCCTCTCCCCTGACCTGGCCTGGGGACGGCCTCTCCCCCCCCAAGATTCGCCTGACACCACACACCCGGTCTGGTTGCTCCTGGGAGGTGGGCGCTGTGAGATCAGGGGGTGGAGAGGACAGGGTGCTGCCCCTGGTGAGCTGGAGGATAAGCTCCCATCTCTCTGGAGGCCTGACATGGGGACGGCCTCTGCTGCCCCTCATTTTCAGGTAACACTTCTCCGGGTCATATTTCCCCGGGGTTGCAGTAGGGTGCGGGGGCATCGTTGTGTTGGCGGGGGTATGGAGCCTGCCACTTGGGAGCTGGTGGTTTAGCTCCCATCTCTTCCGCAGCTTGGCCTGAGGGCAGCCTCTGTTGCCCCAGGTCGCAAAGCATTTTCCCTGACGGGTTAGCCACCGGAGGTGGGCAGGATGGGCTGACAGGGTTGAGGCAGCCGCCAAGGCAGCGACGGAGGGGGCTGTCCCTGGCCAGCTGGTCAATTTGTTCCCATCTCAACCTTTGCTGCCCCAGTTTCACAGAACTCCCTTCTCCAGTTTATTCTTCTCCTGGGAGGTGGGCGCAGTGCATGCAGCCCAAGGTCTGGGCTTTCCCCTGGGGAGGGGCAGAACTCTCTTTTTCTCCTTTGTCTTTATTCTTCAGCGAAGTGGTTACTGGACGCAATTCTTAATTCTGAGAATGTGTAGCCTGTGTTACGGAAGAGCTGCTGGACAGTGAGTTTTCTGGGTGGATTTTCACATCAGCTGATGCCCCAGGCAGGCAGGAAAGCTATTACTCAGAGCTTCTTAGTCTGGAGTTGGCTGTGGCCCCGCAATCCTCACCACGCTTTTTAAAAATGTGTTACTCCCCTCGTTTTCCTAGGTGACATTTTAGGTTATTGGGTCACAGATTCCTGGCACACTCATCCCTGTTCTCAAACATCTTTTAAACATGGATGAAGTGATAAGTAGGGGAAGAAGATTTACTGAAAGGTAAGAATACTTAAATTCACATTAAAGCTACATTCTGTCAATCTTTCTCAAATGATTTTTCTCTGATTCTAAATCCACGACCTAGTGAATGTTGTACTCCTGTGTAAATCATTGATCTTCACATCACATTTGTTGAGTGGTCAACGAGATTTGTTAATTAGATTATTCCTGAAAGGAAAAGTTCTGGCTTTTCAGAATTCCTTGTCTGATGTCACCCAGGCAGTCACAGTAGAAGACAGAGCTGATATAAAAATCCCTCAGCTGCCTGAACTGCAAATCTTCTGGGATTACTGATCCCTGAAATGCAGGTGACTCTTGATAATCTGGGGGATGGTTTATATGATCAGATTCTTCCAGTCTTATAAATGGGTTCCATGGTCCCAGCCCCGGGAGAACTGGTCATAAGGGCCATATCATGAAGGGTGGGATGGGAAGGCAAGGTGTAAGAGCTGGAATCACTGAGATTCCACACTCGCTAAACACAGACTCCAGAGCCTAATTGTTGTCAGGTTCTGTTCTGGATTTGAGAGTGTGTTCATACATGATTCTTGCCCCTCTGGAGTCACTGCCTGGGTGGAAGTAACCTTTACATAGATCTGTGGAGGATGACAATTAAGTAGATGGGCTTTTATGGTTCTCAGAGTGCCCAGGCTTGCTCTTCCAGGCACTCGTGGGACTAATGAGAGTCATATTATTCACTCATTCACCGATTTATTACCCTTGAATTGATCACTCGTCCCACAGTAAGTGAAACAAAGTATCAGGAAGCTGAGTTTTGTCCCCTCTCCTATCACTGATTGTATCTGTCAGTCGGGCACCCTGCGTATGCATTGTGAAATGGTGGTATTTCGTGCCCAATGGGGCAGCCCTGTCAGTTCTGAGAATCAGGGTAGACACGTGGTTAGGACAGCAGCCTGACACACATGGCACCCCCCCACCCCATGAGACAGCATTGTCGATGCTCAGGTGACCCGATGTAGACCGCGGTGCTAAACCTGAGCATGTTTAGTGATCCTGGTGGCTATGGGAAATACAGACTACCGGTCGCTACCTCTGTTGACTCTGAGGGTGTGCACCCCAGAATACTGCATTTTAATAAGCAATTTAACTAATTCTGATGAAGAGATCTGAGTGTCCCACTGAGAAACACTGGTGTGCGAGGCACCAATATTGAGGATTCTCAGGGAACGATGTCTTTTCAGGATGGTCCAAGGGCCCTCACTTGAGACTTTTGCCTTGGGCTTAATTGTATGTGTTCAGAAGAGATGTCTTTCACTTCCAGTGCTTGTCAGCATGCTCTGTGCAGGGATTTGCTCTCAGTAGATGGCAAAAACTATGACTCTTCAGGTCACCGATCTACAGTGTGAACGATATTTTATTTTGGTTTTCTTTATAGCAATGCAGAGTCTCCCGAGAAGAGATTCAGACTGAACAGACTTTGACTTTGGAAGACTGCTGCTGCCCAAGGTGTTCTCTGGCAGCGCAATGACGAATCTAGGCCCCTCTTTCACTGCTACATCAATGAAGTGGACCACTTGGACAAAGCCAAAGCTGGTATCCCTACCATAGTCCTTTACAGTGATATTCGGCTCCAGGAAGCCATCAGATGCAGCAGGTGGCCAGAGGAGGAGCCGAACAGACTCATGAAATGTGACATCCCCAACTTCATCAACACGGACCAGAACTCTTCCTTTGAGGAAGATGATCTCCTGATTTTGTAAATACCGATTGTTTTAGAAAATAAGCCAGTTGCCCAGAACTCACACAAAGACTTGAATTGAGAAACGTGCTTTGTCAGGTATCTTTCTGAAGATGTGAAGTCTGTCTTTGTATGGCAGGAAGTCCCCTTTCACAAAACTGTATGTGTTTGTGTCTGAGAGAGGGAAATGGAGACAGACAGAAAAACGAAGAAGCAGAAGAGAGCCCCCTCAGAAGAGAGCTAGTTAAGGTGAGTTTTTGTGCCTTTAATAAACATTTGGGGTTTTGGGGGGAACAAAGTATTTACACTGTCTTATTCTCCTCGTTGGAAACCTTGGCCCCATCCTCAGTGTCAGTGGCCTTGAACGGGGGTTGCACGCTGCGTTACATCTGGCGCTGCCACTTCCACGCTCTGCCTTTAGCACTTTGCTTTGCCTGTCAGGGTTGTTACCATTTTAACTGTAAGGTGAGGAGTCTAGAGTAGATGATACACCCCAGCTCTGCTGTTTTGCAAATTTCTGATTTCGTATTCGGATGAGGCTGCGATACACCCAGAGCAGTATAAACCAGGCCCTACCTCCTGCCTACTGCTGGGGCATCCCTCAGGTCTGTGCATTCTACTCAACCCTTTACTGAGACCAGCTTTTGTCAGGAGTCCAAGTGCCTACCGGGATGGCAGGGGACTTGTCTTTCATGGTCACGGTGGCCTACAATTCTATTGGTTGTGCTGAAACAACTCTTCTGAGATCCTCCACCCACCCTTGCTCACACCTAAGGACAGCCCTACGGTTCCTTTCCTAGGAGGAGGATCAATCCATGGTGCATTTTATGACAATCCTGTCCCCAGGAATGCAAGGAAGTTTATCAGCTGAGTGAGGGGAGGTGCCTCTGTGTCCCTGTATCTCTGTCTGCTCAGTTCCCTGCCATCGGCTACTGAACAAGAAAAGTGCTATTCACCATGCTGTGTGTTTTGCAAATGTGTAGGTGTTGGTCTTGTGGCTCGTGTGTGGGCTTTGATTTGGGAGGGTGAAGGGCTTATGTATACCTCATCAACATGTATTCGAGGTGGCCTGGTGCCACACAGATTTGATTCATGAAGGCATCAATCCTGCACACTGGTTTGGAAACAACTTGGTTTTGATCATTCACACTGCATGCATGGCTCGCTGCTAATCTGTGGGTGATTTTTTCATTTTAGATTTATTCACCCCGTGTCTTGCTTAAGCTGATAAATACATTTATTTCACCAGAATATTCTCTGATTCTTTGTTTACACACATCCAGTTTTTTTAATTCCTTTAAAAATGATTCTGTGTTTATAATGCCTCCTAATTTCTATCATCTCTATGTTCCCAGTGGCCTGAGCCATGCACCAGATTTGATGCCGGAACTGTTCCACCAAAAGAAATCCCTTCGCCGTAATATCTTTTGAGGAAAATATTATTCTTTAAGGCTCTAATAGTAAATCGTAGAACAAAGCATGGAACATTTCTTGTAGTTAATATATGTTCATGCAAAAAGAAATGATATTTTTATTAAACAATGTTGATTTTAATAACTTTTACAAATGTGAATATTGTTATTCATAATTTAAGTAACCAAATAAAATCACAGTTATTCATTATGAAGATGGAAAACTATTTACACAGTCTCTTAATTAGAAGTAGCTTTATTAGAAGACTGAAGGGTATTTAAAAGATGGAAAAATACCCATGATGACAGCATCATTTTTATTAACTAAATATCAAGAACTCTGCAGGGTTAAGATTTAACCCTCTGCAAGCTGCCAATTTAGCATGAGGTAGTTTGTGGATGCTGCCAGAAGACAGGACACTCCCCCAGGATCAGAGTCAAAGGACTTTGTGCCAGCACAGCAGGCAGCCTGTGGTTCATGTTCATGTTGGTTCCTGAATTCCTTTCCTATTGCTGTTGTAACAAAGGGCCACAGACTCAGTGGCTTAAAGCAATACACATTCATCTTCTCATTGTTCTAGGGTGCAGAAGTGCAAAGTCAATGTCACTGAGCTAAAACCAACGTGTGGCCAAGGCTACGTTCCACACCGAGGCTCTAGGGAGAGATTCGTCTTCCTACCTTTCCCAGCTTGCAGAGGTGCTCACACTCCTTGGCCCAGGGCCCTGTGTCACTGTGACCTCTGCTGCCACTTTACATCTCTGTCTCTGACTATATAGATATAGAGGAAGAGTCTTCTACATCTGGTATGGACCCTTTTTCCTAAATGGACATTGTATCCCTATTTATGTGCAGATGAAAACCATTTCCCTCCAGGGTTCAGTGGCAGCTCACAAGGTGACCACTCTGGGCTTTAAGTGTCCTCTTTGTATTGTCACCTGGGAACTTCTCTCTCCATAGTTAGCTCTGTGTTACTTTGTTGTTATATTTTACCCGGCATTACTGAAAGTTTTCTTAAAAGGGATCCTAATTAGCTCTGTTTACCTGTTTCCAGAGCTGAAAGCTTCAGTTCTAGAGTATCTGTTTGATTTTTCTTAAAAATACATTCCAGTATATTTCCCTGATGAAAGTCTTTACCCTGTTATCTATTCTCCCAACATTTCCTTATTTTCTTGAATATATTAAAAGTACTTTATAGCCTTTATTGGTAACTCTGATTCCTACATCACCTGGGGGTTTGCATCCTTTGTCTAATGCTTCTTATACTCATAATGTCTGTTATATAGTCTGGACATGTTGCATGTCTAGAAATTCTTTATTACATGGCAGACATTGCAAATGAAAAATGCATATGTTATCTTCCGTGAGAGGTTTTCTACCTTCCCGTTAGGCAGACAGCGTGAGGGACTGATCATGTCACTCCAATAAGGCGCTGAGGTGGATCAGGACTAAAGTGCCTTTTTTCATAAAACAGATTTGAGGTATACTTGGCAAAATAATTTTCACACGTTTGAAGTGTACAGCTTAATACGTTTTGATGTAAGTATATCCCCAAGAAACCATGACCACACTCAAGACAGTGAACATACCCATCACCCCAAAGCTTCTCTCCTGCCTTTTGTTGTCCCTCCCTCCCTCCCCATCTCTTCCCCTTGAAACCATTGATCTGCTTTCTATCACAAGATATTGGTTTTCATTTTCAAGATCCTTACATGAATGGATTCATGCAGTATCTACTCTATGTTGTCTGACTTCCTTCATTCAGTGTAATTATTTTGAGAGTCATCTGTGTTTCTGTATTAATAGCTTATCTGTCTTATAGCAGAGTATTGTTTAGTGCTGAGTTTTACTGAATAGTTTATTGTGAGCAGTGTTTGGATAGACCATCATTTCTTTCTGCGTTTACTTCTTGATGGATGCATGGGTTATTTACAACTTGAGCTATTATAAATAAATTTGCAGTGAATATTTGGTTACAAGTCTTTGTATGGACATATGCTTTTCTTTTCTAAAGCACCAGATGAGGAATTTCTGGGTTATATGGTAGATAGGTGTTTAAATTTCTTAAAGAAAGTGTTAAAGACTTTTCCAAAATGGTTGTACTATTATAAATTCCTCGTGGTGTGTATCAGTTCTGGTTGCTCTACTTCCTTGCCAGCACTTTGTAAGGTCGGTCTTTCTAATCGTATTCATTCTAGTATGTACGTGAACTAGAATCTCACTGTGGTTTTTAAAAGCATTTATCTAATGACTAATGACATCTTTAATTAGCATCTTTTCATCTGCTTATTATCCATCTGGATATCTTTACTGAAGTGTGTTTCCTGGCCTCATTCATTCATTCAGGTGTTTGCATTATTATTGAATTTTGAGACCTCTTTATTCTGGATCAGATACAAAGAGAGAGTTTATCAGATATATGATCTGCAAATACCTTCTGTCTATGGCTTGTCTTTTCATTTGCTTAGCAGTGTTTAGAAGAGCTTTGAAGAGTCTTCATGTTGATAAAGTTCACTCTACCAGTTACTTTTTAAAATACATTATACTTTTGGTGTCATAACAAAGAAATATTTGCCAAACCCAAGGTCATAAAGCTTCAGCCTATGCTTTTTCTCCTCGCTGTTTTATAGTTTTAGATTTCCTATTAAGATCTATGATCCATTTTAAGTTAAATATTGTATATTTTGTGAGGTGTGGATTAAAGTTCATTTCTTTTTTTTGCATATAACTATCTAATTGTTCCAGCACTACATGTTGAAAAGATCCTTTCTCCACTGCATGCTTTTTGAGAATCAATTGTCTATGTAAGTTTTGGTTTAGTTCTGAACATTCTATTGTGTTCCATTATTCTATTTTCCTGTTTTACACCAACACCATACTTTCTGATTACTGTAGCTTTATAAAAAAGTGTCTGAAAATCAGATAGTGCAAGTCTTCCAGCTTTGTTTTTCTTATTCAAAGTTGTTTTGAATATTTGGGATCCTTTGAATTTTTTTTTTCCATGTGTAGAAGTGTTTCACTTTTTTTTTTTACATTTTTTTCTCTGTGATTTATCATAACATTTTGTGTATATTTCCCTGTGCTATACAGTGTAATCTTGTTTATCTATTCTACAATTTTGAAATCCCAGTCTATCCCTTCCCACCCTCTACCACCCCCCCGGTAACCACAAGTCTGTATTCTCTGTCCATGAGTCTATTTCTGTCCTGTATTTATGCTTTGTTTTTGTTTGTTTTTGTTTTTTAGATTCCACATATGAACGATCTCATATGGTATTTTTCTTTCTCTTTCTGGCTTACTTCACTTAGAATGACATTCTCTAGGATCATCCATGTTGCTGCAAATGGCATTATGTTGTTGGTTTTTATGGCTGAGTAGTATTCCATTGTATAAATATACCACATCTTCTTTATCCAGTCACCTGTTGATGGACATTTAGGTTGTTTCCATGTTTTGGCTATTGTAAATATTGCCGCTATGAACATTGGGGTGCAGGTGTCATCCTGAAGTAGATTTCCTTCTGGGTACAAGCCCAGGAGTGGGATTCCTGGGTCATATGGTAAGTCTATTCCTAGTCTTTTGAGGAACCTCCACACTGTTCTCCATAGTGGCTGCACCAAACTGCATTCCCACCAGCAGTGTAGGAGGGTTCCCCTTTCTCCACAGCCTCTCCAGCATTTGTCATTTTTGGATTTTTGAATGACGGCCATTCTGACTGGTGTGAGGTGATACCTCATTGTAGTTTTGATTTGCATTTCTCTGATAATTAGTGATATTGAACATTTTTTCTTGTGCTTTTTGATCATTTGTATGTCTTCCTTGGAGAGTTGCTTGTTTAGGTCTTCTGCCCATTTTTGGATTGGGTTGTTTATTTTTTCCTTATTGAGTCGTATGAGCTGCTTATATATTTTGGAGATCAAGCCTTTGTCTGTTTCACTTGCAAAAATTTTCTCCCATTTCGTAGGTTTTCTTCTTGTTTTATTCCTGGTTTCCTTTGCTCTGCAGAAGCTTGTAAGTTTCATTAGGTCCCATTTGTTTATTCTTGCTTTTACTTCTTCTAGGAGAAAATTTTTGAAATGTATGTCAGATAATGTTTTGCCTATGTTTTCCTCTAGGAGGTTTATTGTATCTTGTCTTATGTTTAAGTCTTTAATCCATTTTGAGTTGATTTTTGTATATGGTGTAAGGGTGTGTTCTAGCTTCATTGTTTTACATGCTGCTGTCCAGTTTTCCCAATCCTTTGAATTTTTATATGAATTTTGGAATCGGTTTTTAAATACCTTACATCCTGTTCTGCCAAAATTCCACCCATGTCTTTGGCCATCTCCAAAGCCACATTTTCTGAAGAAGTCTCTCTAGATCCCAGATGAAAGGAATTTCTCTTTCATCTGTGCTCCAATCACATTTGATATTATTTGATAACCTTTATGCACATTTGGCTGTATGTACTTCTCTGATCTTTCCAGCCATATAGTAAATCTCAAAAGATTAGGAATCTTGACTTGGTTCCCTCTGTCTGCTGAGAAATTAATTCTATGTTTTGCAGGAGTGAGCCCTGCAGCAAGAGGTATCTGCAGCACACATCTAGCTCATTGCTTGCGTATTGTCAAGGAATCCTACAGATTTAGAATTGTTTATTGATTGTTGTCTCCAAGACGGCTCAGTCTTTTTTATTTCTATTGCAACTGCTGCAGTTTCAAAGAACAATGGGCTAATTATTTTCCAAATATCAAATCATACTCTAATTATGTTGTCACGCAAATTATGTGCTGCTGTGTCTTAACAACCTGCTTAGTGTTCACAGGCTCCTTCATTCATGGAACTTTTGGGAGAATGTCATATCCTTAGAGATAGTAATGCTGTCTTTGGCGACCTGAGCAGCAGTATCTGAACTCACTCCTGCTGTTTTTCCTGTGTCCCCTCTAGCCCTCCTCCAGCCCTCCATGGGGGCCCTACATTTCTGCCTTGGAAAAGCCTGTTGCTTCTCAGGAAGACTTCCCTATGAAAGATAATCATGTCCTTCTTCTGGGGACATTCAGTCCAGAGACCTGACAGCAGGGGAAAATGTTTAGCCTGCTTTGGGTAGAACCTAAATTCTTCCATACTTATTAGAAGCAAATCCAATGAGGAAACTGTTCTGGCATCTAACAAATCAGCATAAATATCTGATAAGGCAGATCAGCTTCCCCATCCCACTCAGTGGTCATGTTGATGTGACACTCACCTTGGTTAACATTTTCTCCTGTGAGCAACGTAAAGTTCAAGACTTTATGAATGGCTTTTTTTCTTCCTTAGTCTTTCCGCATTCACTGTGTTTCGTGAGATTATATGAATCCTGCTTATTTTCAGCACAGTACTAAGCTTTTTAAAAGGATCATGTGTTTAAAAGGCTAGTGGATAACTTTTTAGAAGACAGAAATCCTCAGATTTTGGTCCTAGAGTTGAATCTTGGTTAGTGATGAACGAAAATTCCCATTAAAATTTTAAATTCAGTGATATAAAGTTTTAAAAATAGTTAAATATTAGTCAATTTCATTAAACACTATAGCAGTTATTTACTTTTAAGACTGTTTCTGGGGTAACTTTGCAATGATTCCCTCCCTTTATTGATTCCCTCTTTATCAAATCCTTGAGAGTCCCCTGTCATCATTGTCAGTATCATCATCATCATCATCATGGAACTGATTCCTCTGGAAGATTCTAGGAAAATAAAGAGATGGACGGGGTTATGTGTAGGTCAGTGTGTGCATATACAATAAGAAAAGCTGTCAGACATTAGATGCAAGATACCCATTTCATTCAGGGAAGAATGTGGTCATGAAATCCTGATGTGGTGAATGAAGGATGCGGTGGGAACAGGATAGTCAATGGAAAGGAGGAGGAAGTGAGTGAAGCGGGGAGCATAGATCCTTGGTTAGGTGATCAGCACATTGGTGAGAAAGAGGGGAGTGTGATGGCAGAATCATGTCCCTCCCCGGCCACAGGGTAGCCACCTGTGACATGTTACTGTACATGGCAAAAGGGATGACAGATGTTTTAGAACAAAAATCTTAGAGGATTTCTGTTTCCTAAATTGTCTATTAGTTAGCCTTTTAAATCCATAGTACATTATTAAAGATTAGTGCAGGGGCACAAATAAAAAGGATTCATATAATCTCACCAGACATACTGAATGTAGAAAGATAAGGAAAAAAAAACAAACAGTCACTTATAAGTGCCTTGAACCATAAAT
The DNA here is from genome assembly GCF_048564905.1 of Vicugna pacos. NCBI lineage: Eukaryota > Metazoa > Chordata > Mammalia > Artiodactyla > Camelidae > Vicugna > Vicugna pacos. The sequence goes on along the minus strand of NW_027328758.1, from coordinate 320,257 downwards.
TGCTTGTGAGAGGAAATGTTACACAAGGTGAATGTCACGGCCACAAACATACTGCCTGAGTGGGATGGGACAAGGGGATCCTGAGATAAGACAATAGGGTGAGTAGCCTGGATTGTCCAGGTGGGCCGAATGTAATCACAGGGTTCCTTAAAATGGAGTGTATTTCCCAGCTGAGTTTAAAATCAGAGGGTGGTGTAGCCATGGAGTAATGTTCAGAAAGGCTGCTGGCCATGAAAACGGAGGAAGTTGATGGGCACAAACTAAGGAAGGTGGGTGACCTCTGTAAACTGGAAAAAAACAAAACAAAACAAGGAAATATTCCCTTCTAGACCCTCTAGAAGGAAGGAACCCTGCTGGTACCTTGAATTTAGCCCAAGGAGAACTGTGTTGCATCTCTGACCTCCACAGCCATAAGCTGATAATTCTGTGCTAATTTAAGCTGTTAAGCTTATGGAAATTTGTTACAGTGGTAATAGGAAAATAACATAGTGAGCGGTAGCGTAAGGGATTAAAGGTCTAGGATGGGGTGTGGATAGAATTCTGACATTTACCACTAAAAAACAACCAGGTGAAGTGGGAAGGTGTTTTAAGGAAGACCTACCTGGCAGGGCTGTCAAGCAGACTGGAGCGAGCGGAGCCTTGGGGTTAGAGGAATCAATTAAATCTCTACCAGAAAAATAAGGAATAAAATGTAATAGGGCTTCAGTGTTAGTGGATGTAGGAATGGAAATGGGCAGAGAAGTATAAACATTATTTTGAAATTAGCTACAGGTTTGATGACAACATGTTGGGGAGAGTTAGCCGATGTGTGGACTGAATGTTTGCATCCCCTCAAAATCCATATGTCGAAACCCCATCTCCCAGGGTGATGGTATTGGGAGGCGGGGCCTTTGGGAGGTGATTAGTAGGATAAAATGAGGTCATGAGTGTAGAGCCCTCATGAATGGTATTAGTGTTCTTATACAGGGCCCCAGAGTGCTTGCTTCTCTCTGCTCTCTGGCCCATGAAGATAGTGGGAAGACAGCCATCTTCGAGCTGGCAATCCTCTCCCAGATACATTGACCTTGAAAGCCTCAGCCTCCAAACCGTAAGGAATATGCTGGTTGTTTAAGCCACCCAACCCACGGTAATTTGTTACAGCATCCCAGACTGATGAAGACAGTGGAGGATAACACTGAGTTTGGCACTGATTGACTGGAGAATGTTGAAACCCAGGGAAGTGGGCAGCCCAGACGTTTACTCAATTAATCCTGCCAACACAGTAGGGGATAAAGTCTACATATTCCTCGCTATTTGAAAAGTAAGGAAAAAGAGGCACAAATAATAACAACGGCAACGACAACAACAATAATTTGTCCAAGATTAACACAGAAACCCCTGGAGGGAGAGTGAGAATTTATACTTATGCAGGCTGGCCCCAGAGCCCCTGCTCATAACTACTAAGTCAGACCATCTTGCTTATGTGGATCAGTTGTTTTCAACTGTGATATGAGGGTACTGTGTCCAGTAACTTATAATTTCAAAATACCTCACTGCAAGGGAAACATTAGTCGCAGGCATTACAAACCACCGAAAGCAAGACATACAAAAATAACTTGTTAGGGCAAGATAACCAAAAATGTTTTTAAATATTATACCTGCTGACCCTTTGCAATAAAATGTTTATTTATAATTCTGTCTGGCTACAGAATAACATCATAATCCTGCATGTGGCTCGTGGCTCCCATGTTGGACAGCACGGGACTAGAGAATTTAAATGACTTGCCCAGCCTCGCCCAGGAAGCTCGTGGTGGGATCAGAGCTATAGTCTGGGACTTTTCCTTCCTATCCAACAAGTCCCTCGTGGAAGTTTAGAAGCTTCTCCTTTGGTGCCCAGCTGTCTATCCGTACTTAAGAGATCTTGTCAGGTGCCCCGGCCTGCTTCTGAACATCAGCCAGAACCCACTTCTGCTCTTTTTTGGCCTGGTAATACCTTCTAGCAACTTCCATTGCCTTCTTGGCATCAGTTCTTACCTGGAAGGGTAGTGGCTAGAGATGGAAATGTGTCCACATGACAGGTTTTTCATAAGTATAGTAGGAGTGGTCAAGAGAAGAAAACGTCAGGAAGACGAGTGGTAGCAGGTCATTTAATATACAAAATGCATACTTTCAATGTATGTTTGTGTTTCCGAGTCCAGGCTTGTTCTACTTGTGCATTACAGGCCAACACATCAGGAGACCAGGTTTTGGGGCAAGAAATAGCGGCTTTAATTTGTAAAGCCAGCTGAGAAGATGGCAGACCAATGTCCTGGAGAACCATCACCTCAAGTCAGAATTCAGGCTCTTCTTATATTAAAAAGGAGAAGCAGGAATGCTTGGTTGTTGCAAACTTGGTGTATGAATTCTTTGCTGTTAGAATCCTTTGTTCTTGCAGCTCTTCACCTGGGTCAGATCCGTGTAAATCTCCAACAAACAAATGTTATTTTCTATTCTGTATCTTGTTATCTTTATACGAATGGAAAAGTGTTAATATCCTTCAAAGTCAGAGCCTTGAGAATAGTGTCTCCTGTATATTTCAGGCTCTAGGCAACATTGTTTCACAAAAGGTGCAGAAACAACAAGACTAAGCCTAGGAAACAGGGTACAGGGTTAAAGTCAAAGGAACAGATCTAATAAGGAGTCAGATTTGTTCTTTCCTATTTCAGTAGTGCCATGGAGAAGGCACTTTGGGCAGCTTTCTGTAGGGTCCTGGAGGCATTCTCTCTCAGACTCTGTGCGCCTCTATTGAAACCTCTCATCGCTATCTGGCCTGCTGGAAAAGCACTCCGCCTGTTTTGACCTGAAGATGTGTTCTGTTTATAACTCATCACTACTCCTTGGAAAACAACTCAATAAAAACTCAGTTGGTTTTCCATCAGCTCTGGGCAGGGGTGAGGGATAGCTTGTTATTATTTTATAAAAAAAAATATAAAAGAAGTCTTAAAACAGCACAGGGCACATAGGAGAGAGACAATCAATGCTTCCTGGCTTAAATCAAAAGTGATGACTCAGTGAGTCCATGGCTGCTGTATTTGCTGAGCTAGTTACTCCTTTGCTCCATTACACTTTTATTTTAACTGAAAAAGAAATATATGCATATGGTTACAAAAATTCAAACAGAGCAAAAAATACTCACGTGAAAGAAGTTATACCTCATCCTCTGTTCTTACAGGCCTCCCTTGAGATGCCACTGATTACAATCCTTTGTGTGCTTCTCCAGATATGCTATGCACATTCCCACCAAAGTATGTAAATTCATTTAAAGTTTTACTTATTTTTAACTGAAAGGGATTTAAATCCTCAAGTGGCTTCTGCCACGGTAATAGAAAAGAACAAATCTGACTCCATATTAGATCTGTTCCTTTGACTTTAACCCTGTGCTCTGTCTCCAAGGCTTCATCTTGATTGTAAAACAATGTTGCCTAGAGCCTAAAATATACAGGAGAGCCTATTCTGAAGGCTTTGATCTTTAAGGGTATATAACACTTTTCCAATCATATAAAGATAACAGGTTGCAGAATAGAAAATAACGTTTGTTTTGTTGGAGGTTTACAGGGATCAGACCCAGGCAGATTGCTGCAAGAACAAAGGATCCTAACAAGAAGGAATTCCTACACAAGGAAATTTGCAAAAACCAAGCACATAGGAAAGGAGCCTGAATTCTGACCTGGGGAGATGGTTTCCCAGAACATTAGTTTGCCATCTAGGTCTACAGAAACTATCTATTCCATGCCCCAACACATGGTCTCCCAACTTACTGGCCTGTCCTGCACTGAGGAGAATGAATTTGGACTCAGTAACACTTCTACCTACCTAGCAAGCTAGGCACTGGAACTGAGGGCAGCTCTCCCACACACAGGGGCCTACAGTGAGCCCTTGATTATTCCCCAAGGTTGGGGTGTGGTTTACTCAGGAGGGATGGGGACTATGCACCAACACTCAGGCAGTCTGCTTCTTCTGGGGTTCTGACATGTTACCTCCCGCTCCCTGCCAGCCCAACACTTGTGACAGTGAAGCTAAGGCAGAGATCCTGCCTCCCTGTTTCCCAGCGTGTAAAACGAGAATGTGTACTCTTCCCAAGGTAGTTCTGAGCGACACCTGCGGGTGCTTGGTTCCCGGAGCAACAGTAAACCCAGCTCCTTGTGGGGGCAACGGGTGAGATACCCATAGGGTTTCTGCAGAGACCTTAGCTGGAGGGCTGGACCAGGGACGTAAAATATGAGCTGTGGTCATTGAAGGGTTAAAGAAAGGTGCATAGGCAGGACTGCTGTCTCCTTTGTGGTGCCCCCAGAGGTAAAATGCTTTCTCCCCATCTCTGCAACTCCCCTCCCAACTCCAGATACTTGCTTTCTCTCTGCTCATCCTGTCCATCTGTCTCCCTCCACTTTTCCCCTCCTCCCCTCCTCCTCCATTATTCTCCCTCCCTCGGTTCCCCACCTTCTCTCTCAGGATCCAGAGCGGATCGCTGGCCCTCCTGCGAATGCGCAGTCGCTGCCAGCTGGACCGCGGGTTGGAAGCTCCAGCTCCGAGCGGAGGATCGGCCCCAAAGGCTTCACAGCCCTGTCGCCCGGTAGGCCTTTGGCTCCTGCCTGGGGCCGGGGCCTCTGGCTGTGGACGTGCAAGGTGGGGGGGTCTCGGGAAAGGGGTCATTCGGCTGAGGGAGGGCGGTCGGCTTGTCACAGCCCCCCAGGGCGCCAGTCAGCGTGTGTTCTGCTGAATTGCTCGCGCCAGGCCCCTCTGCCCGCGTCACCTGCCCCGGCGCCCCGGCCACAGCTGTCCAGTGCCAAGTGTGCCCCTGCCGCCTCTTGGCTCAGCCGGGATTCCCTCAGTCCTCGGCCGGCGTCCACTTCCCCTCTCCCGCCCGCGAGTCCTCTTCTCCCGGGCTTTCTCTCCTCGGCCGCCGGCCCGTCCCCACCACTGGCCGGGCTGCGTCCCGGGCGGGCGGGGTCTGCGGACCCGGACGGGGGCGGGCACCTGGGGATGGGGCTGGGGCTGGGGCTGGCCTCCGAGCTGGGCTGCAGCCCGCATCCCCCACCCCGCTCTCCCTGCCCCGTGACCCCGGGGCTGCCTTCCTCTCCCTTTCCCGCTCCCTGAGGTACAGATCAGCGGCGTGGGCGCTGCTCTCCCAGCTAAGAGCCTCCGGCTGTAACGCCCAGCTTCTCCTGGTGGAGTCGGGAAAAGGGAGCGGCAGTTCTGAGGGAACTTCTGTCTCCTCGCTCAGTATTTCTGCCCCAGGTAAGTACCTTGATCCATTTCAGGTGTTATGATGGCCGTGCTTGTTGATGTCATGTGTTTTTTATAGTAAGAGGGATTACAGTGGTGAAAGCAGGGCTTGGTTCAGTTAAAAATAAGCTGAAGGCATGAGGCTGTGACATCCTCCATCCTTCACTCTCCCAGGGTGAAACGTGAGACCGTCGATCTTAAAAAGATACTTACAGTCCCTAACTAGCCCAGCCCAGCTAGTGTATGTTAACAGGAACAGCACCACCCGAGGCGTTGGAGACCCAGGGACTTTGCAGTCCTAAAGAGCTCCTGGCAAAATCTGTTTTTTGTTTTGTTTTGTTTTGTTTTTTTGTTTTTCTTAAATTGTGGGACAGACTAGTAGTATAGAGGGAAAAATAATTGGCAAGAAGGATTTTTTCATATAACAGCTTTATTGTGATATTGTTCACACACCATGAAGTCCACCCACTTAAAAGTTACAATTCAGCAGCTTTTAGCATATTCACATTTGTGCAACCATTATTATTCCAGAACGTTTTCATCACATCAGAAAGTCCAGTGGAAATGAATGACCTATCCACTCCTTCCCACTGGTGGTTCTAAAGAAGTTTCTTGGCTGTTTTTGACCATAAATTAACTTGTTACATTCCATGAAATATCTGGGAGGAATTCTAATCAGAATTGCAATGAATCTGTCTATCAAAGCAGGAAGAATTAATGTCTTTATGGCATAAACTTCTTCTACACATGAATATATCTGGGACCCTATCTTTTCATCTGTCCAGAGCCAGGCCTATGGGAAATCCTCATTTATTCTTGGGTTTGTGGATGATGAGATTCAATACATCGTTAGATGCAACTGTAGACTTTCACAGAAGAGAAAAGTAACCTCCTAGAAGCCAAGTGATTCTCTAATGGTTAGAATTAGTGACAGCCTGTGCTGGAGTGTTTGAGTGGACTTGGTGCTTGCAGAGATCTCCACCACCTACAGCTAAGGGGATTACCGTGTTCTTTTACTTTTTTTATGGCGTTGCTTTTATTTTTGCTTATTATATAAAATTATTTTTTATTGAAGTGTAGTCAATTTACCATGTTAACTTCAGATGTACAGCAGAGATTCAGTTATAAGCATATGCATATGTATATACATGTCTTTCAGAATGTTTTTAGTACAACTCATTACAAGAAATTGAATATAGTACCCTGTGCTATATAGTAGGTCCTTGTCATTTAGTTTATATTTATTAATGTGTATCTGTTAATCCTCCCTTTCCTGCCTGCTAACATCAGTTTGCTTTCTATGTCCATGAGTCTATTTCTAGCAGCACCGTTTTTGCTAGTAATATATGCTGGTTGGCTGCTTTCGGTTTCAGTAATTCCATCTTATGTGTGGGCGTTTTTCTTCTGGTGGGCCTGTGTGTGGTTTGCACACGTGATAATAGAGATCTGTATTTGGGAGAACTCCAGGCCTCGTGTAGTCCCTGGTACGGAGCGCCCACTGAACTGATGTTTGAACTTGGAAAAAAACAGTAAATGTTGGAATTTCCACTATGGTTGAGACTTCCAGGTTTCTATAACCTGTTTAGCTCACCTTAATGTTGGCTGCACCCATACTGGGTAATTTGGTGGAACTTCATGGTATGTTGATGTAGAGACAGGGCCTTGTATGCTTCTTCTCTTTCTGTTTTCTAACACTCATTCTCCTGGGCCTTCCAGATCCTCCCCCTGAAGTGCCCAGGGCTGGCTTGGTGCTGCGCTGAGGCAATATTTGTTAATAAGGCCTTTCCTCATCTCTTCTGAGCCACCATTTCTTTCTCTGCACAATGAGGGCTTAGACTAGATAAGTGCTTTTCAGTTTCTTTTAAAGCCATGTTTCCTTTGAGAAACAGAAAATGCAAATCTCTCCTCTCAACCCAACCTTTTAGATTTTGATAAGTCCTCCAAGGAGTGACATAGCTCTTTGTGGAAAATTGATGTGATTGTGATTCCAGGTGACAGAGAAAAGGCTCTTCAGAGATTTATTGCAGGGAGAGTGCAGGAAAGGGGCAGTATGTCACACTTTCTAGTGTAAGCACTGGAGCAAAGGCTTGGGTTTAAATACGGTGTCTGACATGGCCTCTCTCTAATCTTGCACAATGTGATAAACCTCTCTCCCTAGTTTCTTAATGTGTCAAGTTGGGGTGATAATATTTTAAGGGTTTGGTGAAACATTATTCACATAAGCCATTTGTGTCTCGGTAGATACAAGACCTGCTAGAGAGTCAGGGATGTCTTTAAAAATATATATATATTGTCCACAGCACTCAGTCTGTGTGTATTTTGAAGCTCCTGGAGGGTGAGTGTGGAGTCTAAAGTCCATCGTGGGACAGGTGGCCCATGGGTCTGTGTGCCTCAGATTGCCCCCTCCTCCCCAGTCCTCTTCCTCTCAGTCCAGGATGAAGTTCCCTCGTAGATTTACACAGAGGTCTTGTGGAAATGGCTTTTCATTTTATTGTTTCACCAAGGAGGGTTGCCATCATGATCTCTGTGGTCAGATTTTGGTGACCTGAAGGCTATGCAACTGTGGATTTCTATTTAATAAAAAGAAAAAATTACAAATACAAAATTAGACCTAGGGTGATTGCAGGGGCTATTGAAAGTGGGGACCATTAGCTTTGTTAGCTTCAGGTGCAGTGGCCTCTGGTTTGTTGGAAGGGTCCTCTGGCACGAGGACCCTTCCTCATGCTTTGAAGTTGGAGGGACCAGTGGGTTCAGTGGGAATATTTACTGAGTGTATCTCATGGGCTGTGCATTGTCTTATTTGTTCTGTGTGTTCATTATTTGAGACAGTGAGCTCATTTAACCTCAATAGCCTCTTTAAAAAATTAGACTTTTTATTTTGAGATGTAATGTAGATTCCCATGTATTTGTAAGAGATAATATGGAGAGGGCCTATGGACTCTTTGCCCAATTTTCTTTAATGGATCCATCTTGCAAAGTTGGGGTACTATTCATTCATGACTCACTAACCCTTTTAGGTTTGTGTTATTGCCCTCATTTCTATTTATGAATAAACTGGTGTTTAGACAAGCACACAGGCCTGCCCAGATCACCCACGTGGTTAGTGTAGAGTCGGGTGGAATGTGGGCTTGGCATTTCCACGCAGTAACATTATGATGGTCTGTGGCAGGGAGCAGCATTCATTTTGCTTGTTTATTCATTCATTCAACAAACATTTATTGAATAAACTGTATGATTCAGATGCTTTCGTAGGGTTATCTGATTCTTCAGCATTATGGAGAATCAGGTAATGTTTTCTTTTTTTTTTAATATGAGAAAAGTATCTCTGAGAGGTTATGATCTCCCCAAAGGAAAAATAGCTCATAAAAGAAGGATAGCACATTTGTATAGTTCCTACTTATGCAGGTGGTACTCTAGGCATTTTACATTTGCAAACTTCCATAATCCAGATGTATTCTTGTAAGGCAAGGATTTTTTTAAATTGTTTTATAGTCAAGTTTACAATGTTGTGTCAATTGCAAGGTGTTTTTATTTTGAATTTTGAATTGAAAAAATATTTTTGAGGGGGTAATTAGGTTTATTTAGTTGTTGCATTTTTTAAAATGAGGTACTGAGGATTGAGCCAAAGTCCTCGTACATGCTAAGCACGTGCTTTACCACTGAACTGTACCCTTCTCCCCAAAGGAAGTTTTCTTACCCATTATTCTGCACCTTAGGAGTTCAAATAAATTGGAATTGAAATCCAGATCTTTTGATCCCACTATGGTTCTTTGCATTATATCCTGCTGAGGGGTGGGGAAGCAGTTCCTTTATTCATTCCTTTATTCAGCAGTTTTGAGCACTGACTTTGCATCAGGGCCTGGCTAGGTGCTTGGAAACAGAAAACAAGAAATGACCCTTTCCTGCAGGGGATGGAAGCCTAGACCAAAAGCTGGGTAATGTGATCTGAGCTACAGTAGCCATGTGCAGACGCTGAGGACAAACTTACCCCCGATTTGCTAGGGCTTCCCTTGCCTTCTGGCTGGTACACACCAGGTCGCTGCAGCCCAGTGAGGCACGCAGCCCACAGCACAGTATGTACCTCGATCTCTCCCCTCTCGGCAGGGCCTGCAACATGAGCGCCCCTGACTACGTGCAGTGTGCTGAGGACCACCAGACTCTCCCCGTTGTGGTCCAATCCGTGGGGATCATCTTAGAGAAGAATTTCTTTTGCATCTATAATGGAATCTCCTTGGTGAGCCAGATCAGCCAGTGCGGCTCCCAATGGGCACTCTGTATCTTGTATATGTATCACTATGCGCCCGAGAATGGATGGAGTGGCTTCCAGACCCACCGCAATGTCGTGGGCCTTGTCACCATTACCGACTGCCTCTTGGCCAAGACCTTCTAGAAGCTCCACGCACAGAGGAGCTGTATGGCACCACGCTCTACGACTCTCAGCTCTTTGTCTTTGTGCTGTATGGGGAGGTGGCCGAGCAGCCGCGCGCCGACGTGGCCTTCAATCTACGAGGACTGCAGGGTGGTGGAGAAGAGGATCGAGGACTTCACTGAGTCATTCTTCATCTTGCCCAAGTCCAAGTGGCTGGATGGGGACCCCGAAAAGTCTGGGGAGAAGACTCCCTTCCTCTACATCCTGTTTGAGAAGGAAGACTTCGTGGGACTGAACACAGACAGCAGGCAAATCAACCTGGAGGCCGGGCCACCCTGGCTGTGTGAAAGGTTGCTTCCCTACATCCTGAATGGGATCAGCAAGGAAGAGGGCTGTCTTGAAGCCAAGGCCGGTTTTCAGACGTTTAAAAGTGAATCTGCCTTTGTTTCAGAGAGATCCTTTTAGGGTTAGTGTGGACACTTACTCCCCCTTTTCAGCCAGGACACTTGGTGGGACCCCTGGAGTTGCTTTCCAATAGAGTAGCCACAGCCACTGATGCTAGGAGCGCTGGGGAGGAGGCTGGTCTGAGCTGAGATGTGCTGTAGGTCAAATGCACATCAGACGCTGAAACTTGTCTAGTAAAAAGAATGTAAACTATCTTCTTACTTTCTATATTGATTACATGTCAAAATGATAGTATTTTACATACAGTAGAATAAGTAAGATCTGTTCTTAAAATCAGTTTCTAGTTTTTTTTTCTCTTTTTTTTACTTTTTAAACGTGGCAACTGGGAAACATTATTTACATGACTCTCATTTCATTCCTGTTGGACAGCCTGTCGTGGGACAGTTTCATCCCGTTGCTTATAGATGAGACTCTGAATCCCGAGATGCAGAACGAAGCGCTGGTTGAGCTGGGGGTGGAGCCGATGTCTCCTGCCTCCCAGGCCCAGCACCAACACGGCTCAGGCCCTCTACCCTGCCTGACAGCCGCCATGCCAAGTTATGACATCAGAAACACTGCCAGGGGCTTCCGAATGAGCTCCATACGCAGGGAAAAGCGTGTCACGGAGAATGGGACAGGGCAGGGAAAAATTCGTCCTCACTTTGTCCCTGTGATTAGGTCAAAGGCCCCACTATGTCTTGGAAGTGCAGACGAGCTCTTCTGGGCTGCCTAGCCCCTCACCCTCTACCATGATTCCCTGTGTATCTTTCAAGTTGTACCTCGGGCGGAAGAGGGTGAGATGTCTTTGCCGATGGGTGGTCCCCCTTTACTGGGGAGATTGAGGGCAGCTGTGTCCCCCTGGCCACGGCCTCGGGCCTTTAGTCTGGAGAGCGCTCATGGCGGTCCCACAGGTGAAGGTCGGAGGACCTGGCACGTGCTGCCGGGCCTGATGTGGAGGAGGTACTCTATGATTCTCTGTGATTCTAACGTCAGATTCTATTTTCTGGTTGTTGGTAGATTGGAGGAGAAGATGCCAGAGAATTGATAAAAAGAAAGTCCACACCAGTCCTGTGAATGACAGGCACAGGGGATCCGTGTCCCACCTGCGTGTGGTGCCTGGCGGGCTCTGGATTAATTTTCACTTCCTCCCCGGACATGCCTCTATGGTTTAAGGAAGGGGAGAGTCATGTCGTGGCCATGATCTGTACTTGTCCTCGCAGGGCCCTATGATCTACGCGCCTGCACTCCCCTTCTGCTCCTTGTAGATGAGCTGGCAGGTTTAGTGGCCTGGGCAAAGCTGAGGGCACAGCTGCCAGCACCGGCCACACCCAGGCTGGCTGCGTTCACCTGATCTGTCACCTCCTGCTGAGCCCCCAGGCTTTAGTCAAGGTAGGTGCATCGGTGCAACGTAAGCAGGGACCACCTTCTCCCCCTGGACAGACTGGTGAGTGAGCAGTGGAAGCCTGGAGCCCTGCCCCAGCCCCCAGGACAGTGCCTCCTCTATTGTCATAGGAGACACTGGTGACATTTTTGCTCAGCAATTGCTTGGCTCTGAGTCTGCAGACCCACCAGAGAATACCAGCTTGTTTTTACCTTTTGAAGTCTGCCCTTGGGATTTGGCGGAGTAGCTGGATGTGTGCTTAGCCCATAGTGGTTGACACTGTCACCATTGTTTACCCAGAACCTCGTGTACCAGGTATGGCTCCTGGCATCAAAATGCAGCAGCGCATTAAACCTCCCTCCTTGTGGGTCTGTCTGTTTTGGTACCATAATGTCTCAGCCAGCATCTGAACGTCAGTGAGATAACGCGGCCAGTGAGCTCGGGTCAAGCAAGTTCTCTTCCAGTCACTTTTACTCCATTGTTGCTTTTACTATTCCACAGTCATTAATTTTTAAAAGAATGCTTTGGTGCAGGAGCAGAGCCTAATTCTCCCCTGTTTCTCTTGGTGGGATTGAGTAAAATTGTCCAGCTTGAAATGAGACCACATTTTGTAGCTCAAAAGCTGTCTACACGCATCTAGGTGAAGTTTTGGTTTGGGGCGCTGACCACGTTGGGGTTCCCCGGCAGCGCCGCTTCCCTCAGGGCCCTGGCTTCCCTGGATCAGGAGGTGAGGGTGGGTCTCACCGTCCCCACGTCCCTGTCCTCATCACACTCACGTAAATTCTTGTAAATGCTGTCAGTTATTTTTGTTCTCGTGTGTTTCTAATTTTTGCTGTTCCTCTTTTCCTTTTTCTATTTTCCTTCTTCTCTTATACCACCCTGTGAGCATGTTGTTGGGTCTGAAAATATGGGCTGTGCACACCCTGCATTGGAAATAGCCAGATCGCCCTCTGTGCTGTCTCCATCACTTTAAAAAGCAAAAACTTAACAGTTGCCTTGATCCATATATTATCCTGGTCATCTTTTTATTTTCTAGTTTTTTGAGATTTTTGCTCTGTTAGCACATCACCCACTGGAGTTTGATACCTGTTAAAGTCCTTGCTTTCAGGAACCTGTTTGTTCCTCCTTATATTTGGTGACAAATGTGCTCTTACTAATTTTGTTTATTTGTTTTGAAGAAGTGGGATGCGAATTGATTTAGGCGGCTGCTGAGGGATTTTTTTCATGGAGTATTTAAACTTGGAAAGACAAAATCTGCAGCACCTTGCTTGATTCTGGCTTTTACACAAACGTCCTCGGTATGCGGTTCCTGGCTGTCGCTGTGTGACGTGCGTGACGGCTTTTCCTGGCCCGCAGTCACTGGTGAGGATGTGGCAGACTCGGGGGTGAGCAGCTGAAGGGGATGCTGTTTGAGGAAGCAGTCACCGGTTTTTTTGTTTTTTGAGTTTTTTTTGCATTTACCTTCCCAGTGCCATTTACTTTACTTTGCATTCATAGAGGGGCAGGAGCGGGTCTAAAATACATGCCACTCTTTTGTTCACTTTATGAGGCTGGTTTTTCTAAGCATCAGGACAACATGGCCTTCTCCTAAGTAGCTGGTTCACTTGGATCTGGTGGACACAGGGACTGCTAAAGGGGACCGTAGCTTCCACTCTGCTTCAGCCAGTGGGCATTCAGAGCCGGGTCTGAGGTTTGCCTCAGCAGCCGTGCAGGCCTCCCTGCACCGGCCTTTACTTTTACCCCTTTTTGGCAGTAAATAGCTGACTCTGTGTCTGTTGCAGCTGATTCCACCACTGACGGCCATGTCGTTATTTTGCGGTAGTGAATCTCCAACACCCCTGTCAGCCGTGAAGGGACCTTGCATTCTCACCCCGACCCTGGTTCTTCTCACCCAGGGGAAGGGTTTGGCCACCACCGTCATGCTGGCCATGAGACCTTGTTTCTCCTTTCATGCTCTGGTCCAAATGTGGACACTTCATCCTTCACTGACTTGGTCTCGTTTGAGACAGGCCAGACTTTCTGAAAGAGTCCATCACATTCTGGGGGGGAACAGAACAGAAGTAAGAGTCGCAAGTAGCAGTCTAGGCTGTCTGGGTTGGAAAATGCCGGCTGGCATCTGTGATGACCGGGCTGTGCCAAGAAAACAGGCCTTTCCCGTGGCTCCCGAGAGACCAGGGGTCGGAGCGAGAACAGACTTGCCTGGGTTCCCCCATCCTCATCTGCTCACTTGCAGGAGTGTCAGCTAACTAGGAGCTCCCCCAGACCTCGGGCCCTTCAAAGCTCAGACCACAGGAGATCCTTGAGTCCCTTCTCCTGGTCCTCCTTTGTGAGAATCCAGTGCCTTCTAAGGTGACCGGCGGCAGGAGATGCCTCCCCCTCCAGGGAGCTCCCTTCGGAGGACTGTGACTCAGTGCACCTTGCTGTGAGCTTGTGGGTTTCCGTCCGTGGTCCCTGCAGAACCAGACTTGAGACTGGCTTAGCGACAGAAATGACAAGACTGATTCCAGGGCAGGGTCAGTTGGAGGGAACAGTGGAAATTGAATGTGACCTCAAATACCTAGGTGGGTGCTGGGGCTGTTACTAAAATGGGGAGTCTGGGAGGTACCTGCCAGGAATCGAAGTCTAGAGTAAATGGTGGACATAAGGCTTATTTTTTTTGACATAAGGCATTTTTAAGATGCCATTTGTCTTTCAAGTTAGGACTTCCAAGAGGCACTCGTGTCTATGAGCCTGGGGCTCAGGTGAAGTAGGCGGACTAGAGATACACGTTGGGATTCGTCATTCTTAGCTGGTGTTCACAGCCGTGCAAATGGATGAGCTCATCTCAAGAGGTGCCGACTGTGGCTGAGGTGGGGCTGGGCTGTGCCTGGGTTGGAGGAAAGCCCAGACCATGCAGCTTTTCTGTGTCAGTCAGCAGGGCTTGCGATTTTCAGAGCAATGGCATTTATCCTTAAGGTTCTGGGGGGTGGGCAGGGCCACCCAGGAAGAAATCTGAAGGGAGGGTTGTGGCCACGTGTGCCTGTCTTGGGACGATCCAGAGGCTGCAGGGTCCAGGAGGGGAACCTCCTCAGAAGCTGGAGTCGGAGTGGGGAGTTGGGAGAAGGTAGTCACACTCTCCTGTGAGGAAGGGATGGAGGCCTAGGGAGACCACTCCCTAGCGGACTCTCTTTCCCATGAACAAAAGGCAATCAGACAGAAGATTTGAGGTGAGAAGGGATGGGCGCTGGGAGAGGAGCCATCCTGGAGAAAGGTGGTTGAACAATTCTGGAATTGTCTCCCTGCAGCATAGAGTTAAAAAAACCCAGACTCTTAAGAACATTGATAGTGACTGTGGAGGACGCAGTTGTTTTTCTGGCCTCCTAAGGGTAAGGTATGTATCCGGGGATACACAGAAGAATCGGGCAGTCTGTTCCGGGGTCTTCACCCTTACCAGGGGGAACAGTGCAAGTTTAAAGGGGGAGAAGGGCAGCGGTGGGAAACTAGCCAGGCCCCGTTTCAGGTACCAGTCTGCCGCCCTACTTGTGTGTTGCATTCATATCCATGCCTCCCAGGTGGGCGGTGGCAGCCCCGTTTTGCGGATTGGGAAACCTTCTCAGAGGGGTTAAGGAATTGGTCCGTTTAGCGGCTAGTAAATGCTGTCGCAGGATTCAAGCAGGGCCTTGTCAGACTTCAAGGGCATGTTCTCTCTACTAATTCCGGTACCTCCTCTTTGTACCTGAAATTTTGAAGTGAGTCAGTTTCGGAGTATTTCAGAGAAAGTACTCTTTAAGTGCCTCAGGACTGTTGCACAAAGCTTAGTGTTCTTTGATGGTTCGACAGCACCGCAGTGCTTTATGCCCCACAGATGTAAGGTTTTACTCTTTTGACGATGACGTGGTTGCAAATGACGTACAGGTGCAAAACCACACTTAGCAGCTTCTGAAGGGAAACTCTCCAGTTCTCCCTTGATTGGCTTACTTCCTCGGGATGTAACTGGGCTGCAGTGTAAGCCTGAGCTTTCCGTATGGAGTGAGGGTTTGATATCCAAATTTAGCATAAAACAGTCAGAAGGAGAAAATCGAAGATGACAATATATTTTGGGGTTTCATTAGACAAGACATACTATCTGTTAATGGCTCATAAAGCTAATGAAATTGAGTACAGAACATTGCATTTCTTACTTTCTACTGAGAGCTGTCTTCCAACATAAGGTTCTCTGCTTTGGAAATTCGGCTCAGACACTAGGGTGCCTGTCATTGTGTTGGTGTGATTGCATTTACACAGTGCATGTAATCTGGGCTTCATTAGCCCCAAACACTCCAGTGCAGAATCATAGGCTGTAGCCATCACTTAGTTATACAAATACTTCTAAAACTATATGATACCAAAAAGAATAAATAAAAATAAAAAGAGAGAGGGAGATTGCCTTTATCAAAGTTCCTTTGGATTTTAACTGCAAACTGTTGTTGAGCCGCTCTGGTTTCCTTTGGATATGAATGTATACATTTCTTTGCATGTAACTTGGATTTTATACTTGAACACCAAGCTCTTGTTTTCCATGAGCCACAAAAATCATAGCCAAATGACACACGTATGAAACATTTTATTCTTTTTATCTGAGGCAGAATCCTTGAATTTGGGACTTGGGCTGTGATTTTGCTGTTTGCTCTTCCCACCCCTCTTGTCACCTCACTCATTTTTCCCACGTGGCCTCCAAGAGGTCATGGTCTCAAAGGAGCAGGTGGACAAATACCAGTTGGTCGCCAAGCAGTGCTGCTGTAGAGGGAACCCAGCCAAGAGCTAAAGGACATCATCAGAGAGGACTTCCTGGAAGAAATTGGCTCTACATTCAGTTCTGAGGACAGAGTAAGAGTCAGCCAGGAGAAGGAATCAAGAGGGTAACTCAGGTGGCAGGAGAAACACGGGTAGAGGCCTGGAGGCTTGTGGGATGGGGACTCGGGGAGAGTGCCCTGTGTGGTCCAGGGTGGTGGGTGCCCCTGCTGGGAAGGACACAGGAGAGGGCCTAGGGGTGGAGGGCTTTGGAGGAGCTTGATTTTTACTAGAACTGACTCAGAGGAGGCAGTGAAGGGTGTTAGCAGGAAGTGACCCTCAGGAGAGCAGCTCTGCCTGTCCCTTTGAGCACCACCCCGTCATTCATTTATTCATAACACACGCAATTCTGAGTGTCTAGGGGAGAGGGGGTGGACCCACAGTAGTAAGCAAAATGTACTTGCTTCTTGAGAGCTTAGTAGTGTCAGAAGTTGACTTAGTGTAGATTGTTCTAGGAACACAGCAGGGCACCTAACTCAAAGTGCGCAGGTTGGAGGGAAGGAAGGCTTCCTTGACATACAGTCAAAATGAGCCTGGAGGCAAGTGGGAAGTAGCAGCAGGTCACGAGGCCCCTGAGGTCACTGGGGACCTGGGTACTGAGGTGAGGCTGGGCAAGCAGGGTCGGGGGTCGGGCTGGAACTCTACCCGGGAGCCTCTGAAGGGTTTGAAGTGGGTGATGTAATCAAATTTGTGCTTTGGGAAGGCTGCCTTGGCTCTGTGTGTGTGTGTGTGTGTGTGCACGCACGCACGCGTGTGCGTAGCAGGGAAGAGGGGGATGGTGCCACCAACTGGGAGGGTCATTAGAAAACCATTCACAGGCTGGGAGGTGACCAGTGGGAGAGGGGCATCGGGGCTGCTTGGGGACTTCAGGGGCAGTGTGGATGCCGGATTTCCTTATGGGGAGCACTTGTTAACGGGGTCTCTCTAGCGGCACCTTGTGGCTGGAAGAAAACAGATGGAGGCCGCCAGCTGGACTTTCCTCTTCTCTCCTTCCCTGCCTTGTGTGATGATCCTAGCTCAGCCAACAAAAGGAACAGAAGAGCTAAGTTCCAGGGTAGCCCAGGACTTTGTTGAGCTCGTTCGAGTGAGATCTGATAGGATATAGGCTTTTGTTGAGGTTTGCATGTTCACTTAGCTAGAAACGTTCCGTCATTTCGATTTCCATAGGGGTATTAATTCTTGATAAAAATTGTTTTCTTGATGAGAGGAAATATAATACAACTGCTTTCTCAAAAAAAAATCTTATCTTTTTAGAAATTTAATATTCAAAAGAATTGGAATATTTAAAAATGATAAATTAAGGCTTTGGTGTAGTTTCTTTGGTTTTCTGAGTTGATGTGGAGGTAGAGCCTTTGCATTACTTAATAGCACATCCTTGTCAGTATTTAAAGAGCTGTTAGTGAGCGCCCCAGACCGCACTTTTCAAAGCATCATTAAAGCTTGCTCTGAAATAGTGAAGTCATTTAGGTCTTGTTTGCAGAAATCAAACAGTTGGCTTATAATCTGTAGCATAGCTCCCTTTAAAAAATAATAATAGGTTTAAATTAAGAAAGTGGAAGATAATTGATTTTTTTTAAAAACTGAAACATAAACTTTCTTCTGCTAATGTTGCAACTGGAAATTTCAAAAAGAAAGATCCCACTGTAATATCATCTACGTGAAATACATATATGTCTGTCACGTTTGAAAAGTAACTGCGCAGTGGTTTTTGAAGTCAGGATCATTCCAGCTCAGATGCTGGCAGTGATGGTTGCTGGTTTTCAATGGAAGAGACTAAATTTGCTTTCTTAGCTTTATTCTTTTCTTTTCTTTCCTTTTCTTTTCTCTCTCTCTCTCTTTTTTTTTTTTTTTTTTTTTGTAGTGCAAGGGTTGAGTAGTGCTTTCCCAACATGATTTTGGGGCAATTTGGGGGCAGATGTCATGCACCAACAGTGAGATATTTCCATGCATTTTAATTTCCGGACATCACCAGGGAACATGTGTGGTTTGTGCCTGCAGGCTGGGATGCGGCAGGACTCCATGGTCCATCACCGTTATGTCTTGGAGCTGCTCCGGTCAGTGAATGATTTTCTGTGGCTTGGAGGTAATGTGGTCTGATGTAGTTGATCAGATGTGTAACTAAATTACTGTTACTTGAAATAAGAGAAAAGTTAGCAAAAATGGCTCTAAAATACAGGATGAGGGAGGAGAATTGGCTGAGCTGCTTGCAGTGGGGAATATTCTCAGGTGACTCCCTCACTGTGTCTCCTGTCAATCTCCCCCACAGCCCTGCACGGCAGTCCTACTGAAGCAACCATGCACTTTCTCAGAAATGTACTGAATTTCGTTGTGCCTCTGACTGTTTGCTTTTTTTCTTGAAAGCACATCTTGCCCTTTGCTTAAATGCCATCCCTGCTAGCCACCTCTTTCACTCATTTTCCTGGACCTCGTCCATATATAGCTGCTGAGTGGATGAACAAAATGCCGTATCTCCATTTAGTGGAACATTATTCAGACATAAGGGTGAATAAAAAAGAAAAAATAAATAAAGGGGAATATGAAAAAAGCCACCTGCTCTGGGAAGTCCACGGTGACTGCTTAACCCACCCTTTTCCCTTTGAAATCCCACCCCTTAAACTCCTCTCTACTCTTTTTGCTAGTATTTACCACCTTCTAATAAAGTTTAACATTTTCATAAAAAAAAGAGAGATGCTGATACCACTTCAACATGGACGAGCCTTGATAACAGCACGTTAAGTGAAAGGAACCAGACACCAACGGCCACATATTGTTGACTTCAGTGATCAGAAATGCACAGAAAAGGCACATGCAGAGGCAGAGAGCAGGTGATGGTTGCAAGGGGCTGGATGGAGGGGGGTTGGGGAGTGACTGCTAGTGACAGGGGTGTTCTTTTCGGACGATGAAGTGTTCTGGATATAGATGGTGTTAAGGGCTGCACAACCGTGAGTGTGCAGAAGACTGCTGATGCTGTCTCTGGGAGTGCCTGTTGTTGGGGCGGCTTTATTTTGTTCTCACCCTGCAATGTGAAGACTCATCTTGTGCTGAGGCCATTCTACTCCTGTGAGAGTTGAGGCTCAGAAACTTTGTAGAGTCATGTTTCTTTTTTCCCCTTGCTGAGTGTAGGCGAAAATGTTTTAAGCCTGAGAAAGTGCTCCATCTGCAGAAATGTCTTTCAGATTTGCATGGTGTAAAATTCTTGACAGTTTTTTAATCGTTGAGGACACTCTGTTGGGGGAAACAGCCTGTGAAGCCTGGGTGAGACCCAGAAGAGCCGCGCTTCCCTCCCAGACATGGGTGGGGATTTGACCCCCGTTCAGGCATTGAAGGGCCCAGACCCATGAGCGGAGTTGACAGTCATGAATATTTACGTTTATCCGCTGCTTCATCTTGGATTTTAATTTCTAGCTGAGTCATTTTGTGGCGGCAGCCTCATCCTACATCAGGAATTTATAGTATCTGTTTTTTGAGGTGAAGACCTGACAGATTTGATTATTTAACAGTCTCCCTTGAATTGATATCTCAGATTCCTTTGTCAATCACAAAACAGCAGAAATACAGACATCCTTTAATGACGATGTGACCTGGAGCAGGTTTAGTTTCTGTGCCTCAGTGGCCTTATCTGCAGGTGGGGAAGATGATAACAGTGCTTCCCTCAGAGGGGCTGGTGGGGGGAGAGTGAGAAGCACAAATGGAAGACTTACACGAGATGCTCATGTATGACCGAATTTAGTGCTCTCAGCCTGGTGAGGCCTCAGGGGTAGAGATGTCAGAACAGAGCATTCCTAGCCAGAGCTCGACCCGCCTTGGCATCTTTTATGATCAGTATAACCACTGTGGGTTATCAGGTAGTTTTAAGACTTGGTAATATTAATTCATGAATAATGTTAAAAGACTAGACAACTCAGAGCCGGTTTACATAGTTCTCAAGATTTCCTGTGAGAAATGGATTTTTTTTCCCCATCTTAAATGTGAGTTGAGTCTCTAAAAAAATTCTGTAGTCCTCCATCTTTTTGCTTTAATTCTCCATTTTTTAAAAAAAATAGTTTTTAAATGGAGTTACTGGGGACTGAACTGAGGGCCTCATGCATGCTGAGCATATACTCTCTCAACTGAGGTATAATCTCCCCCGTAATTTTTTTAACTTTACTTTCCTTGTATTCAGAGGTTAGAGGCCTCTAATTCTTTTTCTGGAGACTTGTCCATGAACCTGTAAATCTATAATTAATGGACAAAATTTGGTTTATTAAAAAAATCAATAGAACTTTCCTCAATCCATTCAAAAGGAAATGCTCATTGAGTTTAAATGTTTCTCCTTTATGGTGATTTCTAATTTTTGGTCTAGCTTAACTTATTAAAAGTAATCCTCATCATCATAATGATCAAGCTTGCTGTGAGTGGACACCTACCAAAGGCTAAAATGCGTTTCTCATGTTTTGCTTCAAAGCAGGTGTTTGCCGGTAGGTATCAGTGTCTCCTTTTTTGCAGCTGAGGGACTGAGAAGTGGGCAGTTTGTCCCAAATCAAACGTAGCTGGTGGTGGCAGGCTCAGGGCTGGAACCCAGGCTGCACAGAATGCATTCTCAATTGCTCCTCTGATCAGCCTCCCGTTGAGTGGTTTCCAGAACTCCTGTGAGTCCATAAATGACCGATTTTGGCGATCTCAGCCTGATGAGGCCTTCAAAGGAGAGACACCAGTGAGAATGTGAGACAGAGTGGCATAAATTAAAATTGTATATTTTCACACATGTTGCATTCTCAGGTAATGACTTAAAAAGTTTATGTTTTCGTTATTTTAGTGTTATGAAAGCACAAATAACAAAACATTAAAAATGATTATAGTGCAAAATAGGATTAGGCTTTGAAAGTCCAACCATTACTAATGATGTTGCTTGTTTTTCTCTAGTGGTTTATTAACAGAATAATTTGCAATGACTGAATTTGTTTTATGTAGTCTTAGTATGGAGGAAAAGTTTGTCAGTGAATATTGAAAGTAAAATATTTACTCTTTTCTTTCCTGATGACAAATATGTAAGTTGTTTTCATGGCTTAAGTATATTTCCTCATTTGTAAAATTTGAGTGATGCCGTTTACCGTGTCTGACTGTGAGAGTTAGACGCCTTGTATACAAAGCATCCATGAGCTGCTTAGTAAAAATGTGCTGTCACAATGACAGGGATTTGCGTGTGTGTGTGTGCGTGCAGTATGAACTTTTAATGAAATCTGTATCATTCTATTGAAACAGGGACTAGTTAAATTGTCTTAAGCAGACGACCTTGAAGATTATTTACATAGAATGTGTATTGTTGCAACTCAGTATTCATGTTGCCGTGTAACTATCCACTCAGATATTTAAATTCGTAGGAATCTGACCAGAAGCATTAAGTTTAGAAAAATCCACATTGATCATTTTCAGGGAATAAGCTTCTCTCTTTTGTGATTAAAGAAAATTTTGATTTATGTTTCTGCACTCTTAATAGCTTTTAAAATATCAAAACATTGATTTGACATGTCAGCTTTTTTAATAGAAAAAAGCTTATGCTGTTTTAATATGTAAATAAATGTTTTTGTATTTCAATACACTTGTATGATTTCTTGGCTCTTTGAGAAGTATTTTGCAAGATACGTAGATTACCTACTGTTGGCAAAATACAGACGTGGCTTTTATGAATATAGGCCTAGTACAGGTCTGTTGGTTTTTGCTACAGTGCAAGACATGAGGCCTAGGAGAGCTTTGATGCCAATGGCCATGAGGACAGATCCCAGATCTCAGTCTCCCCTCCTGTAAAATGAAGTGGCTGGACTGGATTCTTTCCTCTTCAAAGATGAGTTTCCATGAGCCTGGGTCTTTTGTATATATTCAGGAGTATTAGCAATATCAGATTAAATACTGAATACCCCTTCCTTTCCCCAAGCGAAGTGCAGTATGTGCTACATAAGCTTTTAGTTATCTGATTCTTGTTTCTGATCCACAGGCAAGATTTTTGTTGCATCTTTCCCGGCAACCTGGAAGGTCTTTTTAGCCATAGTTGGCGCTGTTGCACCTTCTTACAGTCTTAATATTCCTGTTTGTAAAAGAAGGCTTAAACAACGTTATTTTGTTTTGATTCCTTTGCTTAGTGCTTTAGGATAGCACAATGTCAATTATGTCTGTCTACCTGGAAATATTATTCTGCTTATATCTTAGTTTTATTCTATCATCTCGCTGTGAACATTTCAGACTTCCTGTGCAAACAATGGCAACATCGGACTTTTCTTCCAGTGTTAGAAACCAGTGAGCCGGGATTTTATAAAGCAGATAGAAGCGGCCTCTGGAGCACCTTAAAGCTGAAAAGTGTACTGAGTTCCCTAAGTATTGACCCCGCCGCTGTGTGTCAATTGGTGGTAGGAGATTTGGTACATATACGATGGGGTGTAGTGTTTTGACTTGGGTTTGCGTGCACGCGCTGCCACTGAGCTACGTGATCCTGAGTCAGTTCGTTCTGAGTTTTTCCCTCGTCTGTGAGATGGGGACACTCATTTCTGCTTTGTAGAATTGTGAGAATTAGAAATTTTGTAAAGTGTTTAGCACAGTGGTTATGTCAAAAGGGCTCATAAACTTAACTGCTGTTTGGTGTGAAGCCATCATTTGATAGTCTTTGGCAATTACTGAGAAACAGGAAAATAAGAAAAGGTGGTTTTATGATGAAAGATATTTGAGGAGGTTCCATAGTTCCTATGTTCATAATTTAGCATCAGCAGAGTCAGAAGTGTTACACAGTCGCCCTGAACCAATGTTAAGCCACAGAATTTTTTGTTACTTCATATATGTTGGGGCTTAAGGGGACCCAATACTTATACACATGTTGTCTCCAGCAGCCAACTGAGAGATAACAAAGAACAGGCAGGCGATAAATGTCTCCTTTATTACTGATGAAGCCACGTTCTCCATGAAATTCAGTGCTGTGGGAGAGTGGGTGTCATGACACTATGTCCCAGAATTAGAGACTCACGCAGTCCCACGTAACTCTGGGCCACAGCAAGCCTTCCCTTGAGAGGATCTGACCCATAATGTACAGGGCTGTCTTGCCATGGAGCTGAGCATCCTGGGTGCTTCCTAAGGGTGGGCAACACTGGAGGGAAAGGAAAGATTTCTTATGCCCTGTTTGTCTCCCCGGACTCACACCTCAATCTGTTAGTGTGAGGAGGGCTAGCCGTGGGCCAGGGGTCAGGGGTGTGAAAAGAGAAGCAGTCTCCCATGGCCCAGAGGAGTGGGGAGGAGGCATCCCCTCCCTCAGTTTAAACAGGTGGTGGACTGGAAGAGAAGGGTGCTCCCCAAGAGTTTATAAGAGGGGAAATAAGGATTTCCTTTGGGACTCAGACTAGCCATGAAATACAGAAGATGATCAGATGGGAGACGTAAATCATTTTCTTATTAAATTGACATTTGTTGGGCACCAAAAATTTTCTACATCCTTTTCTGAGAGTTTTACAGAAATGAATCCTTCAATCTTCACAAAAAGTGAGTAAGGAAGATTTGATTGTTATCCCAGGTTTACAGTGTGGAAATTGAGGTACACAGAGGGTAAATAAGTTGGCCAAAGTCACAGAGCTAGTAAGTGGCAGAGCTGGGATTTAAACCCTGGCTGTCTGGTTTCCAGTCTCCCAGGGATTGGCTTTGGGTGTTTAGAGGTATCTGCATCCCTGGATCTCTGTACCTCTGTGCATCAGTTAACCCAGAAAGGACAGGGAAAAGAGAGTTACACAGGTGCTCACAGTCGTGTCACAGCCACTGTTCACGGAGAGTGCACCGTGATTGGCGTTAATTGTCTTCTGGGCAGCAGATCTGTTCTTATAACAGAAATTTAGTCCATTGAGTTAGTCTAGAAACCCTTCCTGCTCTGCTTCTGTCCACGATTGCCATGTGACTGCCTGCCCGAGTTTGGGCCGTTGAGGAGAAACTGTACTCATGGTTGAACTCTGATATTTCAGTCTGGTTTATAGTTTCACATTTCCTGTTACATTAATAAGTTAAATTTCTGGTTTTCTTGCATCAGTGTGTCATAAGTTTGGTTAATATGAAACCAGTCAATGGGAGCCCAGGGGTGCTGACGGTATAATTTCTGAGCACGTTGTGACATTTCTACCCGTGCAGACATGGCTGGAGGATGTCCATCTTCCTCACTGATTTCTCCCAACAGCAGGGTCCTCTCCCACCCCCGGATATGAGGATGGGAGCTCTCTGAGTAGGCCAGTCAGAGGCCGAGTCCACCAGTCAGAAAATGATGAAGTACCTGGAAGTGGGTTTAATAGAAGAAAAGGGCTCCCAGGTTGTCCGATGGGCTGTTCGAGTCAATTTGGTGAAAAGCTGTCCACTGTCTGTGGTTGAGCTACTTCTTTGCTTTTTAAAAGTCTGTATTACATGAAGGGATTTTAAAAAGTAGAAAGGAGTGATTTCAGGTGGTACATCTGCACCGGTGAGAAGTGATGGATGACCGCCTGTGTGAGGCTTAGACAGTCTTACAAACTTCATAAAACAGCTTTAAAAGCTCTGCCATCTGAGTGCACTTCATAAGGGGTCCAGTTCATCATGGCCGTGCTGAGAGGGCAAGTAAATGATGATGGCAGAAAGGACACGGAGGCATCAAATAGGTCTCAGTCATGTTCCGTGTTTAGAGGATGCGGCACAGTATAATATATTTGAGCTGGTTTTTCACTGAACACTTTTGAGTGTTTTCTGGGACTCCCCAGTTCCCCAAGTTTCCATGCAGCTGGGTGTCTCCTCAGAGCAGCACTGTCAGCACTTGCTCTGGGCTGACGTGGTGTCACTGGGATCAGGACGGTCAGCGTCCCTGGCTCCTCCGAGCTCCGTCTCCTCATCCGCAGCGCCGGGGTTCTCATCCGTGTTTACTTAATAGGGTTGCTGAGAATCACACGTGATGCTTGTCAGGTGTGATTTGTGGTTGTCTCTGTGATTGGCCTATAGTCAATATTTGATAGAAACATTGTTTTTTATTATAATTGTGGCTCCTAGATTGCAGTGGTTTTCAGTATGCATTTTTTTATAAATTTATTCTTATTTTTAAATAAGCACTTGTGTTTATTTATTTTCATGAAGGTACTGGGGATTGAAGCCAGGAACATGTGCATGCTCAACAGGTGCTCTAAAACGGAGTAATACCCACCCTCCTTGTCTGCACTTAATAATAAATATTTCAATACACAAAATAGTTCTTAAACACCATCATGGGACCTATTTTC
The DNA here is from genome assembly GCF_048564905.1 of Vicugna pacos. NCBI lineage: Eukaryota > Metazoa > Chordata > Mammalia > Artiodactyla > Camelidae > Vicugna > Vicugna pacos. The sequence goes on along the minus strand of NW_027328758.1, from coordinate 294,777 downwards.
TGCATAGACAATTGAATACATATGCTATTTCAATAAGAATAAATGTCGTAGGAACATACGTTTCTGAATCTGTTTACGTGTTTAAAAACGATCATAGGTAGTGATAAACACGAGTCTTGGATCCACTACTTCTTAGGGTTTGCTTTGCCATTATGGGAAATTACGTTCTACAGAGAAGGCTAATTGGGTCTCTTTGATATTTGGATGATTTAGCAATGTTCAAGGCTTTCAAAAGCTGACAGTTTTGTATTTTAAACTAACTACAAAGTAATCTTCTAGAAGTTGGAAGTCCTTAGCTTGTGAAGTACCCAATAATTCAGTGTGTATATGTCTGTGTCTCTGTGAATGTGTGTGTGTGTGATTTCAGGAATGTAGCAATAAGTTCCATATAGCCTTCTGATACCTTTCTCCTCCAGTTCAAGGTGTAGGTATATATTTACACAAATAAATTGATACTCTTTTGTCATTTGGCATATTTGTGGGAATAAGAGGTTCTCATACTTGTTTCAGAAGGGTTGGGGAGAATGAGCTTAGAAAATGAGAGGAGATAGAGGCAGGGAGGTTCTTTACACTTTGTACAGGATGAGAAACAGTAGCTTTTCTTTTTTCTTCTAAAGCAAACTGGCACTGAATTGTAACATACTAATACTCAGAATTGCTTTTCTGATCAGAGACAAGTGCCTCAGATTTTTCAAGGCAACATGAATGATGAAATGTGTTTCAGCAGTTATCTTTAAATGTAGTTTTATTTTTCAAGTAAAAGGCTATATAGCCTGTTCTTTTTTCCAGCAGAACAAGAATTTCTCATTGATCCAGGTACGTGATCAATGTGTTTAGTTTCTTTGGGTTTTTTTTTTTTTAAGTGCTTGTTTCATTCTGGTGTGAATTAATGTTTAAAATTTCTGGATTTTGATATTTAGAACATGTTGAATTATCAGAACTTAAAAACCTGATGTTTGGTCCTCGTATATTGGGGCAACCTATTGATTTATATTGTCTGTTAAAGAGGGAAATTCTTCCTCTAGCCTGCAGATAATTAAGTAAATGGTCTGCAGTGTACCTTTAAAATTATTTGAATGCATTGAGCATGTTTGTCCAGTGAATTTTGAATTGAGTCATAATAATGACTTTGCTTTGATTCTGTGTCTTTTGTCCTCTCCACAAGAATTTGAATTCTGTGTTGCATTTTGTATACGTGTTCTTAAAGGGGAAGAAATTTTGCATTTTTTACAGAGGTTGGTTTTCCTATCCCCGCTGAATGCCTTCTGTAATTGATACAGCGAAAATCTGTTATTGCAGTGCTTAATTATTTCTTAAACTATTTTTTGGCTTAATCAGAAACAATGACAAAGAATGATAAGAAAAAATATGAAAACCTTCCTTCCTTTGAAGAATAGAAATGAGGTGGTCAGGCTCACGCAAGCTTTGTGCCTGACACACTTACTCTTATGTCATTGTGTATCATGATTCGGAGATGGAGTTGCTTCATGTCTGTAGATTTTTGTTTTAACATTTGTGTTGAATTCATTCTCTAGGCTGATGATTCCTGTTGCATTTGTAGAAAGTGTAGATGAAGGGAAACAAATGCTTTGTTTTGTTTTCTGGAGGCCTGTGATGCTGATGGGAAAAGAGAAGAGGGTGGGCTGAGGAAAATAGTGACAGACCCTCACCTCCAGGCTGAAATTGATGAACAAAAAAATCAATTATGTGTATCGGTATTTGACTAATAGAAGTCAGACAGCCCAGACTGTCTAGTTATGCCCAAAGGAAAGTACTGAATTCACCTGCAGAATTAGGTGCTTTACCAAGTAAAGCAGCTTAGAGCAATCAGAAAAATCAGTAATATGATGAGATATAAAAAGAATATAATATCTTTTATTTCTGAAACTTTTCTACGTTAAGTTGTGTAGAGCTAAAATTAAGTTTCAAGCACAAGGAGTTAAGAGTTTAGGTGGTTCTGTGGGGTCGTTATTCAGGGATGTGTCTAGACCCTGCTGGAGTGGCCGAATCTGGCAGGAAAAGACCCAGAGCCAGGATTTGTCATCCTAGGATGTCCTCCATAATGGTTCCATGTGGAAGCCCATGATTGGATTAACAGGTTGTAACACACCCCAGCCGCCTGTCAACTTTAAGAAGAAAAAATGTTCTTAGTAACTGCTTTTAAGCAAGCACCTGTGCATCCACACTCCTGTCTCCTTGCCATAAAAAGCAGAGACAATGCCTTGCTTACATAGTTGAGGTTTTAGATAGCAATCTGCTCATTGCACAGCAATGACCCAGGCCCTCAGCTATAAACGCTGGGCCTGCGTGGTGTTAGATAGTCTATTAGCCCCAAAACAGGGACCTGGCTGGTCTGGTGTTCTGCTGTGGATTGAACATGTCTAAAGAATGCATCTTGTTCCCTCTCCCCAAGACTTCCCTATAGGTACACTAAGCCTTTGTACTTATGGTGGATTCTACAATCTCTGTCTCATCCTGTCTTTCCCCAAGTTTCTGTCTACTATCACACAACTGTTAATGACTTTTTCCTTTGATTATACACAATAAATATGGGAGCATTTGAGAGACTCGTGGAGTTGGCTCCCTAATCCCTCTTGCTTTCTTTCCTTTTTCCACAGTCTTGAGTAATTCATTCCGTGTAGGTAAGATTTCTGCCAGCCAGAACCCACAGTTCCAGGTGAGAAGGATGCAGGCTTTATCTCTCCTACCCGAGGGAGAGAGAGAAGATAATTGAGATCTGCTTCCCCGTGGTCCCTTCCTGCCCCAGGGCCACTCCAGTTCACCTGCAGCCTTCTGGCCTCTGCTCTCAGGGCCTCTGTCCCAGGACTGACCGCAGCCTTTTCTTCCCTTGTCAACATTTCCTGTGCCTTTCAGAAGTTGGTCTGTTTTCTGGAATTTAACCCTGGCAGATGTGATGGTGGTCAGCGTGCTGGTGGGCAGTAACTTGGGGACTTCCAGGAGCTATCTTGATTCTCCTGAGTCTCTCATTCGTGGTTGAAGAACTGTCGAGCACCGTAGAAGCCCATTCACGTGAGGTCAACACAGCATTGCATCACTTTCATTTTATATTTGAATTTTCAGTGGAGAAATTATTTGTAGCAAACTGTTCCAGATCTTTGGCCTCCTGCTTTTCTCACCACAATTTCCTTGTTGGCTCTGGCGCTAGTTTTAAGAACCAGGTTTCTTCTCTGGTCATTTGTACCAGCTGGGCTTGCCGAATCCTTGATTTGCATTTGAAGCAGAATGCTTTTTCGTGATGTCAAGCTGATTTTCCTTGTCATGTCTGAATATTTCGTGTACACTCAGCAACTATTTGAAGTGAAATGCTCTTGTCCAATTTCGATTAACTCACATTTACTGATTCCTGCTTTCATGCTGAGGGCAGTTTCTTCTTCCTGTAATAAAAGTTAGCAATTTGCATTTACTCTGGGAAGGTACTAGACCGAGGTGCTTTTGTTCTTAACAGTTTTAATACAATTCACCCATTAAAATGCCAGTGGATTTTACTCTATGCCCAGAATTGTGCATCCTAGTCAATCTTAGAACATTTTCATCCCCCAACAGGAAACCCCGTATGCATAAACAGACATTCCCAACTTCTCCATGCCCCAGCCCCAGGGAGCCCCTCTTCTCTCTCTGTGGATTTGCTGTGCTGGACATTTCATGCAAATCGGGTCACTTCATGTAAGTGGAACCGTCTATTGTGACTAGACTTCTTTCACACTGAGTAACGTTTTCAATGTTTGTCCACGTTGTGGCCTGGGTCAGTACTCTATGCTTTGCTATTGCTGAATAATATTGCACTGTATGGCTGAGCCCCTCTGTTTACCCATTCATCATGTGATAGACATTTGGGTTGTTTCTGTTTTTTGGCTCTGACTAGTAATGGCGCCGTGAATATTCCTGTAGGAGTTTTTATGTGAACATTTGTTTTCAATTTTCTTACTTGTGTGCCCAGGAAGCAGAATTGCTGGATCACTCAGAAATCAAATGTTCAGGTCTCTGAGGACGTGCCAGGCTGTTTTCCAAACTGGGCACGCTGTGTTACGTCCTCACCAGCAAGGGCTGCGCGCTCCGCTTCCTCTGTGTCCTCATTAGAACTTGTTACACTTTTTCTAATTATAACCTATTGTAGTGAGTGTGAAGCGGTTTCTCCTAGTGGTTTTGACTTGATTTCCTTTAGAGCTAGTGTTATTGAACATTGTTTCATTGTGCTTATTGGCCATTTGTTTATTTTCCTTGAAAAATATGTTTTCAGATCCTTTATTCATTTTTTAATTGAGTTGCCTTTATATTGTTGAGCTGTGGAATTTTTTTTTGTTTGCTTGAGATACAAATTCCTTATCAGATAAATGATTTGAAAAAATTTTCTCCTCTCTGTTGTTTTTCCACTTTCTGGATGGTGTCCTTTGAAGCAAAGTTTTAAATTTTAATGAACTCCAATTTATCTCTGTTTTCATTTTTCCTTGTGCTTTTGGGGTATTATTTAATATCTGAGGTATTTTATTTAAATTGTATATATAAAATAACTTAATTCTTAGGACAGTTCTAGGAGACGGGTGCTGTTGTTGTCCCAGTCTGTGGATCGGAGACTGAGATACAGAGAATTTGACTGACATATCAGTGTCACAGCTACCCAGTGCTGTGGGAATTCAGACCCTCATGTTTTTCCATAGCATCTGAGCTCTTCACCACCATGCTCCACTCTTTCCAGGAATCGCTAATGAAAACGTCTTTTCTTTTTTGATTTCTTGTTAGTTTCTTTTCTCATTGGGGACCTCATCTCCTCATTGTCCTGACAGAGATCAGTGTAGGTTTATTTTAGGTCTCATGTAGGCAGAAGCATTGCTATCAGTTAACTTCTTTATTACTCACACTCCAGTGATGATTGTTGCTAGTTGACCTAATCAAGTCATGCTTAAGTCTTTCCTGCTCATGACACTAAAACAGTCATGACTTACAGAATGCTCAAAAAAGAAGGTACTTGATTGATTATATTTTGCCAACCAATCAAACCAATCAAATAAAGAGCCCGGTGTTGACCCAGACTATAAGCCCTCCAGAATAGGGTCACTGTCTTCCTTGTGTTTCATTTGTTGGGTCACAGTGTCTGGATAGTGCCTTGCTGTCCAGCAGTTTTGTGAGGATTCGGTGCTCGTGAATCATTGTAAGGACAGAATTTTGACAAAAGACTGTGTTGTTCATTTCACGAGGGAAAAGGTAATATAGAATTACTGCTCAGATATGTTTTAAAATTAAGCTTTGAAATTTGAATATAGTTTTTTGAATTTTTGAATTTTGAATAGTTCAAAAAACCATAAGAAGAATTTTTTCACTAATTTTAGATCTATCTTAGACACATTATGGTTACATAGCAGAATAATTTATCAACTAGATTTAACAAGAGGAGTGTAATATTGATTACTTGTTTTAGTTGAAATATTCTACCTGGGATAAAGTAATCAGTGCCCATAAATGAACAAATATGTTTGTATTTCTATGTAACATGGGAGAAGACTTCATATGTTTCTATATAATATATATGACTGTGTGTTTTATTCTTTCTGTCAGTGTTTTAGTAGTTTTTTAACAATTTTGTAACTTAAGAATTCTTCTAAGAAAATCACCCCCAATTCTAGTGCAGTTTGTACTGTGTATCCTGTCTTATGCATGGGATTCCACTGTCCCCTCAGTGAGGAATTTCCTCTCATATTGAGTTAGTAGTAGAGTTAAAGGGACTGTGATTTCTAGGCCTTTGATCTCCATGTGTTTGCAGTTGGCTGTCAATCATTATTTTCCCTTTCCTGAGTTTTCATTGTTCAATTAGAATTTTTGAAATTAACTATTAATATGTTGCATTGGTCTCCCTAGAAAATTGACATGTTTGTGCTTTTCAGTTTTCAATTAATGAAAAAGAAAATGCACTCTTGTTTTTAAGTAGTCCTTTTTCACTAGATATTTGTTTATATCTTTATTGATAAAATAATTTTTTCTGAATGAATGAATCGGTGTGCATGTTTTAAAGGATAAATTACTTTTAATTTTTCTTATTGTAACAGTTATATTCATTGTAGAGAATTTAGAAAATAAGGATAAACATAGCAATAACTTCACAATGGCCTCTAATCTCACTTAGAGATACAGTTGTAAGGTTTGAAATTGAGAATTACAAGTCTTCTCACGTTGTTTTTCTTTTCCAAGTACGTTTTGGTTACTGAGACCCTCGAATTCCCATATGAATTGTAGCACCAGATAGTCAGTTACTGCAGAGGAGCCCGCAGGGATTGTGATCGAAGCCATGTTGAGTATACGGATCGCCATGGGGAGTACTGCCATCCCAAGAGCACTGTCTTTTGATAGAGGCATGTGCGTGGAGTGTCTGTCCTGGTATTTAGGTCTTCTTTAACTTTTGTTTCAACAATCCTTTGAGTTTACAGAGTATTATTTTACTTTTTTTTTCTTTGCCTTTATACTGAGCACAAGTGTGCAAGGTACCGGGATCAGAAGTGTATTTGAGCCCCGCAACTTGCTGCCACCATGGACGCTTCGCTCTTGCTTTGCCTGCTGTACAATCTTGCACAGAATAGGATCTCAGTAACTCTCTCTTGAATGAATGATTATATGATTCTAGGATGATGCTTGAGAGTCATTGTGATGATTTTTTTTCCCCAGCCTTTCCCCACTTCTTAACTATGCCCTTTCCCTTCCTTTCCTCCAGCCTGGGTTTCAGCATTCCTGTGGCATTGATTTTTCCTGTCTGTGGACTCTTCCTTTCACTGGTTCACGATAATGTTACATGTGGGCTGTGGAAACTTGCTAGATGTCAAGAAACAGCAAATCCATTGTATGCCAGAATTTTTAGAGTGTGTTATTGTTTTATCGATTGAAACTAAATCAGCTGCCCCTTGAACTCTCCCATGAGCTCTTTTCGCCTTCCTACAGCTGATACTGCTCAAGTTGCTGCATGTGCCCTTTCCCCAGCCTTGGTTTTGGAGTTGAGTAAATCACCATCAGTGAAGCCCTCTCTTTAAAAGATGAACAGAACATTTGCTCCTTCTCCCTTGTTGGGGACTTGGATGAGATGAGGTACCAGATAAAGAATGGAGCCCCACCTCATTCTGACCCCCGCTGTTTCCATTCCTTTCTCCAGGGGAAAAGAGTACAATTCAACAGTATAAAGATTGATTGTGAGCTAATGAGATAGACAAGACAACCGATCATTTATTAAATATCGTTTCATGTTAGAAACAAATGTATTATACACACAAACAGCACACAAATCACGGTAGTATCGTGGTTACAAACGTGGGTCCGAGTTTGAGTCCTGCTCTGGAGTGACCAGTCCTGTGAGATGGAGAAATGGTAGGTCGGCTTAGCCTCTCCAGAACTGGTTTTCTGTCCTGCAGAGATGGGGCTCCCTAGGCGTCCCCCCCGTAGAGGGGCTGTGGGGTGTAAATGACGCACGTGGGCAGCCCGAGCACAGCTGCTTATTCCTCGTAAGTGCAGAATCGCATAGCTTTTGCGGTGACGGCTTTATGACCGCCCCGTGTAGACTCTCAGTGCTCTGAAGGGATGCCTTGTGGTTTGGAGATGGGATTCTCACTTCTGTAAATACCCGAGGATAGTGTTATTGGGCCCTGCTGAGTTGAATCTATTATTTAGAAAGTACATATTGTAGATATATTTTTCAAGCATGCATGCTTTTTCTCTTTTACTATATAAGTTGTACCCTCTCATCTCTTGGTGTGACTTTTCATGGAATTCAGGATACAGTCCTAAGCTACCTGCCTCTTCACACTTCTCCGTGGTGGTTTCCTTCCCTGACTAGAAGAGGGTTTTGCATAGGAAATTTTATTTGTTCCCCTATTCTTGGAGTCTGTCTGTCTGACCATCTTTTACCTCTCAATCTGTCCGTTTATCTACCCACTGATTCTTCTGACATGTTCCAAAACGCATTTCAGGCAGCTTACAGAAGAACCGATATCAAATAAACAGGTGAGAAAATGGGGCCAAATTCATACAGTGAGGCTAGGAGGCGAGCCTGTGTGAGGGTTGTAGGCGTGAGACACATGCCTCTTCCCTGTGACTTACAAGATGGACAGCAAGAGTGTGCCTGAGGCTGCCAGCAGACACAGGGATACAGGGCTTGTGGGAGATGCTCACTGGCTGTGAAATAAATAAGTGGCTGAGCTACTTAGGCTTAGAAGAATATTTTGAGTGTCTTCCAAAATCAGAGTATTGCATCTTTTATTTTGTGAGAGTTCTACGTATAGTTGGTTACATTCTATACCTGGAAGTTTCTCCAAAACTCCTCCCCACGTGAGTCCCATGGCTCGGGATTGGGGTGGTTCTGCTTATTGATGGGGGTTGGCCAGAAACTGAAAATGACAGCCTCAAAGGAGCCTGGGATTTGTCAGTTATGTTTTGTCAGTTCTGTAGAGTTCAAAAAATGCTTTCACAGTTTCTCTCCATTTGAGGAAGCAGCGTGCTCTCTTACCGGCATCAGGAGCTCAGGGCCACGGGATGGTGGGGGCTGACTGCACTGCCTTCAAGACAGCTGAGCTAGTCACTGCAGGTGTGGTTCTTTTAGATACGACATTTCATGTTCTTTACTAGAATGTTTCAACAGGAAGTTAATTAACTGAGTTAATTAACATTTAATAAATATGATCTTTGTTGAAAAAACACTTATAGGCAGAATATAAGCTGTGAAGTCTTTAAAAACGGTTTCATTACTGAAATTTCATTTGGGAAGATACACAGTTTATCTTATAAATGCCTCTCTTTTAAAGTAACAAAGAAACAAGACAGAAAAGGCAGAGGATGATTTCTGTTCTTCCTCTCGGCTTGCAGGTGCCCTCATCCCCAGTAGCATCCATCCAGACACCAGCACTGACACTGGCCGTGCTCAGAACTGCCTCAGCCCTGAAGACACAACTGACAACTAGAAGGGGGCCACGCCCTGTTACAGCAGGTGCTCTCACTTTGTGGGTCCTTATGTAACTGCGTGGTGTTAATCAGGATCGCCCGTTGTACATTGTGTGACGCTGCTGCCTTGTCTCCTAGTTACTGGTTTCTCTAAGTATTGATGTATTATTCTCCAATGCATGGTACTACACACCTGAAAATGCTTTTTTTTCAGATGAAAAAGAATGTGCATTTAAAATAATAAGTCTGAAAAAGGGGGCAAAAGGGGCTATCCTGGTCCCGCTAATCAAAGATAATAATTAACACGTTAACGTCTTTTTTCTATCATTTCGTCATTGAGTATCACCTCTGTCATAAAAAACCAGAGAGCACTCTGTGCCTGTTTTCTGTGTGGACACCTCCAGTTTTCATTCGGCTTTTTATATGTTTTTCGACAATATTATATCTCCCCTGGCATGATTTTTGATGACCAGTATAGCATTCTGTCTTGTGGAAGCATCGTCCATTTTACTTCGGACTTAAATAAACTTTTATATTCCAAGTATACTTAACTGAAATACAGAAAAGAGAACTGTGGTGGTATAGGAAGGCCCCTAACTCCCTTCCCCTTATTTCCTGAGAGTAAAAGCTGTTGAAAATTGTTATATATATTTCATGACCTTTATGCCTATGACATACATATTTACACACATATGAGAATTCTATGTATACCTGTGTGTATATAAGCTTTATTGAAAAATAAGGCCATACTATATGTTTTTCTGCAGCTTGCTTTATTCAGTCAGGTGTATATCATAGAAGTTCTCCCACTATAGACTCACCCGGTCCTTTCAGATAGATTGGAGGGGTCTCCTGATGTGCGGCTGTGGTCTCTTGTCCACGCACACTTTTGGTGGAAGAATGCTGTGGACAAGGCCCTGGACCACGGTGAAACGCCGGCTCCCTCAGTGCTCGCAGCTCGCTGTGATTTACCGCATCATTGTCTTGATGGTGGACAGTTAAGTTTTCTCCATTTTCCACTGTCAGAAAGGATGTTTGACTGGCATCCTCCTTGTACAGACATTCCTGTGATCTTGTATGAGTATTTCTTTAGTTAAGGCTTCTTGAAATTTAGTCCCTGGATGTGACATTTACATTCATCCCAGAGTCCTTTCAAGTGACTCTAGAAATTCCTTCTCCATTGGGGAATGAAAAGATGCACAATTACTTATGTAACCAATTCTCTATTGCTGGATATGATTTCACTTCAGTTTTTCTTCCCACCATTGTAAACAGTGCTGTGTAAATGCCCTGATTGATACATCTTTTTGGACTGAATTTTTCTTTTTCCTAAAGGAAACGATTCCTAGAAGTGGTGTTGAGTCAGTGTGTACGTAGGTTTTTCAGAGTTTACATATCCATTGACATGTAGTCCTCCGAAAATGTCGCTCATGGTTTGTTCTCCCACAGATGGACACTAGCTAGAATATCTATTAAAAATATTTGCGCATATGATGAGCAAAAGTGCTTTTTCATTATTTTAGTTTGCATTTGATGACCAGTGAGGTATTGAGCATTTTTTACTCATTAGCCATTGAATTTTTTAAAATGAATGATTCCTTTTGTCCTTTGCACACATTTAAGTGAGTGACCTTCTTGTTGCTTTGGGACAGCTCTTTGTATGTTATGAACATTAACTTCTTGTCTTCATCAACATGTATCACAGAGCTTTTTCTTGTCATTTCTTGCCTTTCATTTTGTTCAGGAGGATTTTTATTTTGGTTGTGTCTCAAAATATTCTTATGATAGTAAATGTCTTCCTTATGGGTTTTATCTTTGACATTATTCTTAGAAATACTTTCTTATAATGGAATAAATCTCTTCTGTAGGTTTTTTTAAAATCTCTAAGATGGGGATGATAGTAGTACTTGTTAATGTAAGGGTAAGTTGACTTAATAAGATCAAAGTGTTGTATTTGCTGTTATTAGTACTTTTTAATATTTACATCACGGTCTGTAATTTATCTTGTGGTCCTTATGAGAGGAATAGAATTTATTCTTTCAAGGTGATTCTCTGATTGTCTCAGGACAATTATTGAAGTCATACTTTTCTCTTTGATTTGAAATCCCACCTGTACAAATTACTTATCTACACTAGAGTCTCTTTTTGAGCTCATGGTCCTCTTCTGTCAATCTGCCTTACTTACTCCAGCACCATATCTTACATATTGTAAAAATTTATTTAATAATTGTCAGTCTGAATTTTTTTTGATTCTTTTCTTCCATCCCAAATTTTCTTGTCCAGTATTATGACTTTATTATTCCTGAAGAATTCCAAAATATTCTGTTCAAGTTAAAAAAAATCAGATTGGATTTTTCATGGGATTTTTTAGTAAGTTTTGAATTATTTAATGAGAACATACATCTTTACAAAACTGCTTTCCTCTATGCAATTTGTTGATGTCTCTATATTCACACATCTTACTTTACCCCTCAGGACAGTCCTGAAGGTTCTCCATTTAGAACATGGGCATTATTTTTGAATTTATTCCAGATTGTTTATGTTTTTGTCAATTTTGTAAGTGAGAATTTTTTACTATTATATTTTTAACTGCTTAAAACTGACATTTAAAAAGAAAGATTCGGTTTGTAAATACTCACTTTGTAACTTGTCATTTAAACTTGTATTAAGTACTTGTTCCAGAATCCTTTCTTTTTTGTTTTTAAAAATTTGTGTCCAAGATTCTCAAAATGGTCATAGCTAAGTAGTACAGGTGGGGAGACAAATGGAGAGAGGTAGTGTGGCTCATGTAGAAACTGTGAGCAGTTTCATGGCTGCCTTTAGTCTGGAGGAGCCACAGAAGAGCCCAGGTTAGACCAGGGATGGCTTTGTATACACTTGAAAGCCAGCTTTCCTGCCTGTATGGTGAAGCCTGGTGGGCGTGGCAGGTAGATGATCAAGGTCTGATCAAGGTCATTGGCTGCACAGAGCGCTGTGTCTGTGAGAACTGGTGACAACTACCATGGGAAATGCTTGGTGCCAGGAACATTGCAGGGGAGCTGGGGAGCCTGTGTGTTAAGGATTTTCCAGTCCTGGGAGTGGCAAAGTCAGATTCTGCATTCAACTCTGAGTTTGAATTCATCCTCTTTAGTTTACTGGTCCTCTGCCTTTTGTCAAGTTATATATCCTGTTTGAACTCCTGCTTTCTTGTCTCTCAAAACAGGAGAATTACGGCCTGCTGCTAGAGTGTTTGATCAGGGTAAATGATTTGTGTCTATAAGATGCCACATACAGTCACAAGCTCAGTGAGAAATGAGCTGTCGCCTCTTCTTCTGCAACTCAGTGCTCGATAAGTCATCAGCGGAAAGTAAGTCCCTAATTTGTATGTGGTGCAAGGAAAGAAAAAACTAACGTCTTGCCTTTCCATGGCAGTACTCTTACTTCTTTGCTTCATGTACCTCTTTCCCCCTTTACTCTCCCATTTCACCTCCACCACCAAGAGCCTGAGACTCTCTCAGAACACTAGATACAAATTAATTTAAATGTTGGCTCATCCCCATGAAATGACAGTCACATAAAAAAAGTGTACACATCCCAGACTTGATTGTATTTGACTTACACACACACACGTACACACACACGTACACATACACACACACACACACACATCAGGCTACTTCCCATTTGCTGAGGGAGAAGGACCACTTTTTCTGAGTTTTCATTTACTGAGAGTGAGAGCAATGTGTCTTAAGCAGAATTTCGCCTGGCTTCGAGCATGGTTTTTTAAATTGGATTTCTGCTTTGTGTCCATAGAAATATTCTCCTATTAGAAGAGAGGAAGTGGAGACATAGATATTCTGCTGAGATATTGGTGTTATCATATTTGAGTTTTAAACAACTTTAGACAGCATAGAATCATAACTTTTTAAGGGTGAGAATCCATGATGTTGTAACTTGGACAATAACCTAGGTCTCCTGCCGTCGTGTCCACGCGGGTGAAGAGGCAACTGGGTGGGGGATGGCAGGAATCCTTCTTGCTTGATTTCCAGGGTCTTGTTAGTTTTCATTGCTCAGCTGCCTTTAGTGTATGTCCATGTGGCTTCTCATGGGAAGGTCACTATGTCTTGATAGACTGAGTTACTAATCAACAAAAAGCTCTGGACCCACTCATATTTTCCAGAGTTTTTCTGCTGACCTGCTGACACTATATATAAATGAGACCTAACAAACTACTGGATATAAAATCTTTATTGTTATCATTTGCCCTCGAGTTCCATAGGAATGGGGTGCTGTCTCAGGCTGTCTAAGGCTAGATCTGAATAAAAATATGGTGATAGACTGTGCTGCTGGACCCTCCCCAGTCGAATGGGATTTCAACCTTAGTTTTTAGAATCAGGCAGATGAGTTCAAATCTTGTCTTTACCAGTTATTAGCTTTGTGACCTTGGGGAAGTAACTTTACTTTTTTGGGTTCCAATTTTCTTTACCTGCAAATAAGTTCAGTATTTATTTTTGGGTGTTTGTTTTAGAATTGAATGAGCTAATTCCCTCATTTATTCCTCAAATACTGATCACATGGTTCTATGCTGGTGCCTTAGTAGTTGATTACTAAGGGACTCAGCAGTGAGAATGGGGGTGGGGCCCCCTGGATCATAGAGCTTATATTCCAGGATATGCTTGTAAAAGACTGGATTGCAGTGGATTTTTAGTAAATGTCCATTCCCTTCCTAATCCCCATTGATTGTGTATATATCATTATAATAATATATGAACAATTTTTTTTGCAATTTATATCTCTTTGTAGTATTTAAAGAATGTAGCTATAACAAAAATATGTGAAATAAAATGATTTGAATTTTATTTTCCTTTCAATAAGCAAAACAAAATAAAATAGAAAAGAAAAGAAAAAGTATTGAAGGAGTAGAAATAATTTTATTTCCGTGGAATCAACTCCCTATGTTAGGTTTTTCCATTGTGTTGTTAAACAGCGTGTAAAATTGACAGGATGTGACTTCAGTGTTGATAGCTAGGTGAGTATAGTTTCTTTTTGTTGTTCTCTTTGATGAATTATTTGCACTAGATCATAAATGATGTGCATGTTACATATTGGAAATGAGGAAACAGTGGAGACATACTAAATCCAATGCAGTCATTTTGTTACCGAGTCCAAACTTGTTCTGCTCGCCTCATGACAGGCCAATAAACCGGGAGATGAGGTGTTGGAGCAAGGAATAGTGACTTTATTTGCAACGCTGGCAGACCCAGAAGACGGCAGACTGATGTCCTGGAGAACCATCTTCCCCAAGTCAGAATTCTGTCTCCTTTTATACTAAAAAGGTGCGGGGATGTGGTTGCTTGTTGCAAACATCTTGCTGTATGAATTGTTTGTCCTTTGAATCCGCTGTTCTTGCAGCTGTCCATGTGGATTAAATCATGGTGCCCCTGTAAAACCTCCAAAAAACCAAGGTTATTCTCTTTTTTGCAACTTGCCATCTCTACCTAAGTGCAGATGAGCTAACATTTTTAAAGATCAGGGCCAGGAGAATAGGCTTTCCTGTAGATTTCAGGCTAAAGGAAACTTTCTTTTACAAATCGTGCAGAGCTACCAAGTTTGAGCCTAGAAAACAGGACACATGTTTAAAGCCAAAGGAACAGATCTAACATAGAGTCAAAATTGTTCTTTTTTATTACAATTCCCTTTTCAGCTTCATAGATACTTTTAGTAAGAAACAGGAACAATTTTGTATTTTTGCTTCTTAATAACTGATTAGTGGGTCAACTACATTTTTGTGAGCAGGGATGCTGTGCGGGTATTGGGGTGACAGCAAACTCTTGTTGGGGGTGGCCGACCCTGTAACATGTGTGATGCCCCGTGAGTGTTGGTGAGGGTCCCCCTAGCCAGGGGCTCTCTTCAGGAACTAGCATATGGGCATTGACCTCTGGAGACCTCTTTTTCGGCTGCAGGAATTTTTTTCAGATACTGCGATTGAAAAATCACTCCAGCTGGGGATAATTAAGGAAAAGGAAAAGTGTTTGGAGTAGAGTTGAAGAGTAGGACATAAGATCACGGAGACTGAGTGCTTGGCAGACGAGCTTCGGTAGAGAGGGGAGCAGAGGTGGGGAGGGGCCTGGCTCCGGAACCAGCTCCTGTACCTGTCCCCACGCCCAAGCCACATAGCTTTTAATTGGCCTGGGCTACCTCTCTGGGCTGGATGTTACCCTGGGCAGAACCTTGAGAATCGATGGTAAGGGGTGGGCAGCACTCACCTAGGGGGTCACTGAGAACTTCGTTCAAGTCCACATTACCATTTCTGGTCATGTGTTTCACTTGTCCTTTATCTCAGGATCTGTGGAGAAGGAGCAAGGAACTCAGTGAGAGTTCCAGAAAGATATCCGACTGTGTTAAGAGAGGAGAGAAAATGTGGAACGGGGAGTGAGGACACTTGCAGCAAAGTAAAATGACTTCACAACTACTGCACAGAGCTGCAGGTGTGAGAGAGCCTAAGCCTGTCTCAGAGTGCAGGGGACAACCGGAAAGGAATGGCAAAATTTCCACTGACAATTGAAATTTTGTTAAATAGACTGCTACTGTTGTTTGTATCACTTGAATGAATGCAGGCAGATTTCTGTGGGTAATTTCAGGTTCACTCAAACCCAGCAGCTCCTCTTGCCGCCATCTGGGATGGGCTTTCTCAAGCACAGTGCCCCTCCTGCTTGGGTGGGCCACGCTGCGGGCCCTCACCTGAGGCTGGGCTGCTGCAGGGCACTGAGTCCCCTAGGCACGGCCTGTGAGACACGACAGGAACATCTCTGCTCTTGACTGGGGGCCTCCGATTCCCTTGCAGTGTAAGAATGCCGGTGACTGAGTTAGAAGCATACTTCCAAGCTGTCCTTGTCTTCGGCATCCTGAAGCGGAGCCGGGAAGCTTCCGAATTTCTCCAGAATGCGGTCTACATTCACCTTTGGCAGGTGAGTGTATGTCCTTATAGAAGTTGAGGAATAACTGCAGTTTTCCTGGAACTTTCTCACCACTAGTCCATCGGATTTTTCTGTGCTAGGATTCAGTATGGCCTGCTAAAAACTCTGGAGTCAGATCTTGAAACCCTGATGAAGAGGATTATTTATTTCATTTCCCTATATGATAGACTTTTACTTTTAAAATTCAGAATTTTTGCTTCTTTCAGGAATTTTTGGGGGTGTTGGAGAATCAACTTTGCTCTTACCATCTTTGTGACCTGTTGCTTTGTGCCTCTCAACTGTCTTCTGTCACTTGTGAGGCGGTTCCATTTGTGACCCTGTCCGGGTTGTTCATTTTATAAAACACAAATTCTGTAAAAGTACATTCCCTTTTACTCCGAAGGCATTCCACAAATACTCCTTTAATCTGGGTGTGGTTTTAAGAAGAAAGAATCATTAGAACATGACATTGCAGGTTGCTAGTGCAAAATCCCCAAATCAATAGTCTTGCTCAACATCTAAAATCTTTCCAATCTACCTTGGATTTGTAAAGATAAGTGAAGCAGTTTGCTAAGAACTCAGGACCAGGTTTAGAATACAGGCTGGTGTAGCTCAGCAGGTCCATCGAAGCTGATGCTCTGCCAGAGGGTGGGGCAGAGGGGAGAGGGCAGGTTCTGCCCTCCCTCTGCTGACAGTTTCATGGCAAAGACTTTCACCAGGTGAAGAACTTGGAGTTTCTTCTAGGAACAGTGGGTCTGAAAAGAGTCCAAAAAGCACGAGAGTGACACAATCCCATTTGTATCAAATAGGGGAGAGTGGCTGTGGGGCCACTTGGGAGACTTGTGAGTCCAGCTGGGCAGTGTTGTTGGCTTCCTCTTGAGCGGTGGGACGGTCAGTGTGTAAAAGCGAACAGATTGAAGGCATGTTAAGATGATAAAAAGGAAAGGATGAATGCTGTCTGTGAATGTAGGATGGAGTAAGGCCAAAGTTTCTGTGTGGATTAATGAGGTAAATGATGGTCCTGCTTTGCTGTGAGGAGGGAAAGCTGCAGAGGGGGAAAACTGGGGGAAAACTGATGAGTTCAGCTGTGGGTAAAGTGAAAGGCTGTTAAATGTGTGGTCTGGGAGCTCAGGTGAGAGCCAGTAGTGAGTAATGGGAGGGGAGAGGGACTTTCAAATCATTTTGTCTTGTGAACATACAAATAAGTATGAGTAATGACACACTTAACACCTCTATATTCGGGATTTAAAGCCTAGTAACATTTTGCTATACTGACTGCAGAGTTTCTTAATTTTTTTTAATAGAAAGAAAAAGAAACAAAATAGTGGAGTTAATGAACATCTTAGAGTTGATGTGTGTCCTTGTACGTATTTTGATACCTCATCTGTTTATAACCATAATCTACAAAAAGTTAGCTTGCTTAGCATAAGAGTTAAACAGAGGGCCTTGTCACACTGTTGGGGGTTGAAGCTGATCTTCTTGGGCAAATTATGTAGCCTCTCTGTGCCTTAGTTGCATCTTCTGTGACTGCCCCCGGGCCCCTCATCACAGCTGATTTCCTAGACTAGATGTTGGGAGGGAGGCTGCTGAAGGGAGTAAGAGGTGGCAACTGCTAGGGATACTGAAGAGAGAGACAAAAACAGATTAAAGCCGAGAAACTGGGTACAAATACCCTCAAAAGAGTAAGAATCCCTCAGTGTTTTGAGCCACTTAGTGTAAGGGAAACAAAATCACGTGGATCCAAAGCTCTTGAGCATATGAGTATTGTGGGTGGGAGGGTTTCATCATAAAAGTGTTGAGAAATGACCTCTTCGTTTCCCTTGACTTTCCCAGTAAGTATGGGGAGTAGAAGCGAAAACCCCCTGCTTCACAGTTGAAGGTGCCGTTTTGTGCAAAATTGACCAAAGTTTGGAGACCAGTCATCAGCGTTGCTGGCAAATGAAGAGGCTTCTGTATTGGGTGGGGCACTTGCTGTGACTTGCAGGTGACCTGCTGGCTGGGGGCTGTGAGGCGGGCAGTAGGTTTGCAGGGTGGCCCGGGCATAATCCCTGGCTCTGAGGCTGCCATTCTGATTAGCATACCTAGGCACACGCAGTCCTAATGGGGAACCTCGGGATGTGGCCTGGGACGCCTGCCGTGCTGAGGGCGAGAAGAGGGCTCCCCTGAGGGGGTGTCCTGCAGAGAGTGGAAAGGTCCTCCTGCAGAGGAGGAAGAGCCTCTGAGCAGGTGGTCGGATGCACAGGGAAGACCAGCCTTAGCACTGAGGTTTCCGGGAGCCGGAAGACATACAGTGGCCGAAACCACCTTGTTCCTGCGACACTGGAGGTAAAAGATGCCGAAAAGGCAGGCTAAGGTTAGACACTGTGGTGGGTTATGAGTGACAGGAAAGGACTGTTCAGGCAGGCACGAGAGAACACTGTGGGCCTCACAGCTGGGGCGTCACGCTGAAGGGAAGAGCAGAGTTATAGACTTTGCCACTTATTAGCTATGTGACTTTGAGCAATATCACCCCACCTCTCTCTATATATATCTTCATCTGTAAAGTGACCGAGTGACAAGCTTATGTCATCAGAAGGCTTAGTTAAGCTCTGATCCTCTTTGTCCAGTCATGTCAGTGCTTCCCTGCAAGGTTCTGCAGCGACTGCTCTTACCCTGAGAAGGGAAGGAGTTGAGGGACATTGTAGCACCCGAGGGCAGGAAGGGGTTGCTTTAACAGCAGACATGTAGCTGCCTGCAGCTGCAGACCTGCAGGCAGTTTGGTTGTCGGTCCTTGAGAGGACTTTGGAGTCCTTAGCGTCGTATTAAGTCTTGTTTTCCCTTGGGGACCGGATTTGACTTTGCAGATTGGTGTTGAAGATTTGGGCTTCCGGCAAAGCTGTTTTCAGAAATGGGTATATACGTAAAATATCGTATAAAATCAAATGATTTATTTAGCGTGTGCGACTTTGCAGCTGTTGGGAACAACTCTGTTGGCCTGGTCTCCCCGGAGGACACCAAGGTTCAGCAGAGCGTACGGGAAGGCAGGTAGCCTGCAGTACTGCTGCGGGGGTTTCTCCCCAGCAGGATGCTTTGCTGAGTTGACTCTTCTATGAGTTCGGTTGCCAGAGGAGCAGACATCAAATTAATGAGTTCTGGAGGGGTTGTATAATGACAGGAAGAAAAAGGAACCCGTAGTTTTTCCGAAACAAAACATGCTTTTGGTTCCTGATTCAGTGTGTTCCATTACAGAATTAATGAGTTGTGTCTATTCTGGGACTTCATTGAAATAAACGTTCAGCCTAAATGTTAAGGGTTATGTTTTATTTGGCTGGAGGACTCGAGCCGGAATGACAGCCACTCAGATCACTCTGAGGGACTTCTCCCAAGAGGTAGCGGAGGAGGTAGGATATATAGAAGCTTTACGAAAAAGACCAGGTAATTGGAACAATAAAATATTGCTTGTTACCTAAAGAAAACCAGATATCTAAAGTTCAAGTATTTAGTGCTTTTCTATGTATGGTGGGAAGCAAACATTTGGGTCATTGAAAAAATTCCTTTGGCTGGCACCTAGCTATCTAGGGCCAGTGTCCTGTCCTTTCTTTCTCTGAGTCCGCTCAGAGGGCACCTCTGTGAGTGGCTGAGAGGCCGGGCTGCAGGCATGTCCTCACTGGGGGTTGGCAGCATCTGCTGATGACTTGGATTCAGCATTCTTTGTTTACTGACCTGGTTGCAGTATTTTCATTCACAGTGTAGTATTTTCATTCACAGTGCTCCCCCTTGGTCCTAAATTCGACCAATATTTTGAGAGACATTTCATGACCAATTTTGTCCATGGTGCTAGGATGTCTCATTCCTAGCTCAGGTGAAGAATCTTCTGAGTTGCCATTCAAGGTGTTAGTTTTTTTTTTATCAGATCCTGTTGATACTAAAAGTTCTCTGGATCACATGCCTTACTAGTCTATTATTATCCTGGAAGTGTTTCCCCTTCATTGCTCATTCCCATACCTAGAAACACTATTATATGTATTTTATTCAGGTTAATAAATTTTATCTGTTTCTTCAAGATGTTTAGCCATCATCAATCTTGTAGGCCTGTTATAGATTGGGAAATGTAATAGACAACAATTTTATAAAATAGACAGGATGAAAGTAATACAGCTATAACGTTAAGAAAGTCACGAGTAAGAATTTAATAGTCGAGAAGTTGTATTTTGGGGTTAAAATTTTGCTTGCATTTCTGATTGAGTTTGATCTTATAAGAAAGTTCATACTTATGGTCAGGGTCAGAGCAGGTATTAATTAGCCAGGTGAAGTCTACAACCTTCTAAGATCAACAGTGGCCTATACAGAACTATAATTTCTTTTGAGAATAACATTTCTGAGGGCTATCTAGTTAAAGCCTTGGAGTAGGGAATCCCACCAATGTAACACAGAAGTACTAGACATAGGTAATTTATCATAAACTTAACAATTGGAGTAGTACATAATCAAAGGTTGGAGAAATTAACAAAGTAATTGTTATACAGACCTGGTCCGTTGTCTTGGGTCAGCTGTCTATCTCAGATGTCGTCTTCTTCTCATCATGGCCTGGTAGCTTTTCTCCATTTGGGCATTGTTTTAAGGTGAGCAGTGCTCTATAGACCAGTGCACTGCAGGGGCTGTTTCTGATAGGAAATGAATCCGAGAGTCCATTTCCTTCAGCTTTGGTGTGTATGGTCTAGTTAAGAGTCCCTGATAAAGGGACCTTCCATTCAGGTTGTAGACAGTTCTTTAAGTCATGCCTGTTCCAGTATGTATAATCCCCTGGCTGCAGGTCATGGGGCATTGGAACTTTACCCAAGGATAGATTACTGAGCTTCAGAAACAAACCTAGAGTATCCTTTTCATAATTCAATTAAACTGTACAGCAATGTGACATAACAGCAAGGAATGATCTGGGAAGTGTCTTAGTAAATATGGACCTCAATTAAGAAAATTAGAATTTAATATCCACTATAATATAATCATTTTTCTCTCTAAAGTTACCCTCAGTTTTCTCAAATAAAGCCAAATGAAGATTTATTTCTTTACAAGTTAAGTCTGATTATTTGATCATATAGGCTTTTTTAAATTGGCTGTGTTGGAAGTTTTAATACGGAGTCTCAGGGTAGAATGTTAATAAGGTTTGCTAAGGCCAGGAAAGCCACTTCAAGGCTTTTCATGGGTTTCTGCCTTACAGATTTAGGTAAATTCTTTTCTCTTTAAAATCCTGAAAATACCTTTATTGTCCTATATCTGTGAGGAGATGAACTTCCTAATTTGTCTGATAGAGCCACTGGGGACCTAAGTGTTTTTAGTTTCTTGAGGGATCAGATAGAGAGAAAAGATAACTGTTCCAAGTCGGATTACATAGGTATAGTTTATCAAATTGCTGTGAACCATAACTAGCTTAAGGAGAACAGATTCTTTATGTCTGGGAAACAGGTTAAAAGCCAGTAGTATTTCAAACAATATCAAAAATTATAACCATATTCACCAGTTTACGCAGTTCCATGTAACTAATTCTTTTAATGAGAGTTTTCATTAGAACTTTAAAATTTCTTACCCAGTTTAGTTCAGTGCTATAGTTTGAAATTTATTAGAAATCAGTAAATCTCCTTGAATAGAAAGCATTTTGCAAAACCAACAGAAGAAAACAATTAACTGTCTATAAATGACAAAAGTTTTAAAAGCATGGTTAAACACTGTTACACTGTAATCGATAAAGAAATCTGTTCACTATACCCATAATTATCACTGGTAACATTTCAGATATACCAGAATTTTAGGGAGTCCATATAATTTCTACAATATCTATATTAATAATATTTTCTCATTCAATATAACCTTAGAAGTTTTATGATTCATTTGACAATACCATGTTATTTAACATGCCAAATGAATTTTACTAGTTTAAAATCTCTCTTTGGGATGTTTCAGGGTTCCTCTGTAGCATCCCAAACTTAACTGGAGATTAAAAGAATTTTAATTAGAATTTGATATTTGGGGAGCTTGTTAAAAGATTTCAGAACACTTGGTCAGATAAACATATAGATCACTGTAAAGCAGTACTAATTCATTAACAAGAAAATACGTCAAAGATAAAGGCAGAACAGATCAGCTAAGTGGTATAAGAAGTTTTACAATCTGTTATTGAAGGTGGATGAACATTTTAAGAAAATATTTTCCTCTTAACAGAGAGAAATCCAAATTTAATCTTGTACCAGCTTACTTCTAAGATTCATTTACGTTGCCCAATTTGATTCAAAACTTAGCCAATTCTGACCACGTACAAAACTTTTTCCTCAGGTTTCCTCTTCCACAAGCCTTCCACAGCTTTCTATACTCATATTAGTGTGTGCCTTATTTTCTCTTCCATTCAGAAGTAACCAGCTTCCAGAGAAAGTCACTATTTTTCATTAACAAAATATAATTCCATTCTTATATTTTCCTTTACACATTTATCTTACTTTCCTAGGATACTGAGATCATTCCCTTACTAATAGAGACTATTTCAGGGTGGCACCAATCATTTATTAATATTTCTAAACACCTTTAGTTTCACTGTAAGAGGAAGTTAAATGTTAAGTAATTCATATTTCAATCTTATTTTATCTGAAAATGGCATAGGTATTTAATAAAATCATATCATTTAACTTAATTTAGCACAACTCTAGAATTTGCAGATAACATTTAGAGATTATCTTAAGCATACATTTTAAAAATATATTTTAAATATTTACCCAAAGCTCTCATCTCATTTGCATTTAATTTACTTAAAATTTTACCACACCACATTAATTTTTTTTTGACAAATCTGCAACACATATAACAGGATTTTATTTGATTTTCATTAAACCAAGGTACAGTAAAGGTATTATAATTAATATTGATGACTTTAAAGATGTCTGTATTAATTAGAACATACTTAAACTAAACAATATCAAATATTACCTTAATATTGAATATTTTCCATTTCACGTGACACAAAATCAATTTGTTCAGTTTTTATTTTAAAAATAATTTTTAAGCTCTTATTTTTTACATCAATTAAGCAGAGCTCTTTGACTTTGATTTTTTTTTAGCAGTAGAAATATCTCACATCTATAATGTGTACGCAGGCTTATAAACAGACAAAAGCTAAAGATCTCATAGCTTCACTTTAAAACTTACTTATAATATAGGTATAATAATAGTTGCAGTAAGCTGAATTTGCTTGCTCAAATCACTAAGGCTTACTATTTATGAAGCAGAGTTAAGATTTCTTCACAAAGTCTGAAGGACCCGTCAGAGTTCTGAGTTCTCAACTGCCAAAAATTTCTTGGCCTTAAGTTCTATTTTCTTTGAGGTAATTAGGCTCAGTCCTAGGTCACTGTTTGTTGTATTTATATTTCTGATCTGCAAGACAAAGACACTCTCTTCCAGGTCCCCAGAGAACTGCTCTGTCACCCAGACCCAATTTTATCTCCTTAATTGGCATTTTTGTGTCAGTGAGAAGAGCTGTAAACAAAGAACTCCATGTTTTAAAACTTTAAGCTTTACTTTATCATGTATTCCAAAGCTTGCATTAGGCATTTAGTAAGGACTCTTTTCCTTGTGTTATAAGTTAATCTCAGGGTAAAACTCTAATTATATTTTTTTTATTAGCCACTCAATATTAGTTTTTATATTTACTTTATATTGGACGGCTCATGTATCAATATTGGTTTCCTTTAATTAGTTTAATTAATATTTTCAGAGGGACAGATATGTGCCCAGCCTTATAATACCAAGAAGGGGAAGAGTTTTTCCACTGAAACATATCTATCCCACAACATAAGCAAAAGGATTGTATAAAGACCATTTAAATATACCAATTTCACAAACTTTTATCTCAATTTTATTAAATCTTATATCTTTAATTTTTATATTTATTAGGTTTAATCAATATTTATTTCTAGAAGGAGTGCCAGAAGCCTTTTTTTTTTTGTGCATTGTATATAATTTTATAGACGTCTCTAGGATGCCCAAGTTTCAGACAAAGAGCTTAGGCCCTTCTTAGTTTTTAACTTGATTAATTGGTCTGTTGTCCCAATTATTGATCAAGTATTTCAGTCTATGTATACATATATTTTAAACTGTGGTAAATAAAACATACTTAATTGAACTTTAATGTTCGGGGGTGTAGGTGATCTCTTTGGACCTTTTATTTTAACTTTATGTAGTGTAGTATCAAAAGCTTGTATCTAAATCCAAAAATGTCCATTTTATTTATCTTATTTAAAATAACAATATAAAAATATTTATCCATTTGGGATAAGCCACTTATCTTTTTTTTTCACATTTTTACAATCCTTTTTCCAGTTATTCGAACTAATTAACATTAATTATTCTAAGTTTTTATTAGCATATCTAGAAACATTTATATGAAATGAAAAACACAAATGTAGCTTTTCAAACCAGTTTTATTTTTTTAACTAAGTTCTTAGGTTACACATTAGATATATTTTTCTAACTTTAAACTTGATTTTAATAGGTACCAATACAACAGCTGTTTATAATGATATCTCTTTAAACTTTCACCAATTTAAAGGCTTTTCCAAATTAAAGGATCCATAATATCGCCGTCAATTTTTATATATACATATATAGTGATATTAAACCAATAAGTTGAAGAGGCTCTTCCACATGAGAGTGGGGGTGTTGCCTAAATAAAATTCAAAGGCTTACTGTCCAAAAGCTAAAGGCCTTTGTGGTCCAGGCTGATGAAGCAGAGTTTAAGATGGCAAAATATCTGAAAATTTGTACAATCAAAGAATTGCTTAGAATCCAATTTATTTGCGTGGCCACCATATGTACAAAATACTTGAACCTTTTGTAGGGCAGAGTCCAAGGTTTCCTTTAAAAAAAAAGTACACATATATACGCATACATACACACACTTAAAACACCCAGAGAAAGATAAAACATTTATATTTCAAGGACACAGGAAGAGAAATCCAAGTTCCCCATAAAGGGGATTTTGTTATTATAAGTTCAGAATTCCAAAAAAGGTTTTTATCAGGCCTGTTTAGTTACTTTCAGAGTGAGTTATTTTTCTTATTACCAATTAATGTTGTAAATTATGTATGTACATAAACCTGTCTGGGGTAAAAGTTGGAGGCTGGCAATGTGTCATTTCTTTTTTTTTTTTTTTCTGTTTTTTATTTTTTTGGAAAGTTCTTTTCCCCATTGTAAGGTCGGGTTCTCAGAATAAATTTGCTAGTAAGATTTCCTGCAGGGACAACTCTGTGGCATTAAGTCTTTCCTTCTACCACTCCTGGAAGATTCTCTGACACCCGAGAAATCTGTTACCAGCCAGGAGGAGGGCCTCATTTTTGGAGTTGAAATGTTCCTAATAAGAGTTTTACTTCTATACTGAAAAATTAAATGGAGGTAACCAAATTGAGGAAAACATTAGACCAGCCTCATACCTAACCACTCATTCCTGAACCCAGTGTCTTTCAACTTGGACCCACTCGGGATGTCTCCACTGGGTGAGAATTTTCCTCATATGTTACCACCGGACACACTTCGGACGTCTCCTCAAGGTGGGTATTTCCCGTTATCTTTCAACCAGACCCCACCCAGTTTGTCTCCTTTGGGTTGGTAATTCACCCCAGTTTCTTTCAACTGGAGGGCCACGTACCTGGAAACACTGCCAGATAAAACTCAGGATCATCAACCAATATGTGAGATCCAAGAAACAGGAGAGACTCACCCATATTCATCTGGACTCCCCGAGGAGGCTGATGGGCACAACGGGCCACTGCTGGTACCAAGGCTCCGGTTACTCGGAGAGTTGAGGTGGAGAGAAGTCTGCTGTGGGTCCCTTCATGGTGTCCAAAACTGTTGACTGAAATACATGTGCAGCCTAAAAGTTAAGAGTTATGTTTTATTTGGCGGGAGGATTCAAGCCGGGATGACAGCTTCTCAGATCTCTCTGAGGGACTGCTCCCAAGTGGTTGAGGAAGAGCGAGGTTATATAGGAGCTTTACAACAAGGACCAGGTTGTTGGAACAATAAAAGATTGCTTGTTATCTAAAGAAAGCGAGGAAGTTCAAGAATGTAGTGCTTTTGTATATACGGGAGGAAGCAAATATTTAGACTCAATGAATCCATTTTTTAGACAAGCACCTAGCTATCTAGGGCCAGTAGCCTGTCCTTTCTTATTCTGAGTCTGCTCAGAAGGCACCATGGTGAGTTGCTGCATCGGATGGGCTGCAGGCTTGTCCTAGCTGGGTGGTGGCGGCAGCCTTTAATGACTTGGTTTCAGTATTCTTTGTTTACTCACATGGTTGCAGCATTTTCATTCACATTGTAGTATTTTCGTTCACAGACCGAATATGGATAATCTGCAACCTTGGAAAGCAACCGAGATGGAATAACTGCAGGTACCTTCTAATTAATAAGCCATGTGAAAACATAAACATGGAGGAAGCATACATTTGGATTTGGTGGTATAGGGAAGGGTTTCTGCACATTACAGGAGAACGCAAGTCAGAATTCCTTAAGTCCACCTTTCTTTACTGTAGTGGTTTCTGAGAACAGATTATGGTAATTAACCAACAATGACATACCTTGGCACACATTGCATTTAAAAGCTGGCCGGCTGCAAACTTGTGTATTGGACAGGTGGAATTCATAGGCAAGTGGTCAGGTGGACGGGAGAGAGTTGGAGCCAAGGCCTGGGCCCAGATTCTGGTTAAAATCGCCATTTCCTCACCATAGGGTCTTGGACTAGAATGTAAACTCTCTTAACCTGTTGGAGAATCTGTGAAACGGACATGATAATATTCGTTTCTTCCTGGGAATGTTGTAAGTTCTCAAGAGTATTATAGCACACATGAAGCACTTAACACACTGGCACTTAGCAGTGTTCACTGTGTGGGGCCGCCCCGCTTAGCGTGTGTCAGAGCCGTAAAGGCAGCATTTGTCTTTTGAGGATGCACTGGTAGCCCCTTGAATAGGTTCTGAATTTGATGATTTCCTTTAATCCTTGTAACTCTGTGTGCCATGGGCAGTTATTTTCATGGACAGATGAGGAATCTCAAGGTAAAGAAGACTGGGTAATTTGCCCAAAGTCAGACCAGAATTTTGGATGCAGGGGTCTCGATTCAGCATGGGACCCTGAGCCTTCTGCCCTCTCCGTTCAGCACCAAAGCTAGATGTGGGTTCGGCTGTTTCCCAGCCCAGAATATCTGGCAGGCCGCAAGACACACCAGGCCCTGCTCTGCTTGAGCAAAAACTCCGGAGCAGAGGCAGTTAGAAAAGGGATAAACATAAAAACAGATGACTGCAAACTGTGATCAGCTCTGAGAAGGAAAGGAACACGTCTCGCCATGCAGAGCTGAGAGCTTTCTCGTCGGGGCTGCTCTTGGGGCGTTCATCTCAGCTAAACAAACTCTGCTGCTGCACCAAGGCAGGAAGGCAGGGCGCGTGTGGCCAGGTAGACAGGGCCTTGTCAATCATACTCATTCCCCATTAAGCGGCAGCTGTCACTGGCACTTACCTAGTAAACAGGTGTCGGCCATAATCATCACGCACTTTGCTTGGTAGTTTTATTGGCCCCAGCTTTAAGATGAGGTCATTGAAGCTGCGGAGTTTGCTGCATGCCTGTGAATACCTTGGAAATATCCCCACTGGTCTTTCAACCTAGACTGGTGTGGCTGTCATGCCCCAGCCCTGTGAATGGCATAATGTAGCTTCCCCCAACTGGCTCAAATAACTGATATTGATATGCTTAATTCGTAGGAAATGGTATGTCACAATAAGAGAAAAAGGTAGTAAGAAATTGTTTGGAAAACTAGAAAAATACCAATTCTTCCCCTGCTGGGGGAGCATAATCTGTGTCACTTACGCCACTCACTGCCTGTCATCTCCTCCCTGCCGACTCCGCGTTCAGAAGCCACTCTGAGTCTATGAAGAACATTTTGCCTCGTGACAGTTTTGACTAGGACCTGCGACATCTCTGTCCCTGGTTAACTCTCTCTACAAAGCCATTTAGGTTTTTTCCAGACTCCTCCGCTAAGATGAAGGAATAGCCTCTTTAAACTTCTTGTTGCAGCTCCTTAATGAAGATGTTGCAAAGGAAACCTAGCCAAACCCTGGGAGGTATGCACATAGTGACTGCAACCTCAGCACTTTGTGAAGTTCAGAATCAGTGGGGTGGGTGACTCAGGAAAGGCTTTTTTAAGGTAATAAGGGGAAAGAGAAAGGACGCAGGCTATGTGAGAAAGAAACGTCTCAGTCCCAGCCAGCAAGGCACCTGCGTTCAGGATGGTGTGTGGAGAGTGCAGATTTCTTACAAAGAAAGAAGTGGTGGGATGGGAGGGAGGCAGTTAGGTATTTATTGGGGAGTGAAAAAGTGGGATGAACATTTCCTGGTTGAACAAGAGGATTGTGACTTGATCTGCTTGTATTTTGGAGAGAAGGGTTTTGTGGAGACAGGCCTAGGGAGAACGCTCTCTGGCTGGTGAGTCAGCACAACAGAGAAACACAGAGAACCGGGCAGAACCCAACGCCTTTGCTGGGGGAGAGCCTACCCGCCAATTGGAGCTCTGGAGGCTGCTTCTGTCCCTTAGCTGGGGCCTCAGAGTTCCCTTCACAACCCAGTACTGTTGACACAAGAAAAAAAAATTGGAGGCATGAGAAGTGCTGTGTCCCATGTTTTGGTTGAGGCCCTGGGATATGCCCAACCAGATTTTGTTCCTTGGCTTCGTGCAGTAAAGAATTCAACAGCAAGCCAGTGTTGAGTAAAGGTAGATTTATTCAGAGAGATACATTGAAAGGCAAGAGAAACGTCATGAAGTGTGGGGGTTTGATGCTCAGATTAAAAGTGTGTACACACTATACAGACAGAGTGAGGGCCTTCTCAGAAGAGGGAGAGAGAGTGATGACCGCGAGGTGGTGCTGTGTTGCTAGTTTTCTTGGGCTTGGTGGTTTCATATGCTAATAAGTAGAAGGACTAGCCTTAGGGCAAGGGGCTGGGATTTCCAGGGAGTTGGCCGTTTCCCACACTGTGACCTTTTGTGGCTAGCCTTGGGACTGCCATTGTGTCTGGGGCATGTTATTCACCATGTTACTATTACAATGGGTGTTTAATGAAGCTGAAGATCTGCTAGAATTTAAATCTCTTCATCCTGAGCCTCAAGGCCTATTGGGGTT
Source organism: Vicugna pacos (assembly GCF_048564905.1). Classification (NCBI taxonomy): domain Eukaryota; kingdom Metazoa; phylum Chordata; class Mammalia; order Artiodactyla; family Camelidae; genus Vicugna; species Vicugna pacos. Next base: position 265,732 of record NW_027328758.1, on the reverse strand, counting down.
GAATCCTTCACCATTTTGATGTTAATTGCTGTGGCCTTCCTAGAATGGCTGTGCTCTGCTCCCTTCCATCCTGTCTCACTGTGATGACACAGAGAGAGCAAAGGCCGGGCCCTGCCTGTGCTCCTGCATTTAACAGCGGGAGGTGTGGGGTGGGCTGAGGATGACTCTGAGTGGTGAGAAGGATGTTTCAGATATTCCCACGTGAGACATAGGGACCTGACAGCAGCCATGGCAGATTTATCTCACGGGCATTATCGCTTGTGTTGTTAGGGAAACAAAAGGCCAGCCAAGAAACAAGCACCAATCAGAGGGTGTGAGTACTGAGATTTATTATGCCGGTGGCCTCAGAGGGGCTTCTGCTCCGGAGCTCTGAGCACCACCAAGACCTGCACATGAGGTTTTATAGGGTTAATTACAAGTATGGGGCTATTAGCCAATAAGGCTCAAACAAGAAAAAGCAAGGAATCAGTACACTGATGTTTATCAATTTGGAACAGATCACGTTACTGACAATTGTTGACCTTGGATTTACGAGATAGCTTGTTAGCCCAGTAAACTGACTCTAAACTTCAGGTTTACCAGGTAGCCCAGAAAAACGTAGATCAGTAAACCGACACTTACCACACTTAGATTTGTGACTTAGCTTGTTAGCCCAGCTGGGCTTTTCCTTCACAGTGTCACTTATCTTTTCTATTTTTCTTTTTATATTTTTAAGTATTTAATCCAAACTTAATATCAGGGTTTTTTGGGGACAAAATTTCTCTTTATCTTTTCTTTGGGGCTCTTTTGGGGGGGTAGGTAATTAGATGTATTTATCTGTTAGTGGAGGCCCTGGGGCTTAAACCCAGGACCCCGTACACACTAAGCACATGCTCTACCACGCGCCCCATCATCTTTTTCTTTTTGCTTTAGCTGCCAAGAATCTTACAGCTGAATTTCTAGTCGGCCTTTAACACTTGCCCTGACTTCATGGAATCCATTTTTATGAAATTATCTTCCTATGGTTTCGTTTAAGTATTGAATCTCCATTTTCTCTTCACTCTCAGTTTTGCCTTTTTGTTGCCTGTTGTTATGTTTGTTAAGCTGTGTTTAAAAAAATTGTTTAAATTCTCTTTTAGCAAGAGGCTGAATGTAAATAAATATGCAAACAAACAGCACACTTAAATGCTTTTATATATTCTAAGTTGTTTAGTAGTTACTTAAATACCGAATTGAATATTAAAGTGATAACATTTTTAAATTATTTTTTAATTTTTTCTAAAGATATAGCTGTTTTAAAATATGATATAAGTTTCACGTGTAAAATAGATGCTCCAATTATTGTTACTGTAAAACATTGGCTGTATTCCCTGTGTTGTAAGGTACATCCCTCTAGCGTGTTTACATTACATGTTGCAGTTTGTATAAGAAAGTTGGGTAATGCAGAGTCTGGGACGTGGCTGTGTCTGACCCAGGTTCACCCTCACCCTGCCTGTCAGAGCTCAGGCCCTCACTACTGTCTGCATGGGAGCGAGTGGAGGCAGCTCTCATCAGCGCTGGCACCACCCTCTGAGTGGTAGTGACAGTAGTGATTGTGTGTGGACATGCAAAGTGTTGTTCCAAGAGCTTAACATGCATTTCTGCATTTAATAATTAAAGCCCTCCTGTGAGAAAGTGTTTTATGTTTTTAATGAATAATACATTTTATTTTGATATTGATAGATTTCAAACCTCCGGAAAATGTACAGGAGTAGTACAATAAACGCTTAGATACAGTTCACCTTAAAGGGCACTATTTGGCCTTTTTTGTCTGGCTTATTTTAGTATAATGTTTCAACTTTCATCCATATTGTAGCCTGAATCAGTACGTTATTCTTTTTGCTTGATAATATACTTTTTCTTTTTTTTTCTTTTTTTGTCTATTTAAAAATATTTTCATTGAAGTGTAGTCAGTTTATAATGCGTCAGTTTCTTGTGTAGAGCACAATACTTCAGTTAAATAGGAACAAACCTGTATTCATTTTCATACTCTTTTTAAACATGTTACTATAAGATATTAAATATATTCTCCCATGCTATAGAGTATAAACTTGCTGTTTAATATTTACATACTCAGTATCTGCAAATCTTGAACTCCCAATTTATTGCTTCCCACACCCTCTCCCCTCTGGTAACCATAGTTTGGTTTCTATGTCCCTGTGTCTGTTTCAGTTCTGTAGATAAGTTTATCTTTTTGTTTCTTTGTTTTTTGTTGTTGTTGTTGTTGTTTTTTTGATTCCACATGTGAGCGATCTCTTATGGTATTTTCTTTTCTCTTTCTGGCAACTTCACTTAGAATGACATCCTCCAGGTCCATTCATGTTGCTGCAAATGGCATTATTTTATTCTTATTTTATGGCTGAATAGTAGTCTGTTGGACAAATATGCTACAACCTCTTTATCCAGTCATCTGTCACTGGACATTTATGTTGTTTCCATGTCTTGCTATTGCAAATAGTGCTGCTGTGAACATTGGGGTGCTTCTTTTTGAATTATGGATCCTTTTGGATATATGCCCATGAGTGGGATTGCTGGGTCATATGGAAGGTCAATTTTTTTCTTTTGAGGAACCTCTATACAGTTTTCCACAATGGCTCCACCAAACTGCATTCCCACCACAGTGTAGGAGGGTTCCCAATTCTCCACAGCCTCTCCAGAATTTATTGTCTGTGAACGTCTGAATGATGGCTATTCTGACTGGTGAGAGTTGATACTTGATTGCAGTTTTAATTTGCATTTCTCTGATAATGATATTGAGCATTTTTTCATGTGCCTATTGGCAATTTGTATGTCTTCATTGGAGAAATGTTTCTTTAGGACTTCTGCCCATTTTTGAATTGAATTGTTTGTTTTTCTTTCTTATTAAGTGTAAAAGCTATTTACATATTTTGAAAATTAAGCCATTGTCAGTTCATTTATTGCAAATATTTTCTCCCATTCCATAGGTTGGTTGTCTTTTAGTTTTGCTTACTGTTTCCTTAGCTATGAAAAAGCTTGTAAGTTTAATTAGATCCCACTTGTATATTTTTGCTTGTATTTCTATTGCTTGAGTAGACTGCTCTAGGAAAACATTGCTGAGATATATGTCAGATGTTTTGCCTATGGTTGCTTCTAAGAGGTTTATAGTGTCTTGTCTACATGTTTAAGTCTTTAACACATTTTGAATTCATTTTTGTGTATGGTGTGAGGGAGTAGTCCAACTTCAATGATTAAGATGCAGCTGTTCAGTTTTCCCTACACCATTTGCTGAAGAGGCTGTCTTTACTCCATTGTATGTTCTCACCTCATTGTCAAAGTTTCAATGAACAAAAGTTTGTGGGCCTATTCTTGGTAATTTTGTTTATCCGTTCATTGATGGATGGATATTGTTAGTAACTTTTGGCTACTCTGAATGATACTGCTATGACTATTTATCTGAAAGTTTTTGTGAGAATATGTTTTCATTCTTTTGGCTGTACAGTTGGCCTGCCATATCTGTAGTTTACACTACATGGATCTAGATGGCTGATTGTAAAGGGACTCGAGCATCCTTGGATTATGGTATCCCGGGTGGGGGATTCCTTAAACCAACCCCCCAAGGATACTGAGGGATGACTCTATATATAGGAGTGGAATTGCTAAGCCATATAACTCTAAGCTTTTGAGGAAATACCAGACTTCTCCAAAGAAGCTGCACCATTGTCCCTACCTCTGGTCGCAAATGAGGTTTCTCTGCCTCCTGACTGACACTTGTTATTGTCCATGTTTTGATTATAACCATCCTAGTGGGTGTAAAATGAGGTCTTATTTTGATTTTGATTTGGCTAGTGATGCTGAGCATCTTTTCAAATGCGTATTGGCCATTTGTATATCTATTTAAATTTGTGGTAAATTTAAAAATTTGGTCTATTTTTTTGTTTTGTTCAGTTCTAAGCATTTGTTATATATCCTGGGAACTACTCTCTTATTAGATACATGCTTTGCAAAATTTTTCTCCTATTCTGCACATTGACCTTTCACTATAGATTTTTTAAACATTAAAACAATTTCTTTACAGGGGTGATAATTAGATGTATTGATTTATTTTATTTTTCTTGCTAAGCACACACTCTATCACTTGAGATACCCATTTCCCCTGTCATTTCACTTTCTTGATGATGTCCTTTGTAAGAAAAGGGTTTTAATTTTGATGAAGTCCAGTTTATCTGCTTTTTCCTTCTTTCACTTGTGCTCTTAATACTGTAACTAGGAAACCAAAGCCTATGGTAATATCACAAAAATTTATACTCTGTCTTCTTTTAGAAAGATTATAGGTTTAGTTTTTACGTTTCTGTCTGAGGTCTATTTTGAATTAATTTTTATTTGTTATATAAAATATGGCTACCCAGATTCCAGATTGATCCTTTTGCCTGCAGATACCCAGCTGTTCCTGCACCATTTGTTGAATAGACTATTCTTTCAATGGAGTGTTGTTGGCACCATTGTGGAAAACTGTCTGTAAATGTAAGTTTTTTCCCCATGGGTTTTTATTGTGTCTCATAGATTTATTTATCCAAACTTATGCCAGCACCATACTGACTTGTGTACTATAGCTTTTTAGTACCCTTTAAAGAGAGTCCTCCAACTCTGCTCTTCTTTTTCAAGGTTGTTTTGACTGTCCTGGGCCCCTTTCACGTCCATATGAATTTTGGGATCAGTTTGTCAATTTTTGCAAAGAAGTCAGCTGGAATTTTGATAGGGATTCCACTGAATATGTAGATCACTTTGGGGAGTCTTAACATTTTTAATAATATTGTCTATATTTCCATGAAAATGGGATGTCTTCCATATAAGTAGATCTTTTAAAATTTATTTTGGTGATACTTCAAATTTTAAATGTACAAATCTTGTAAATTTTTGTTAAATGTATCTCTCATTTTATTTTTAATGCTGTTGTAGATGGAAAGGCTGAGTTTCTTATGGGTGGGACTATATATCAATCTTCTTATCTCTAGAAATCCTTCACAGCAAATACCCTAGGTTTATATTTGCTAAATAAATCTATCCACAACTATTCCCCACCCTGTGTTATAAGAAACCAAGACTCAAGTTAAGCTATCTGAATACCTATGTGGAAGTGAGAAATGAGACCCTTGGGTGGGGCTTTGTGCAGATGATACTGAGAGCTTATTCAGGATGGCTTCTTCTTAATTTCTTTTAAACAACCCTTTCAGTGTATTTAGTCAGATACATTAAGAACATGCCCTTTTGATATGCAGAGGAGCTAAGACTATCATTTTAAAATAATTTCTAGTGAGAGTGTTGTACTTGAAACCTAATTTGCATCAATCTTTGAAGATTTATGTTTCAGGAGCTTTGACAAAAGAACACCTGTCTTTATTCAATAATGACAACTAAATGCTCAAGCAACATGTAAGAGTTTGAGCAAACTGCCCCCACCCCGTAGTGCTGGGTAGCTGCAGCTGTAAATGGAGTCCGTGCTTTCCTCTCCCAGTACGCTTTTGCTGATCTGCTCAAAGGGGTTCATCCAACAGTTTGTCAGTAGTCTGTTGGACAAAGTCATTAAACATTGATTGAAGGTTGCTGGAATGCAATATATTCTTATTAATATTAAGTAAGCACATATTGAGTGCTTACTGTATGATGGAATTGTCCCTCAGCCTCACATGAATATTATTTCTCTTAAAACCTCACATATTTCCTTGTTATTCTCACTTTACAGATAAGGAGACTGAGCATTATTTCTTCTCTCTTTTGGAGGGAGCTCATTATGAATGACGGGAAATTGTAAGGAAAAAGATATTGATTCATCTTGAGAAAACATTTTTCTGAGAGTCAGCAATGAAGAAGATGATCACTGAAGAAGGTAATGATTGTTCGAGTGAGACAAGCCCTGGGTTGTACGGAGTCAGCTTCCCTGTCCTGGACACGACATGTGTAGAGCTACGTGGTGGGTGAGGTGGTGCGGCTGCGCAGGGAACGCGGATGCCGGGTCATTCGGCTGTGCTCAGGCCTGGTGGGACTTCCACCTAAGGGCAGTGGACCGTCATTGACAGATTTTAAGTAGGGGAATGGGGTGTCCTAGTAGTTCACTTTTGTCTTGTAGAATGCTTGGAAACATTTAGAAGGCTTGGCAGGAAGTGATGTGATGAGTCAGAGTAGGGTGGCTGTGAGGTGTAGCAGTGTTCAGTTTTCAAGTGGTTTACAGTCCCAGGTTTGTGGCTCAGTAGCCGTGTCACTTTGGATGACAAACTCAAGGAAGTGAAACAATTTATCTAATCAATTGAAGCAGTGATGTACCGACCTCCCAGGACTGCTGTGGAGATCCAGTGAAATAACATGTGCACAGTGTGCAGCGTGGTCTCCAGCACAGAGTCAGTGCTGAGTGCCAGTGAGTACCTTGTAGGTCAGGTGAGGGTGGTGGGACTCGGTGACTGAGGATATCTGGGCCCTGAAGGAGGGGTCCATTCACATCTGTGAGTGATGGGCCTGAGTTGGGAGACACAGGGAGACCTTACCCTCTGACCAGTGGCCCTGGGCAGGACGGCTATGGGAGGAGCACCGTGAGGTCAGCTCTTTGCAGGTGGAGTTGGAGGTGCCCTTGAGACATCTAAGTGCAGTGTCACGAGCTCAAACAGGAGGTCTGCGCCTGGGCTGTGCATTTCCCTATAATCTCAACCCCTGAGGACGCCGAAGTATTGATCACTGGACGTGAAGACATACTTTACAGGACAAATCAATAGTAGTATCATGTCTGTCAGCAAAGCTCACGTCTCTTTATTCATCACTCACTTTGCTAATTGGGTACTTACAGAGCTCACTTCACTGTTCTCCCCTGGACTCAGGCTCCACTGAAAAGAGCTGGTGAGTCTCCCTCTTTTCCAGAAGAAGACACATTTAGCTAGTAGATATATACCTGCCCAGACTTAGGATATTTGTTTGTTGTTTTAATTCTATTTTCTGTTGGCCATGTCCTGACAGGAGAGACATTTTACCTCATGGTCATGTTTCAATTAGCTGTTACTGAGAATTGCTGATCTGATCCATAGAGTATGTATTCTATTAACATTGTAGAGTACTTATCATTTTTCTGTCTTTGCCCTTTAATTTTGTTTCCCCTTCAATGTTCTATCCTATTTGGGGCCTTATTTTTTTTTAATTAAAAAATATCTGTTAACAGTTAAGAAAACAAAACCAAATTAAAAATGCACATGAGAGCTAAAATTAGAAAATGTCTAGTGTGTTTTCTCTCTTGGCAATGGAGGTTTCTAGAAACTAGTGAAAACCTTCATTACACAAGTTGCTTAAAATGCTGATTAAGAAATAAAACCTTCCTTCTTCATCTTTCAAGCTGCACAACAAATTGTCAAGAAAGTGAGGGGAAATCCTCAGAAGCCAAGACAAACCAGAAAGCAGGGATTCTGGGAGATACACGAGCCTTAGAAGCCCTGGGGTGCCGGTTGGCTCCTGAACTGATTTTGAGTTGCCTTGACAGGGGTGCAGGAGGGGAGCCCCATGCCTCTCACACTGGGAGTTGGATGGCTGATCATATTATTGGCCAAGCCCATCCCGAAATCCTGGTTAAATAAAGGGTGAAATAGGAAAAAAATTCCTCAAGGCAAGTAAGTAAGGAAAGTCAATTTTGTTGGAAAAGGGGAAAAATAACAAATCCAAAGTAAGGATATAGTTTAAAGCTGTTCTGTCATGAGAGTGACCACAAACTCCTGGCAGAATAGCACAGCTAGTCCTTGATTGAGAAGATGTGTTTTGAATGAATCAGTGAACATCCATTCAGAAAAAGGCCTCCAGAGTCCTGTGGATCAAGATACTGGACCACAAACACCTCCCTTCCAAAGTCTCATTCAAATAACCAGAAAGGTTTTAAAGGAAAGTAGCCATAATCATAGTTCTATTTATTGACATTACTATATGCTAGGAATTCAGAGGTGACTATGTAGTTGCCTCCTCTTTTATGGAACTTACTTTCTCTTTGGGGAGACAAAATGACATAGTTGGGTATCTTGGTGGAGGGAGGTGTTAGTCTGTTGAAATTAGCCAGGAGAGGAGATTAAGAAAACAGTGAAGGGTGGGTGAACTTTTTAGCTGAGGACAGTCTTGTTCACTTGGCTTTTAATTGCAGGCTCAATGAGCTGTCACTGGAGGGAATAGATCTTACGGAGGATGGACTTAGCTCAGGCCTCTTTGGAATGGACAAGTGAACCCGGAGAAAAACAATCAAATCTTTGCAGACATTAAAGTTCACTTGAACGTTCTCCATCCCTGAGCCAAAGATAGGACAAATATGCAGCATTTCTTGAGGACAGAGGAGTGGTTTTTAAGGTTCTCAAAGAATGAATCCCAGGGAACCGAGATGGCCAGTTGTCAAACTGAGACATTGCTCTTTGGACAGTGTACCCAGAAAGGGTATTGGCCTTCTATATGTTTCCATTTCTCTTTAATACATGTCTGTTGATGAGGACGTGGGCACAAGTGTTTGACATCTTGTCGAAGCGACTTTGTGTACCTGCCTAGAAGCACGGGCACAGTTGTGGCTGCGTCATACATTTTGCAGCCCATCCGTTTCCCCGGCTCTGTGATCACGGCACAGTGGTTCCTTGTTGACCTGTCCATCTCCTCTGTGACATCATAACCCATGAAAAGACCGGAGCATATTAACATGGCTTTGTTAAAATCAAAGGAACAGATCAAATATGGAGTCAGATTTGTTCTTTCCTATTTCAGTAGTCCCATGGAGAAGGCAGTTTGGACAGCTTTTTGTAGTGTCCTAGAGGCGGTGTCTCTCAGCTTCTGGGCGCCTCTATTGAAAACCCTTCATAGCTGTCTGGCCTGCTGGAAAAGCACTCCGCCTGTTTTGCCCTGAATATGTGTTCTTTTTATAACTCATCTATACTCCTTGGAAAACAACTCAATAAAAACTCAGTTGGTTTTCCACCAGCCATGAGCAGGGTGTGGTATACCATGTTATAATTTCATATAATAATAATAATAATAGTAATAATAGTAATAATAATAATAGTAATAATAATAATAAAAGAAGTCTTAAAACAGCACTGGGCACATTGGAAAGAGTCAATAAATGCTTCCTGGCTTAAATCAAAAGTGATGACTCAGTGATTCCATGGCTGCTGTATTTGCTAAGCTAGTTACTACTTTGCCCCATTACACATTTTTTTAACTGAAAAAGAAATATAAGCAAATGGTTAAAAAAAAACTCAAACAGAGCACAAAAATACACAAGTGAAAGATGTTTTCCCTCATCCTCTCTTCTTTCAGCCCTCTCTGGAGATGCAACTGTTTACTATCCTTTTGGTGCTTTTCCAGATATGCTTTGCACATTCCTACCTATGTATGTAAATTCCTTTAAACTTTTTTTTTTAACTTAAAGGGATTTAAATCCTCAAGTGGCTTCTGCCCGGATAATAGAACAGAACAAATCTGACTCCATATTAGATCTGTTCCTTTGAATTTAACCCTGTCCTCTGTCTCCTAGGATTCATCTTGCTTGTAAAACAATGTTGCTTAGGGCCTAAAATATACAGGAGAGCCTATTCTGAAGGCGCTGACCTTTAAGGATATTTAACACTATTTCATTCATAAAAAGATAACAAATTGCAGAATAGAAAAAAAACTTTTGTTTTGTTGGAGATTTACAGGGATCTGACCCAGGCAGATAGCTGCAAGAACAAAGAATTCTTACAAGAAGGAATTCCTACACCAAGAAGTTTGCAACAACCAAGCACATAGAAAAGGGCCTGAATTGTGACTTGGGGAGATGGTTTTCCATGACATTAGTTTGCCATCTAGGTCTACAGAAACTTGCTATTCCATGCCCCAACACCTGGTCTCCCAACTTATTGGCCTGTCCTGCACTGAGGAGAATGAATTTGGACTTGGTAACACTCCTATCTACCTAGAAAGCTGGGCATTGGAGCTGAGGGTTATGGAAACAGCCCAACCAAGAAACAAGCACCACTCGAATTGTTGGAGTTCTCGGATTTTTTATGCCAGCGGGCTCAGAGGGGCTTCTGCTCCGAAGTTCTGAGCACCTGCAAGACATGCACATGAGGTTTTAAAGGCTTAATTACAAGTAAGGGGGTATTAGCCAATAAGGCTTAAAGAACAAAACACAAGGAATCAGTACATTGGAACTTATCAATTTGTAAAAGATCACGTTACTGACACTTGTTGAGCTTGAATTTACGAGTTAGCTTGTTAGCACAATAAACTGACATTATACTTCAGATTTACGAGTTAGCCCAGCAGAATTTAGATCAGTAAACTGACACTTACCACACTAAGATTTGTGACTTATCTTTCTAGCCCAGCTGGACTTTTCCTTCACATGAGTACAGCTCTCCCAAACCCAGGGAACTACTGTGAACCCTTGATAGTTCCACTAGGGTGGGGTGTGGTTTACCCAGGAGGGATGGGGACTATGCATCAACACTCAGGCAGTCTCCTCCGTCTGGGGATCTGATCTTGTACCACAACGCTCCCCGCCAACCCAACACCTGGGAGAGTGGAGCTAAGGCAGAGATCCTTCCTGCCTGTTTCCCAGCATGTAAAAGGGGAATATGTACTCTTCCAAAGGTAGTTCTGAGCGACAACACCTGCGGGTGTTTGGTTCCCAGAGCAACAGAAAACCCAGCTCCTTGTGGGGGCAACGGGTGTGATACCCGTAGGGGTTCTGCAGAAGCATCCGATGGAGGGCTGCATCAGGGAGGTAAAACATGAGCTGCGGGCCTTGAAGGTTTACAGAAGGGTACAGAGGCAGGTTTGCAGCCTCCTTCGGGGTGCCCCAGAGGTAAAGCTTTTTCTCTCCATCTCCTCTACGACCCTCCCATCTCCAGATCCCTCCCATCTCTCTGCTCCTCCTGTCCATCTGTCTCCCTCCACTTTTCCCGTCCTCTGCACCCGCTCCCATCTTCTCCCTCCCTTGCTGCCCCACCTTCCCTCACAGAACACAGAGAGGATCGCTGGCCCTCCTGCGCATACGCAGTCGGTGCCAGCTGGACCACTGGTTGGAAGCTGCAACTCCGAGCCGGGGATCGGCCCAAAGGCTTCTTGGCTCTGTTGCCCGGTAGGCCTTTGGCACCTAACTGGAGCCTGGGCCTCTGGCTGTGGAAGTGCAATGTGGGGGGCTCCCGGGAAAGGGGTCAGGCGGCTGCAGGAGGGCGGTCCTCCTGTCACAGCCCCCCAGGGAGCCAGTCAGCCTGTGTTCAGCTGAATTGCTCCGGCCAGACCCCTCTGCCACGCCACCTGGCCCGGTGCCCCAGCCACAGCTGCCCAGGGCCAGGTGTGCCCCTGCCGCCACTCACCCAGCCGGGCTCCCCTCAGTCCGCGGCTGGCGTCCCCTTCCCCTCTCCCACCCGCGAGTCCTCTCATCCCGGCTTTCTCTACTTGGCCGCTGGCCCGTCCCAACCACTGGGCGGGCTGTGACCCTGGCGGGCGTGGTCTGCGGACCTGGAAGGGGTGGGCGGGTGGGGCTGGGGCTGGCCTCCTAGCGGAGTTGCAGTCCGTGTCCCCCCCCTGCCCCGCTTTCCCTGCCCCGCGACCCCGGGGCTGCACTGCTCTCACTTTCCCTCTCCCTGAGGACCAGCTCAGTGGCGTGGGCACTGCTCCCTGGGCTGAGAGCCTCCGGCTGTAATGCCCAGCTTCTCCTGGTGGAGTCGGGAAAAGAGATCATCAGTGCTGAGCTAGCTTCGGTCTCCTCCCTAAGTGTTTCTGCCCCAGGTAAGTACCTCGAACACTTTCAGGTGTTATGATGGCGGTGCTTCTTGATGTCACGTGTTTTTATAGTGTGAGGGATTACAGTGTTGAAAGTAGGGCTTGGTTCAGTTAAAAATGAGCTGAAGGCATGAGGCTGTGACATCCTCTTTCTTTCCCTCTCCCAGGGTGAAACGTGTGACCGCCAATTTTAAAAAGATAGTTACAGTCCCTAACTAGACCAGCCCAGCTAGTGTGTGTCCAGGAACAGCACCACCAGAGGCGTTGGAGATCCAGGGACATTGAAGTGCTAAAGAGCTCCTGGCACAGTTTGGTCTGTTTTGGTTTTTTGTTTTTCTTAAATTGTGGGGCAGACAAGTGGAATAAAAGGAAAAATAATTGTCAAGAAATATTTTTTTCATATAACCGCTTTATAGTGATATTGTTCACACACCATGAAGTCCATCCATTTAAATGTTACAATTCAGCAGCTTTTAGCATATTCACAGTTGTGCAACCATTATTATTCCAGAAAGTTTTCATCACTTCAGAAAGACCAGTGGAAATGAATGACCTGTCCACCCCTCCCCAGTGGTGGTTCTAAAGAAGTTTCTTGGCTGTTCTTGACCATAAATTAACTTGCTACATTCCATGAAAAATCTGGTAGGAATTTTAATCAGAATTGAAATGAATCTGTCTATCAAATCAGGAAGAATTAATGTCGTTATGGCATAAACTTCTTCCCATGAATATATTTGGGGCCCTATCTTTTTATCTGTCCAGAGCCTGACCCATGGAAAGTCCTAATTTTTGGGCTTGTGTATGATGAGATTCTATACATCGTTAGTTGCAACTGTAACAATTCACAGAAAAGAAAAGTAACCTCAGTGAAGCCAAGTGATTCTCTGATGGTCAGAAAGAGTGAGAGACAATGCTGGAGTGATCCAGTGGAGTTGGTGCTTGCAACCAGAAATCTCCACAACCTACAGCTAAGGGGATTTAAGTGTTCTTTTATTTTGTCTTAATGGCATTGATTTTATTTTTACTTATTTCTTTAAATTAATTTTTTATGAAGTGTAGTCAATTTACAATGTTAGTTTCAGGTGTACAGCACAGATTCAGTTATAAACATGCATATGTATATATATATATGTTTTAGATTGTTTTTAGTACAACTAATTACAAGAAATTGAATATAGTTTGCTGTGCTATATAGTAGGTTCCTGTCATTTATTTTATATTTATTACTGTGTATCTGTTAATCCTCCCTTTCCTACCTGCTAACCACAGTTTGCTTTCTATATCCATGAGTCCATTTCTAGGAGCACTGTTTTTCCTAGTAATATATGCTCTTTGGCTGTTTTCAGTTTCAGTAATTCCATCTTATCTGTGGGCACTTTTCTTCTGGTGGCCTTTATGTGGTTTTTACACGGGGTAATAGAGATCTGTATTTGGGAGAACTCCAGGCCTCGTGTAGTCCCTGGTACAGAGTGCCCACTGAGTTGATGCTTGAACTGGGAAAAAAGCACAGTAAATGTTGGAATTTCCACTATGGTTGAGAATTCCAGGTTTCTATAACCTGTTTAGCCCACCTTAATATTGGCTGCAACCATACTGGGTAATTTGGTGGAATTTCATGGTATGGTGGTGTAGAGACAGGGCCTTGTATGCTTCTTCTCTTTCCTTTTTCTAACACTCATTCTCCTTGGACTCCCAGATCCTCCCCCAGAAGTGCCCAGGGCTGGTTTGGTGCTGTGCTGAGGCAATATTTGTTAATTAGGCCCTTTCCTCATCTCTTCTGAGCCACCGTTTCTTTCTCTGCATAATGAGGGTTTAGACTAGATAAGTCCTTTTCAGTTTCTTTTAAAGCCATGGTCCCTTTGAGAAACAGAAAATGCAAATCTCTCCTCTCAAACCAACTCTTTAGATTTTGATAAATCCTCCAAGGAGTGACATAGCTCTTTGTGGAAAATTGATGTGACTGTGATTCCAGGTGGCACAGAAAAGACTTCAGAGATTTATTGCAGGGAGAGTGCAGGAAAGGGGCAGTATGCCACATTTTCTAGTGTGAGCATTGGAGCAGGGGCTTGGATTTAAATACAGTGTCTGACGTGGCCTCTCTCTAATCTTGTACAATGTGATAAACTTCTCTACCTCAGTTTCTTAATGTGTCAAGTTGGGGTGATAATATTTTAGGGCTTTTGTGAAACATTATACACAGAATCCATTTTTGTCTCGGTAGAAACAGACCTGCTAGGGTTTCAGGGATTTAAAAAAAAAAAATCTTGTCCTTAGCACTGTGTCGGTTTGTATTTTGAAGTTCCTGGAGGGTGAGGGTTGAGTCTAAAGTCCATCGTGGGACAGGTGGCCCATAGTTCTCTTTGCCCCAGATTGCCCCCAACTCCCCAGTCCTCTTCATCAGTCCAGGATGATGTTCCCTAGTAGATTTACACAGAGGTCTTGTGGAAATGGCTTTTCATTTTATTGTTTCACCAAGGAGGGCTGCCTTCATGATCTCTGTGGTCAGGTTTTGAAGGGCTGCCATCATGATGTCTGGTCAGGTGAAGGCTATGCATTTGGGAGTCTCTATTTAATAAAAAGTAAAAAATTGCAAATAGAAAATTAGAACAAGGGTGGTGACAGGGGCTCTTGGAAGTGGGCACGGTTAGCTTTCTTAGCTTCAGGTGCAGTGGCCTATTGCCACGAGGACCCATCCTTGTGCTCTGAAGTTGGAGGTACCAGTGGGTTCAGTGGGAATGTTAACTAAGTGTATCTCATGGGCTGGGCATTGTCCTATTTGTACTGTGTGTTCCTTATTTGAGACAGTGAGCTCACTTAACCTCAATAACCTCTTTAATAAAGTAGACTTTTTATTTTTAGATGTAATGTAGTTTCCCATGTAGTTGTAAGAGATAATATGGAGAGGGCCTATGGACCCTTCACCCATTTTTCCTTATTGGTTTCATCATGCAATGTTGGGGTACAATTCATTACTGTCTCACTAACAATTTGAGGTTTGCATTATTGCCCTCATTTCTATTCACGATTAAACTGGGGCTTAGAGAATCACTCAGGCCTGCCCAAGTCACCCACATGGTTAGTGTAGAGATGGAAGGAACGTGAGCTTGGGATTTGCAGGCAGTACCATTATGATGGTCTGTGGCAGGGAGCAGCATTCACTTTGCTTGTTTATTCATTCATTCAACAAACATTTATTGAGTAACCTCTGTGGGTCAGATGCTTTCATAGGGTTATCGGATTCTTCAGCAGTACTGAGAATGAGGTAACGTTTATTATTATTATTATTTTTACTATTATTAAACTGAGAAAATTAGCTCTGAGAGGTTATAATCCCCCCAAAGGAAATATAGCTCATAAAGGAGCGATAGTAAATTTGCACAGTCACCACTTTTTCTGCAGGTGGTACCCTAGGCATTTTACATTTGCAAACTTCCTTAATCCAGATATATTCTTGTAAGGCAAGGATTTTTTTTAATTGATATATAGTCAAGTTTACAATGTTTTTTCAATTGCAAGGGGTTTTTTGTATTTTGAGTGAAAAAATATTTTTTGAGGATGGTAATTATGTGTATTTATTTACTTCATTTTTTAAAATGAGTTACTGGGGTTTGAACCCAGGACCTCGTACATGCTGAGCATGTGCTCTACCACTAAAATATACTCTCTTTCCCAAGGCAAGTTTTCCTATCCATTATTATGAAACTTAGGGATTCAAATATATTGGACATAAATCTAAATCTTTTGATCCTACTGTAGTCCTTTTCTTTATCTTCTGCTGAAGGGGGTTGGGGAAAGCAGATCCTTTGTTCATTTCTTTATTTAGCATTCTTGAGCAGTGAGTTTGCATTAGGGCCTTGCTAGTTGTTTGGAAACAGAAAATAAGAAATGACCTTTCTCTGCAGGGGCAGGAAGCCTAGACCAAAAGCTGGGTAATGTGATCTGAGCTACGGTAGCCATGTGCAGATTCTGAGGACAAACTGTACCCCCAAATTTGCTTTGGCTTCCCTTGCCTTCTGGCTGGTACACACCAGGTCACCGCCACCCAAATGGGCCTGCAGCCCACAGCAGAGTATGTACCTCAATCTCCTCTCCCCTCTCGGCAGGGCCTGCAACATGAGCATCCCTGACTACGTGCAGTGTGCTGAGGACCACCAGACCCTTCCCGTTGTGGTCCAGCCCATGGGGATCATCTCAGAGGAGAATTTCTTTTGCATCAATAAGCGAATCTCCTTGGATAGCCATATCAGCCCTTGTGGCCCCCAGTGGGCATTCTGTATCCACTAAAATTACCACTATGTGCCCGAGAATGGGTGGAGCGGCTTCCAGACCCACCGCAATGTCGTGGGCCTTGTCACCATTACCGACTGTCTCTTGGCCAGGGCCTTCGAGAAGCTCCACATGCAGACGAGCTATATGGCACCACGCTTAATGACTCTCAGCTCTTTGTCTTTGTGCTGCATGGGAAGGTAACCAAGCAGCCACCCACCGACTTGTCCTTCAAACTACGAGGACTGCAGGGTGGTGGAGAAGAGGGTCAAAGACTTCACTGAGTCACTCTTCATCTTGCCCAAGTCCAAGTGGCTGGAAGGGTCCCCCAAGAAGTCTGAGGACAAGATCCCCCTCGTCTACATCCCGTTTGAGAAGGAGGACGTCATGGGACTGGGCACAGACAGCAGGTAAGTCTACCTGGAGGCCAGTCCATCCTGGCTGTGTGCCGGATTGCTTCCCTACATCCAGAAAGAAATCAGCAAGGAAGAGAGCTGTCTTGTAGCCAAGGGGGGAGGGAGGTGCAGCCCGCCGGTTTACAGACATTTCAAAGTGAATCCGCCTTTTTTCAGAGAGATTCTATTAGGGTTAGTGTGGACACTTAATCCCGCTTTTCAGCCAGGACCATGATGGGACCCCTGGAGTTGCTGTCCAATAGAGTAGCCACAGCCACTGATGCTAGGAGAGCTGGGGAGGAGGCTGCTCTGAGCTGAGATGTGCTGTAGGTCAAATGCTCATCAGACGCTGAGGATTGTCTAGTAAATGTATATAAACTATCTTGTTACTTCCTATATTGATTACATGTCAAAATAATAGAATTTTACATACAGTAGATTAAGTAAGATCTGTTCTTAAAATCAGTTTCTAGTTTTTTTTTTGTTTGTTGGTTTGTTTCTTTGTTTACCGTTTTAATTGTGGCAACTGGGAAACTTCCTTTACATGGCTCCCATTTCATTTCTCTTGGGCAGACTGTCCTGAGACAGTCTCATCCCTTTGCTTATAGATGAGATGCTGAATCCCGAGAGGCAGCGCTGGTTGAGCTGGGGATGGAGCCGGTGTCTCCTGCCTCCCAGGCCCAGAACTTGATTGGCTCAGACCCTCTCTTCCTGCCCGACAGCCAGCATGCCAATTTAGGACATCAGAAACACCGCCAGGGACTTCCGAATGAACTCCTTATGCAAGGAAAGGCGTATCATGAAGTATGGGACAGAGCAGGGAAACGTTCATCCTCACTTTGTCCCTGTGATTAAGTCAACGGCCCCACTTTGCCTCGGAAATACATAGGAGCTCTTCTGGGCTGCCTAACCCCCACCTTCTGCTCTGTTTCCCCGTGTATCTATCGTGCTGTTCCTCGGGCAGAAGAGGGTGAGATGCCTTTGCCGACAGGTGGTCCCCCTTTCCTGTGGAGAGTGAGGGAAGCTGTATCCACCCGGCCTACGGCCTCGGGCCTTGAGTCTGGAGAGCGCTCATGGCGGTCCCACAGGTGACGGTCAGAGGACCTGGCACGTGCTGCCAGGCCCGCTGTGGAGGCGGTGCTCTGTGATTCTTGAACTTACCTAAGATCAGATCCTACTTTCTGGTTGTTGGTTAGTTGGAGGAGAAGATGCTAGAGAATTGATAAAAAGAATGTCCAGACAAGCCCTGTGTGTGAGAGGCAAAGGGTACCCAAGTTCTACCTGTGAGAGCCCACCTAGCGGGCTCTGGATGAATTTTCTGTTCCTCCCGGACATACCTCTATGGCTTAAGGAAGGGGCAAGGCATGTCGTGACCATGATCTGTACTTGTCTACACAGGGCCCTGTGATCTATATGCCCGCACTCCCGTTTTGCTTCTTGGAGATGAGCTGGCATGTTTATGAGCCTGGACACTGCTGAGGGAATAGCTGCCAGCACTGTGCTACACCGAGGCTGGCTCTGTTCACCTCTCATGTCACCTCCTGCTGAGGCCTCAGGCATTAGTCAAGGTAGGTGCATCAGTGCAACATAAGCAGCGACTACCTTCTTCCCCTGGACAGGCTGGTGGGTGAGCAGTGGAAGCCTGGAGCCCTGCCCCAGTCCCCTGGCCAGTGCCTCGTCTTTTTTCATAGGAGGTACTGGTGACATTTTTGCTCAGCAACTGCTTGGCTCTGAGTCTACAGACCCACCAGAGAATGTCAGCTTGTTTTTGCCTTTTGAAGTCTGCCCTTTGGATTTGGCTTAGTAGCTGGATGTGTACTTAGCCCATAGTGGTTGACACTGTCACCATTGTTTACCAAGAACCTCGTGTACCAGGCATGGCTTCCGGCATCAAAATAGAGCAGCGCATTAAAACTCCCTCCATGTGGGCCTGTCTGTTCTGGTATCATAAGGGCTCAGCCAGCATCTGAACGTCAATAAGATAACACGGCCAGTGAGCTCGGGTCAAGCACATTCTCCTCCAGTCTCTTTTACTTCATTGTTGCTTTTACTATTCCACAGTCATTAATTTTTTAAACAATGCTTTGGTGCAGGAGAGGAAATTAATTCTCTCCTGCTACTCTTGGTGGACGTGAGTACAACTGTCGAGCCTGAAATGCGACCAAAATTTGTAGCTCTAAAGCTGCCTAGACGCATGTAGGTGGAGTTTTGGTTAGGGGTGCTGACCACGTTGGGGTCCCCCGGCAGCACCGCTCCCCTCAGGCCCCTGCCTTCCCTGGAGCAGGAGGTGAGGGTGCGTCTCATCGTCCCCGCGTCCCTGGCCTCACACACTCACGTAAATCTTGTACATGCTGTGAAAATCATTTTTGTTCTTGTGTGTTTCTAATTTTCTCTTGTTCCTCTTTTCCTTTTTCTTTATTCCTTTTTCTCTTGTACTGCCCAGTGAGCATGTTGTTGCGTCTGAAAATGTGGGCTGTTCACACCCTGCATTTGAAATAGCCAGATTTCCCTCCGTATTGTCTTCATCTCTTTAAAAAGCAAAAACTTAACAGCTGCCTTGATCCATGTATTATCCTAGTCATCTTTTTATTTTCTAATTTTTTGGAATATTTGTCTTGTTAGCCCATCACCCACTGGAGTTTGATACCTGTTAAAATCCTTGCTTTGAGGAACCTTTTTGGTCCTCCTTATATTTGGTGACAAATGAGCCCTTATTAAATTTGTTTGAATGTTTTGAAAAAGTGAGATGCAAATTGATTTAGGCAGCTGCTGAGGAATTCTTTTCATGAAGTATTTAAACTTGGAAAGTCAAAGTCTGCAGGATCTTGCTCTATTCCTGCTTTTACACAAATGTGCTCGGCACGTGGTTCCTGGCTGTCGCTGTGTGACGTGCGTGACGTGCGTGACGTGAGTGACGGAGCTTTCTGGCCGACGGTCCCTGGTGGGGATGTGGCTGGCTCGGGGGTGAGCGGCTGCAGGGGACGCTGTTGGAGGAAGCAGTCATCATTTTTTTATTTAATTTTTTTTTTGCGTTCAACTTCCCTGTGCCATTAACTTTATTTTGCCTTCATAAAGGGGCAGAATTGTGTCTAAAATCCATGCCACTCTATTGTTCCCTTTAAGAGGCTGGTTCTTCTGAGTATCAGGACTACAAAGCCTTCTCCTTAGTAGCTGGCTCACCTGGATCTCGTGGACACAAGGACCGCTAAACGGGACCGTAGCTTCCTCTCTGCTTCAGCCAGTGGGCATTCAGAGCCGGGTCTGTGGTTTGCCTCAGCAGCTGTGCAGGCCTCCCTGCCCCGGCCTTTAGTTTTAACCCATGTTTGCAGTAAATAGCTGTCTCCGTGTCTGTTGCAGCTGACGTCCACCACTGACGGCCTTGTTGTTAGTTTGCGGTAGTGAGTCCCCAACACCCCAGTGAAACATGAAAGAAGATGCTTTGGCCGACCTAGGACCTTGTATTCTCACTCCTACCCTGGTACATCTCACCCGGGGGAAGAGTTTTACCACCACCATCATGCTGTCCATGAGGCCTTGTTTGTCCTTTCATGTTCTGGTCCAAAAGCGGACACTTCATTTTCCACTGAATTTGCCTCGCTTGAGTCAGGCCAGAATATCTGAATGAGTCCATTCTGGGTGGGGAACAGAATAGAAGTAAATGTCGCAAGTAGATGGAGTCCAGGCTGTCCGGGTTGGCAAATGCGGGCTGGGATCTGTGATGGCCAGGCTGCGCCCTGGACACAGGCCTTTCCCGTGGCTCCCGAGAGTCCAGGGGTCGGATTGAGAACAGACTTTCCTGGGATCCTCCATCCTCATCTGCTCACTGGCAATTGTGTCTGCTAATTAGGAGCTCCCCCAGACCTCGGGCCCTTCAAACTGAGACCACGGGAGAATCTTGAGCCCCTTCTCCTGGGCCTCCTTTGTGAGAATCCAGTGCCTTTTGAGATGACCCATGCCAGGAGATGCCTCCCCCTCCAGGGAGCTCCCTACAGAGGACTGTGACTCAATGCACCATGCTGTGAGCTTCTGGGGTTCCGGCCGTTGTCCCTGCAGAACCAGACTTGATATGGGCTTAGCAATGGAAAAAATAGGACTGATTCCAGGGCAGGGCTTGGGGGAGGGAACAGTGGAAATTGAATGTGACCTCAAACAACTAGGTGGGTTCTGGGGCTGTTACTAAAATGTGGAGCCTGGGAGGTACCTGCCAAGATTCGAATTCCAGAGTAAATGGTGGACATGAGGCATTTTTAAGATGCCATTTCTCATTCAAGTTAGGACTTCAAATAGGCACTCATGTCTATGAGACTGGGGCTCAGGTGAAGGAGCCGGACTGGACGTTGGGAGTCGTCATTCTTAACTGGTGTTCACAGCCTTGCATGTGAATTAGATCATCTCGAGAGGTACAGACTTAGTCTGAGGGAGGGCAGGGCTGTGCCTGTATTGGAGGAAAGCCCAGGCCATGCAGCCTTGGTGTGTCAGTCAGCGGCGTTTGCGATTTTCAGACAAAAGCCATTTATCTTTAAGGGGCCGGGGGGAGGGCAGGGCCAGCCAGGAAGAAATCTGAAGGGAGGGTCGTGGCCACGTGTGTGTCTTGGGAAGCTGCAGAGGCTGCAGGGTCTGGGAGGGGAGAATCATCAGAATCTGGAGTCGGAGTGGGGTGAAGGTAGTCACACTCACCCGTGAGGGGGGGAGTCCTTGGGAGTCCCCACCCTACCGGACTCGCTTTCCCATGAACAGAAGCAATCATGCAGAGTTTCTGAGGTGAGAAAGGATGGGCGCTGGGAGGGGAGCCAACCTGGACAATGGTGCTTGGAAACTTCTGGAATAATCTCATTGAAAAATACAGTTAAAAATACCCAGACTTTTAAGAACATTGATAGTGACTGGGGAGGAGGCAGTTTTTCTGGCCTCCTAAGCGTAAGGCATGTATCCGGGGATACACAGAAGATATGGGCAGTCTGTTCCGGGGGCTTGATCCTTACTGGGGGAACAGTGCAACTTTAAAGGGGGAGAAGGTCAGCGGAGATAAACTAGCCAGGCCCCGTGTCAGGTACCAGTCGGCCGCCCTTCTTGCGTGTTGCATTCACAACCATGCCTCCCAGGTGGGCGGTGGCAGCCCCCTTTTGCGGATTGGGAAGCCTTCTCAGAGGGGTTAAGGAATTGGTTCGTTTAGCGGCTAGTAAATGCTGTAGCAGGATTCAAGCAGGGCCTTGTCAGACTTCAAGGGCGTGTTTTCTCTACTAATTCCAGTACTTCCCTATTGTACCTGGAATGGTGAAGTGGATCACTTTTGGAGCCTTTCAGAAAAAGTGCGATTTAAGTGCCTCAGGACTGTTGCACAAAGCTCAGTATTCTTTGATGATTCTGAAGCACCACAGTGCTTTTCACCCCACAGATGTAAGGTCTCACTCCTTTGATGATGACTTGGTTGCAAATGACGTACATGTGGAAAACCAGACTTAGCAGCTTCTGAAGGGAAACTCTCCAGTTCTCCCTTGATCTCCTTTCTTCCACGGGATGTAGCTGTGCTGCAGCATAAGGCTGAGCTTTACTTATGGAGTCAGGGTTTAATATCCAAAGTTAGCAGAAAATGGTCAGATGAAGAAAATCGACGTTGACAATTTATTTTTGGGTTTCATTAGTCAAGATATACAATCAGTTAATGGCCCATATAACAAATGATATTGAGTACAGAACATTGCATTTCTTACTTTCTATTTAGAGTTCTCTTACAACATATGGTTGCCTGCTTTGGAACATCAGCTCCACCACCAGGGCTCCTGTCAGTGTGTTGGTGTGATTGCATTTACACAGTGAATATGATCTGGGCTTCCTCAGCCCCAAACACTCCAGTGCAGAATCACAGGCTGTAGCCACCTCTTAGTCATGCAAAAACTTCTAAAATTATATGATGCCAGAAAAGAAAGAAGAGAGAGAAAGAGAGAGATTGCCTTTATCAAAGTTCCTTTCAATTCTAACTGCAAACTGTTGTTGAGCATCTCTGGTTTCCTTTGGATATGAATATATACATTTATTTGCATGTAATCTGGGCTTTGGACTAGAACACCAAGTTCTTGCTGTCCACAAGCCACAAAAATAGGAGCCAAATTGCACAAGTGTTAAATAGTTTATACTTTTTCCAGAGAAAGTATCCTTGAATTTGGGACTTGGGCTGTGATATTTGCTTTTTGCTTTCCCCATCCCTCTTGTAATCTCTCACTCCTTCCCATGTGGCCCCCAAGATTTTGTGGTCTCAACGTAGCGGGCAAAGTCACAGTTGGTCACCATGTACTGCTGCTATACATAGAGCCCAGCCAAGACCTAAAGGACATTATCAGAGAGGACTTCCTGAAAGAAATGGGCTCTACATTCAGTTGTGAGGACAGAGTAAGAGTCAGCCAGGAGAAGGAGTCAAGAATGTGGCTCAGGTCACAGGTGCAGCCCGGGAAGGCGCTTGGAGGCTTTTGGCGTCGGGACCCGGGGAGAGTGCCCTGTGTGGTCCAGGGTGGAGGGAGCCCGTGCTGGGGAGGACACTGGAGAGTGTCCGGGGTGTAGGGCTTTGGAAGAATTTGGGTTTTACTAGAACTGACATAGTAGACAGTGAAGGGTGTCATCAGAAAGTGACCTTCAGGAAAGGTAATTCTGGTTTTGCTTCTGATCTTCTACAGACAGAAGGGTTGGGACTGGCGAGAGCAGGTATGTCTGTCCCTTTGAGACCCACCCCGTCATTCTTTTATTCATAACACGCGCACTACTGTGAGTCTAGGGGAGGGAGTGTGTAGCCACATTAGTAAGCAAAATATATTTGCTTCTTGAGAGCTTAGCATTGTCAGAAGTTGACTTAGCCTAGAATGTTCTAGGAACAGGGGAACAAATTGTGGAGTTTGGAGGGAAGGAAGGCTTCCTTGGGAAACAGTCAAAATGAGCCTGGAGGGAAGTGGGAAGTAGGAGCAGGTCAGGGGGCCCGTGAGTTCACTGGGGACCTGGGTCCTGATGTGAGGCTGGGCGAGCAGGGTCAGTGGTGGGGCTAGAACTCCACCAGGGAGCCTCTGAAGGGTTTGAAGTGGGGTGATGTAATCAAATTTGTGATTTGGGAAGGCTGCCGTGGCTCTGTGTGTGTGTGTGTGTGTGTGTGTAGCAGGGAAGAGGGGGTGGGTGCCACCAACTGGGGTGTCATTAGAAGACCATTCACAGGCTGGGAGAAGGGCGTTGGGGCTGCTTGGGGACCGCAGGGGCAGTGTGGATGCCGGATTTCCTTATGGGGGCTTGTAAGCGGGGCCGCCCTAGAGGCACCTTGTGGCTGGAAGAAAACCGATGGAGGCCACCAGGTGGACTTTCGTCTTCTCTCCTTCCCTGCCTTGTGTGATGATCTTAGCTCAGCCAACATTTGGAACAGAAGAGCTAATTTCCAGTGTAGCCCAGGACTTTGTTGAGCTCGTTCGAGTGAGATCTGATAGGATTTAGGTTTGTTTTCAGATCTGGATGTTTACTTAGCTAGAAACGTCCTGTCATTTCGATTTCCATAGTGGTTTTTATTCTTGATAAAGATTGTTTTCTTGCTGAGAGGAAATTTAATACAGCTGTTGTCTTTTTCAAAAAAAATCATATCTTTTAAGAACTTTAATATTCAAAAGAACAGGAATATATAAAATTGTTAAAGTAAGTCTTTGGTGTAGTTTCTTTGCTTTCTGAGCTAATGTGGAGTTAGAGCCTTTGCATTACTTAATAGCACATCCTTGTCAGTATTTAAAGAGCTGTTACTGAGCGCCCTAGGCCCCACCTCTCAAACAATCATTAAAGTTTGCTCTGAGATAGTGAGGCCATAAAGGTCTTGTTTGCAGAAATCAAAGAGTTGGTTTATAATACGCAGCATAACTCCATTTACAAAATAATAATATGTTCAAAATTAAGAAAGTGGAGGACAATTAATTTTTTTTAAAGCTGAAACATAAACTTTCTTGTGATAATGTTGCAACTGGAGATTTTGAAAAGAAAAATCCTACTGCAATATCATCTACGTGGTATACATATATGAGTTTCAAGTTTGAAAAGTAACTGCGCAGTGGTTTTCAAAGTCAGGAGCATTCCAGCTCAGATACTGGCAGTGATGGTTGCTGGTTTTCAATGGTAGAGCCTAAATTTGCCTTCTTAGCTTTTTTTTTTTTTGTAGTGAGCGGGTTGAGTAGTGCTTTGCCAGCATGATTTTGGGACAATTTGAGGGCAGATATCGTGTACCAGCAGTGAGATATACATCCATACATTTTATTTTCCGGACACCATCAGGGCACATGTGGGGTTTGTGCCTGCAGGCTGGAATGCTGCAGGACTCCCTGATCCATCACCGTTATGTCCTGGAGCTACTCCGATTAGTGAATGATTTTCTGTGGGTTGGAGTTAATGTGGTCTGATGGAGATGATCAGATGTGCAGTTAAAGTGCTATTACTTGAAATAACAGTAACCTAGAAACATTGCTCTAACAATACAGGATGAGGGAGGAGAATTGTTTGAGCTGCTTGCAGTGGGGAGTCTTCTCAGGTGACTCCCTCACCGTGATTCCTGCCAATATCCGCCCCAGCCCTACACGGAAGTCCTGCCGAAGCAAGCACGCACTTTGTTCAGAAACGCACTGAATTTCCTTGTGTCTCTGTTGCTGGCTTTTTTTTGAAAGCACATCTTGCCCTTTGCTTAAATGCCATCCATGCTAGTCACCCCTTACACTCATTGTTCTGGACTTCGTCCATTCATAGCTGCTGAATGGATGAACAGAATGTAGTATCTCCATAAAGTGGAACATTATTCACACGTAAGAGTGAATAAAAAAGAAAAAAAAAAGAGGAAAATGAAAAATGCCACCTGTTTTGGGAAGTCCACCCTGACTGTTCAAACCGCCCTTTTCCCTTTGAAACCCAATCACTTATGCTCCACTCTACTCTTTTTGATAGTAATTACCACCTTCTAATAATCTTTAACGTTTTCAAAAAAAATAAAAGAGAGAGATACTGATACCACTTCAAAATTGACAAACCTTGGTAACAGCATGTTAAGTGAAAGGAATCAGACACAAAGGGCCACATATTGTTGATTTCAGTGATCTGAAATGCCCAAAATAGGCACATGCAGAGGCAGAGAGTAGGTGATGGTTGGAAGAGGCTGGGTGGAGGGGTGTTAGGGAGTGACTGCTAATGACAGGGGGATTGTTTTGGGGTGATGATGTGTTCTGGAAATAGATGGTGGTGAGGGCTGCACAACCGTGAGTGTGCAGAAGACTGCTGAGCACTGTCTCTGGGAGGGCCTTTTGTAGGGCGGCTTTATTTTGTTCTCACCCTGCAATGTGAAGAGTCATCAGCTGTGGCCGTTCTACTCCTGTGAGAGGTGAGGTTCAGAGACTTTGTAGAGTCATGTTTCTTTTTTCCCCCTTGCTGAGTGTAGGCAAAAAAGGTTTAAGCCTGAGAAAGTGCTCCATCTGCAGAAATGTCTTTTAGTTTTGCATAGTGTAAAAATCTTGAGAGCTTTTAATCGTTGAGGCCAGTCTGTGGGGGGTAATAGCCCGTGAAGCCTGGGTGAGACCGGGAAGAGCCGCGCTTCCCTCCCGGACACGGGTGGGGATTTCACCCCCGTTTAGGCAGTGAAGGACCCAGACCCGTGAGCGGAGTTGACAGTCGTGAATATTTATGTGTATCCGCTGCTTCATCTTGGATATTAATTTCAAGCTGAGTCAGTTTATGTCGGCAGCCTCATCCTACATCAGGAATTTATAGTATCTGCTCTTTGGGGTGAAGACCTGACAGACTTGATTATTTAACAGTCTCCCTTGAATTGATATCTCAGATTCCTTTGTCAAAAGCAAAACAGCAGAAATACAGACATCCTTTAATGCCGATGGGACCTGGAACTGGTTTAGTCTCTGTGCCTCAGTGGCCTTATCTGTGTGTGGGGAAGATGATAACAGTGCTTCCCTCAGAGGGGCTAGTGAGGGGAGAGTGAGGAGAAGAATGGGAGGACTTACACGCGATGCTCATGAATGACTGAATTTAGTTCTGTCAGCCTGGTGAGGCCTCAGGGGCAGAGATGTCAGAACAGAGCAATCCTAGCCGGAGCTCGATCCGTGATGGCAGCTGTTATGATCAGTATCACCACTGTGGGTTATCAGGTAGTTTTAAGACTTGGTAATATGAATTCATGAATAATGTTAGAAGACTAGACATCTCAGATCCCGTTTACATAGTTCTCAAGGTTTCTTCTGAGAAATGGATGGTTTCTTCCCCATCATATATCTGAGATGAGTCTCTAAAAAATTCTGTATTCCTCCATCTTTTTGCTTTAATTCTCCATTTCTTAAAAAACAAAGCTTTTAAATGGAGTTAATGGTGACTGAACTGAGGGCCTCATGCATGCTAATCACATACTTACCCAAATGAGGTATTATTTCCCCCTTGATTTTTTTTAAACTTTACTTTCTTAGTATTCAGAGGTTAGAGGCCTCTAATTCTTTTCCTGGAGACTTGTCCATGAAACTGTAAATCTATAATTAGTTTACAAAACTTGGTTTATTAAAAAAATCAAAAGAATATTCTGCAATCCATCCAAAAAGAAATGCTCATTGACTTAAAATGTTTCTCCTTTAAGGTGATTTCTCCTTTTTGGTCTGTCTTAATTTATTAACAGCTATCCTCATCATCATAATGACCAAACCCGCTCTGAGTGGACACCTTCCTAAGGCTAAAATGCATTCCTCACGTTTTACTTCATAGCAGGTGTTTGAGGGTAGGTATCAGTGTCTCCTTTTTTGCAGCTGAGGGATTGTGAGATGGATCAGCTTGTCCCAAATCACACGCAGCTGGCGGTGGCTAGCTTGGTGCTGGAACCCAGGCTGCACAGGATGCATTCTTAATTGCTCCTCTAATCAGCCTCCCGTTGAGTGGTTACCCGAACTCCTGTGACTCCATAAATGGCCGATTATAGTGATCTCAGCCTGATGAGGCCTTCAAAAGAGAGACACCATTGAGAATGTGAGACAGAGTGGCATAAATTAAAATTGTATAGATTCACAAATGTTGCATTCTCAGGTAATTATTTAAAAAGTTAATTTTTTTTATTTTAGTGCTCTGTAAGCACTAAAAACAAAACATTAAAAGTAATTATAGTGCAAAAGAGAAGTGGGCTTTGAAAGTCCAACCACTTCTAATGATGTTACATGTTTTTCTCTAGTGGCCCTTATTGACAGAAATACTTAAAAAGACTGAATATGTTTTATGTAGCCTTAATAGGGAAGAAAGTTTGTCAGTGAATATTGTAAGTAAAATCTTTACTCTTTTGTTTCCTTTTGATGAAAATGTAAGTTGTTTTCGTGGCTTAAGTACATTTCCTCATTTGTGAAATTTGAGTAATATCGTTTAAATTGTCTGACTGTGAGAGTTAGACGTCTTGTATACAAAGAACCAAAGAGGTGCTTAATAAAACTGTGCTGTCACAATGACAGATATTTTAGAAGGATCAACTCTGAATACTGAAGAACATCGATTATTTCTGATGCATATTCAATATGTATATATATGTTATATTTGAATATGGTTTAAAGTAACAAGGATTCATTTTTTTTTAGTGTAGTATGAAGTTTTAATGAAATCTGTATCAGTCTACTGAGACAGGGAATAGTTAAATTGCCTTAATCAGATGACCTTGAAGATTATTTACACAGAAAATGTGTTGTTACAACTCAGAATTCATGTTGCCGTGTTACCATACACTCAGACATTTAAATTCGTGGGATTCTGACCAGATCCATTAAGTTTAGTAAAATCCACATTGATCATTTTCAGGGAATAAGCTTCTCTCTTTTGTGATTAAAGAAAATTTTGATTTTTTTCTGCACTCTTAACAGGTTTAAAATATCAAAAGATTGATTTGACATGTCACTTTTTTAATAGAATGAAGCTCATGCTGTTTTATTATGTAAATAAATCTTTTTGTATTTCAACAAACTTTTATGATATCCTGGCTCTTTGAGAACTATTTTGCAAGATACTTAGATAACCTACTGTTGGAAAAATACAGACGTGACTTTTATGAATATAGGTCTAGTACAAATCTGTTGGTTTTTGCTACAGTGCAAGACATGAAGCCTAGGAGAGCTTTGCTGCCGATTGCCAAGAGGACAGATTCCATGTCTCAGTTTCCCCTCCTGTAAAATAAAGTGGCTGGACTGTATTCTTTCCTCTTCTAAGATGAGTTTCTATGAGCCTATGTCTTCTGTTTATATTCAGGAGTATTAGCAATATGAGATTAAATACTGAACATCCCACCTTTCCCTGAAGCAAAGTGCAGTATGTGCTACATAAGCTTTTAGTTATCTGATTCTCGTTTCTGATCCTACAGGCAATTTTTGTGTTGCATCTTTCCCGGCAACCTGGAAGGTCGTTGTAGCCATAGGTGGCGATGTTGCACCGTCTTACAGTCTTAATTTACCTATTTGTAATAGAAGGTTTAAACAAAGTTATTGTATTTTGATTTCTTTGCTTAATGCTTCAGAATAGCACAATGTCCATTATGTCTGTCTTCCTCGAAAAATTATTCTGCTTATATCTTAGTTTTATTCTGTTATGTCACTGTGAACATTTCAGACTTGTTGTGCAAACAATGGAAAAATTGGACTTTTCTTCCAGTGTTAGAAACCAGTGAGCTGGGATTTTATAAAACAGCTAGAAGCGGCCTCTGGAGCACCTTAAAGCTGAGAATTGTATTGAGTTCCCTGAGTATTGACCCCGCCACTGTGCGTTAATTGGTCGTAGGAGATTTGGTACATATATGAAGGTGTGTAGTTTTTTGACTTGGGTTTGTTTGCACGCGCTGCCACTGAGCCATGTGAGCCTGAGTCAGTTCGTTTGAGATTTTCCCTCGTCTGTGAGACGGGGACATTCGTATCTGCTTTGTTGAATTGTGAGAATTAGAAATCATGTAAAGTGTTTACCACAATGGGTATGTCAAGAGGGCTCATAAACTTTAGCTGCTCTTTGGTGTGAAGCCATCATTTGAGAGTCTTTGGCAATTACTAAGAAACAGGAAAATAAGAAAAGCTGGTTTTATGATGAAAGATATTTGAGGAGGTTCCATAGTTCCTATAACCATAATTAAGCATCAGCAGAGTAAGAATTGTTACACAGTCGCCCTGAACCAACGTTAAGCCACAGAATTATTTGTTACTTCATATATGTAGGGGCCTAAGGAGATCCAATACTTATACACATGTTGTCTCTGGCAGCCAACTGAGAGATGACACAGAACAGCAGACAGGTGATAAATGTCTTCTTTGTTACCGATGAAGCCACGTTCTCCATGAAATTCAGGGCTGTGGGAAATGCGTGTCATGATAATGTGTCCCAGAATTAGAGATTCACCCTGACCCATGTAGCTCTGGGCCACAGTGAGCCTTCCCTTGAGAGGACCTGCCCCTTCAAGCACAGGGCTTTCCTGCCATGGAGCTGAGCATCCCGGGTGCTTCCCACTGGTGACCAACACTGGAGGGGAAGGTAGGGTTTCAAATACCCTGCTTGTCTCCCCGGACACACACCTCACTCTGTTAGTGTGATGAGTGCTAGGTGTGGGCCAGGGGCCAGAGGCGTGAAGGGGAAGCACTCTCGATGGCCCAGAGGTGTGGTTAGGAGGCATCACCTCCCTTGGTTTAAACAGGTGGTGGGATGGAACAGAAGGGTGCTCCCCAAGAGTTTATAAAAGTAGAAATAAGGATATTCTTTGGGACTTAGACTAGCCAGGAAACACATAAGATGATTAGAAGGGAGACTTGTAAATCACTTTGATATTAAGTTGACATTCGTCGAGCACCAAAAGTGTGCTACATTCTTTTCTGGGAGTTTTACAGAAATGAATCCTTCAATCTTCTCAACAAGCGAGTGAGGAAGGTTTGATTGTTATCCCAGGTTTACAGTGTGGAAATTGAGGCACACAGAGGGTAAGTAAGTTGGCCAAAATCACAGAACCAGCAAGTGGCACAGCTGGTATTTAAACCCTGGCTGTCTGGTTTTGAGGCTCCTAGATATGGGCTTTGGGTGTTTAGATGTATCTGCATCCCAGAATCTCTGTACTTCTGTGCATCAGTTAGAAAGGACAGGGAAAGGAGAGTTACACAGGTTCTCATAGTCGTGTCTAGGCCACTGTCCACGGAGAGTGCACTGTGATTGGCATTGTTTTCCAGGCAGTATATCTGTTCTTATAACAGAAATTTAGTCCATTGAGTTAATCTAAAACCCTTCCTGTTTTGCTTCTGTCCATGCTTGCCATGTGACTGCCTGCCCGTGATTGGGAGGTGGAGGAGAAAATGTACTCATGGTTGAACTCTGATATTTCAGTCTGGTTCATAGTTTCACATCTTCTGTTACATTAATAAGTTAAGTTTCTGGTTTCCTTTCATCAGTGTGTCATGAGTTTGTTTAATGGGAAACCAGTCCATGGGAGCCCAGGGGTGCTGACGGTATAATTTCTGAGCACGTATGGCACTTCTACCCATGCAGACCTGGCTGGAGGATTTCCACCATCCGAACTGATTTCCCCCAACAGCAGGGTCCTCTCCCACCCCCGGATGTGAGGCTGGGAGCACTCTGAGTAAGCCAGTCAGAGGCCAAGTTCACCAATCAGAAAATGATGAAGTACGTGGAAGTGGGTTTAATAGAAGAAAAGGGCTTCCAGGTAGTCCGATGGGCTGTTCGAGTCCGTTTGGTGAAAAGCTGTTACTGTCTGTGGTTGAGCTACTTCTTTGCTCTTGAAATGTCTGGAGTAGATGAAGGGATTTTAAAAAGCAGAAAGGAGTGATTTCAGGTGGTACGTCCACACCGGTGAGAAGTGATATGACCGCCTTTGTGAGGCATAGACCGAGTCTTACAAACTTCATAAAATAACTTTAAAAGCTCTTCCATCTGAGTGCACTTCACATGGGGTCTAGTTCATCACTGGTCACACTGAGAAGGCAAATAATTTATGATGGCTGAAAGGACACGGAGGCATCAAAAAGGTCTCAGTCATTTTCCCTTTTTAAAGGATGCGGCACAGTGTAATATATTTGAGCTGGTTTTTCACTGAACAATATTTAGTGTTTTCTGGGACTCCCCAGTGCCCCAAACTTCCGTGCAGCTGGGTGTCCCCTCAGTGCAGCTCTGTCAGCGCTTGCCCTGGGCTGACGTGGTGTCACGGGGAGCAGGACGGTCAGCGTCCCCGGCTCCTCCGAGCTCCGTCTCCTCATCCGCAGCGCCGGGGTTCTCATCCGTGTTTACTTAATAGGGTTGCTGAGAATCACACGTGATGCTTGTCAGGTGTGATTTGTGGTTGTCTCTGTGATTGGCATATAGTCAATATTTGATAGAAACACTTGTTTTTTTTAGTATAATTGTAGCACCTTGATTGCAGTGGTTTTAAGTCTGCATTTTTTTTAATAACTTTACTCTTGTTTTTCAATATGCACTTATTTTTATTTATTTTTTTGGAGGTACTGGGGACTGAAGCCAGGACATTGTGCATGCTAAGCAGATGCTCTACAACTAAGTAATACCCACCCTCCTTGTCTGCACTTTAAAATAAATATTGCAATACACAAAATAGCTCTTAAACACCTTCATGGGATCTAGTATCTGTATAGACAGTTTAAAACGTATGCTATTTCAATAAGAATAAATGTTGTTGGGACATACATTTCCGAATCTGTTATTGTGCTTAAAAACGATCATAGGTAGTGATAAACACGAATATTTGATCCAGTACTTCTTAGGGTCCCTTTTGCCATCAAGGGAAATTACATTCTACAGAGAAGGCTAATTGGGTCTCTTTGATGTTTGGATGGTTTAGCAGATTATCTAGGCTTTCAAAAGCTGACAGTTTTGTATTTTAAACTAACTACAAAGTTATCTTCTAGAAGTTGTAAGTACTACCTTTTGAAGTGCCCAGTAATCCAGGGGGTATGTGTCTGTGTCTGTGTGAACGTTTTTGTGTGTGATTTCAGGAAGGTAGAAATAACTTCCATATAGACTTCTGATACCTTTCTCCTCCAGTTCATGGTGTAGTCATATATTTACACAAATAAATTGATATTCTTTTGTCATTTGGCATATTGGGAATAAGAGGTTCTCATCCTTGTTTCAGAAGTGTTGGGGAGCATGAGCTTAGAAAATGGGAGGAGAAAGAGGCAAGGAGGCAATTCACACTTTGTGCAGGATATGAGAAACAGTAGCTTTTCTTGTCTCTTTTCTTCTAAAGCAAACTGGCACTGAATTGTAACCTACTATTTCTGAGAATGGCTTTTCTGATCAGATACAAGTGCCTCAGATTTTTCAAGGCAACATGAATGACGAAATGTGTTTCAGCAGTTATCATTAAAAGTAGTTTTATTTTTCAAGTAAAAGCTGTAGACTGTTCTTACTTCCAGCGGTACAAGAAATTCTCATTGATATATGTACATGATCTATGTGCTTAGTTTCTCTGTTCTTTTTTTTTTTTTTAAAGTGCTGGTTTCATTGTGGTTTGAATGAATGTTTAAAATTTCTGGATTTTGTTGTTTAGAACATGCTGATTTATCAGAACTGTTAAAAACCTGATTGTTCTTTGGTCCTTGTTTGGTGGGGCACCCTATTGATTTCTGTTGTCAGTTAAAGAGGGAAATTCTTCCTCTAGCCTGCAGATCATTAAGTGAATGCTTTGCAGTGTGCCTTTAAAATTCTTTGAATGCATTGAGCATGTTTGTCCAGTGAATTTTTTATTGACTCATAGTAATGACATTGCTTTGATTCTTTGGATTTTCCTCCTCTCCACAAGAATTTGAATTCTCTGTTGCATTTTGTATACGTGTTCTTCAGAGGGGAAG
This sequence comes from Vicugna pacos, assembly GCF_048564905.1. Taxonomy (NCBI): domain Eukaryota; kingdom Metazoa; phylum Chordata; class Mammalia; order Artiodactyla; family Camelidae; genus Vicugna; species Vicugna pacos. Next base: position 232,464 of record NW_027328758.1, on the reverse strand, counting down.
AACTTTTGTTTATTTACAGAGGTGGATATTCCTATCACCTCTGAATGCCTTCTGTAATTAATACAGCAAATATCTGTTTTTGCAGTGCTTAATTATTTCATAAACTATTTATTGGCTTAAGCAGAAACAATGACAAAGAGTGATAATAAAAAATTATGAGAAACTTCCTTCCTTTGAAAAATAGAAATGAGGTGGTCAGCCTCACCCATGCTTTGTGCCTGACACACTCTCATGTCATTGTGTATCTTGATTCTTAGATGGAGTTGCTTCAGATTTGTAGATTATTGTTTGAACACTGTTGTTGAATCCTGTCTCGAGGCTGATGTATCCTGTTGGGTGTGTGGAAAGAGTAGAAGGGAAACAAATTCTTTGTTTTGTTTTCAGGAGGCCTGAGTTGATGAGAAAAGAGTTGAGGGTGGGCTGAAAAACAGAGTGACACTCCCTCTCCTCCCAGCTGAAATTGATAAACAAAAAAATCAATTAAGTGTATCGGTAGTTGATCAACAGAAGTTAGTGGGCCCAAACTGTCTAGATATGCCCAAAGGAAAGTACTGAATTCAGCTGCAGAATTATGTGCTTTACCAAGATGAAGCAGCTTAGAGCAATCAGAAAAATCAGTAATATGCTGAAATATAAAAGGAATATTATATTTTTTATTTCTGAAATTTTTCTACGTTAAGTTGTGTAGAGCTAAAATTAAGTTTCAAGCACCAGGAGTTAAGAGTGTGGGTGGTTCTGTATGATCGTAATTCATGGATGTGCCTGGACACTGCTAGAGTGGCTGAAGCTGGCAGGAAAAGACCCACAATAAGGATTTGTCACCCTAAGTTGTCCTCCATAATGGTTCCATGTGGGAGCCCATGATTGGGTTAACAAATTGTAACACACCACAGTCGCCTGTGATCTTTAAGAAGAAAAAAATATGCTTTGAAACTGCTTTGCAAGCAAGTGCCTGTGCATCCTCTCTCCAGGCTCCTTGCCTTAAAAAGCAGAGACAATGCTTCTCTTGCATAGTTGAGGTTTTCGATAGCACTCTGCTGGTTGCAAAGCAAGGACCGGGGCCCTGGGGTATAAACGCTGGGCTTGTGTGCTGTTAGATATTCTATTATCCCGAAAACAAGGACCTGGCTGGTCTGGTAGTCTGCTTTGTAATTCACATATCTTAAAATATATCTTGTTCCCCTCAACCCATGACTTCCCTAAAGATACAATAATCCTTTGTACTCATTGTGTATTCTACAATCTCTGCCTCACCCTGTCTTTCCCGGAGTTCCTCCTTACTATCACACAACTGTTAATGAATATTTCCTTTGATTATACACAATAAATATGGGAGAATTTGAGAGGCTCTTGGAGTTGGCTCCCTAATCCCTCTCGATTTCTTGTCTTTTTCCACAAAGTCTGGAGTAATGATTTCCTGTAGATAAGACTTCTGCCAGCCAGAACCCACAGTTCCAGGTGAGAACGATGCAGGCTTTATAGCTCCTACCCGAGGGAGAGAGAGGAGGTAACTGAGATATGCTCCCCTGTGTTCCCTTCCTGCCCCAGGGCCACAGCAGTTCACCTGCAGACTTCTGGCCTCTGCTCGCAGGGCCTCTGTCCCAGGACTGACTGCAGCCTTTTCTTTCCTTGTTAACATATTCTGTGCCTTTCAGAAGTTGGTCTCTTCTTTGCAATTCAAACCTGGCAGATGTGATGGTGGTCAGCGTGCTGGTGGGCAGTAACTTGGGGACTCCCAGGAGCCATGCTGATTCTCCTGCGTCTCTCAATCGGGGTTACAGAACAATCGAGCACCGAAGGAAGCCCATTCACGTGAGGTCAACAGAGCATTTCATCACTTTCATTTTATTTTTAAATTTTCAGTGGAGAAATTATTTGTAACAAACTGTTCCAGATATTTGGCCGCCTGCTTTCCTCACCACCATTTCCTTGTTGGCTCTGGTGCTTGTTTTTAGAACCAGGTTTCTTCTCTGGTCATTTCTAGCAGCTGCGCTTGCCGAAGCCTTGATCTGCATTTGAAGCAGAATGCTTCTTCTTGATGTGAAACTGATTTTCCTATTTCTGAATATTTCGTTTACACTCAGCAACTGTTTGAAGTGAAATGCTCTTGTCCAATTTCGGTTAACTCACATTTGCTGATCTCCTGCTTTCATGCTGAGGGCAGTTTCTTCTTCCTCTAATAAAAATTAGCAATTTGCATTTACTATGGAAGGTACTCGCCCGAGGTGCTTTTTTTCTTAACAGTTTTAATACAATTCACCCATTAAAATGTACAGCAGTTTTTACTCTATGCCCAGAATTGTGCATGCCATTCAATCTTAGAACATTTTCATCCCCTCAACAGGAAGCCCCGTATGCATAAGCAGTCATTCCCAACTTCCCAATCCTCCCCCAGCCCCGAGGATGCACTCTTCACTCTCTGTGGATTTGCCTGTGCTGGACATTTCATGTAAATCGAGTCACTTTATGGAAGTGGAACCGTCTATTGTGACTGACTTCTTTCACACCGAGTAACGTTTTCAATGTTTGTTCAAGTTGTGGCCTGGGTCAGTACTCTATGCTTTCCTGTTGCTGAATAATATTCCACTGTATGGCTGAGCCCCTCTGTTTACCCATTCATCAGGTGATAGGCATTTGGGTTGTTTCTGTTTTTTGGCTGTGATGAGTAGTGTTGCTGTGGATATTCTTTTAGGAGTCTTTATGTGGACATTAGTTTTCCGTTCTCTTACGTGTGTGCCCAGACAACAGAATTGCTGGGTCATTCAGAAACCAAATGTTCAACTGTCTGAGGACCTGCCAGGCTGTTTTCCAAAGTTGCCATGCTGTGTTTCGACCTCACCAGTAAGGGCTGCATGCTCCGCTTCCTCTGTGTCCTTGTTAGTGCTTGTTATTCTTTTTTTTATTATAATCTATTTTTGTGAGTGTGAAGCGGTTTCTCCTAGAGGTTTTGACTTGATTTCCCTTACATCTAATGCTATTGAACATCGTTTCATTTTGCTTATTGGCCATTTGTATATTTTTGTTGAAAAATATATTTTCAGATACTTTATTCACATTTTAATTGAGTTCCCTTTTTATTGTTGAGTTGTAGGGTTGTTTGTTTGTTTTTTTTCATTTGGAGATACAAATTCCTAGTCAGATAAATGATTTTAAAAAAATTTCTCCTATGTGCTGTTTTTTCACTTTCTGGATGGTGCACTTTGAAGCAAAATTTTAAATTTTGATGAACTCCAATTTATCCGTTTTCTTTGTTCCTTGTGACTCTGGGGTATTATTTAAAATCTGAGGTATTTTATTTAAACTTTTATATATAAAATAACTTAATTTGTAGGACTGTTCTCGTAAATGGGTGCAGTTGTTGTCACCAGTCTATGGATAGGAGACTCAGATGCAGAAAATTTCACTGAAATATCAGTGTCACAGCTACCCAGTGCTGTGGGAGTTCAGACCCTCATGTTTGTCCCCAGCATCTGTGCTCTTCACCACCATGCTCCACTACTGCCTGGAATCGTTAATGAAAACTTCTGTCCTTTTTTGATTTCTTGTTTGTTTGTTTTCTCATTAGGGATCTCATCTCCTTATTTTCATTTCGGATATCAGTGTTGATTTATTTTAGGTCTCACGTAGGAAGAAATATTGCTATCACTTAACTTCTTTATTACTCACACTCCAGTGATGATTGTTGCTAGTTGACCTAATCAAGTCATGCTTAAGTCCTTCCTGCTCATGACACTAAAAACAGTCATGACTTACAGAATGCTCAAAGAAGAAAGTACTTGATTGATTTTATTTTGATAGCCAATCAAAACAATCAAATAAAAACCAGGTGTTGACACGGCTTATAAGCCCTCCAGAATAGGGTCACTGTCTTCCCTGTGTTTCATTTGTTTGGTCACAGTGTCTGGATAGTGCCTTGCTGTCCAGCAGATTTGTGAGGATACGGTGCTCGTGAATCATTGTAAGGACAGAATTTTTACAACAGACTGTGTTGTTCATTTCACGAGGGAAAAGATAATATAGAAATTCTGCTCAGATCTATTTTAAAATTAAGCTTTGAATTTTTAAAAGAATTCAAGAAACCATACAAAGATCTTTGTCACTAATTTTAGACCTATTTTAGACACTTTATGGTTACATAGCAGGGTAACTTACCAAGTAGTTTTGACAAGAGGAGTGTAGTATTGATTTTTTGTTTTAGTTGAAATATTCTATTTGGTATAAAGTAATCAGTGCCTATAAATGAACAAATATGTTTGTATTTCCATGCAACATGGGAGCAGGCTTCATATGTTTCTATGTAATATATATGACTGTGTGTTTTAATCTGTCTGTCAGTGTTTTTATAGTTTTTCAGCAATGTTGTAACTTTAGAATTCTTCTAAGGAATTCACGCCCGATACTACTGCAGTTTGTACTGTGTATCCTGTCTTATGCATGGGATTCCACTGTCCCCTCAGTGAGGAATTTCCTCTCCTATTGAGTTAGTAGCAGAGTTAAAGGAACTGTGATTTCTAGGCCTTTGCTCTCCATGTGTTTCCAGTTGGTTGTTAATCACGATTTTCCCTTTCTTGAGTTTTCATTGTTCAATTAGAATTTTTGAAAATAGCTATTAATATGTTTCACCAGTCTCCCTAGAAACTTGATGTATTTGTGCTTTTCAGTTTTCAATTTATGAAAATTGTAAATGCACACTTGTTTTTAAGTACTCCTTTTTCACTAGATATGTTTTTACCTCTTTATAGTCAAAATAATTTTTTCCCAATGAATGAATCGGTGTGCACATTTTAAAAGATACTTTACTTTTTATTTTTCTTATTCTAACAGATATATTCATTGTACACAATTTAGAAAATAAGGATAAACACAGTAATAACTTAAAAATGGCCTCTAATCTCACCTGGAGATACAGTTGTAAGGTTTGAAATTGAGAATTACAAGTCCTCTCACATTGTTCTTGTATTTCAAGTATGTTTTGGTTACTGAGACCCTCGAATTCCCATATGAATTGTAGCAGCAGCTAGTCAGTTACTGCAGAGGAGCCCGCTGGGATTGTGATTGAGACCACGTTGAGTATACAGATCGCTCTGGGGAGCACTCCCATTCCAAGAGCGCTGTCATCTGATCCATGAATGTGCATGGTGTGTCTGTCCAGGTATTTAGGTCTTCATTAATTTTTTGTCAACAATGCGTAGCGTTTACATAGTATAATTTTACTTTATATTTTTACCTTTATACTGAGTACAATTGTGCAAGGTACCAGGATCAGAATTGTATTATAACCCTGCCACTTGCTGTCACCGTGGACACTGCGGTCTTTCTTTGCCCTCTGTAAAATCTTGCACAAAATAGGACGTCAGTAACTCTCTCTTGAATGATTGATTATATGATTGCTGGATGATGCTTTAGAGTCCTTGTGATGATGTCTTTTTCCCAGCGTTTCCCCTCTTCTTAACTATGCCCTTTCTCTTCCTTTCCTCCAGCCTGGTTTTCAGCCTGCCTGTGGCATTGATTTTCCCTGTCTGGGGACTCTTCCTTACACTAGTTTACGATAATGTTACATGTGGGCTGTGGAAACTTGTTAGATATCAGGAAAGAGCAAATACATTGCATGCTAGTATTTTTAGACTGTGGTATTCTTTTATAGATTCAAATTAAATCAGGCTGACCCCCTGAGCCATCCCCTGAGCTCTTTTCACCTACCTACAGGTGATACTGCTCTGGTTGCTGCATGCACCCTTCCCCCAGACTTGGTTTTGGAGTTGAGTAAGTCACCATCAGTGGAGCACTCTCTTTAAAAGATGAAGAGAACGTTTGCTCCTTCTCCCTGGTTCAGGTAACAGTTAAAGAATGGAGCCCCAACTTATTCTGACCCCTGCTCTTTCCGTTCCTTTCTCCAGGGGAAAAGTGTACAATTCAAAAATATAAAGATTGTGAGCTAATTGGATAGACAAGACAACCGATCATTTATTAAATATCCTTTCATGCCAAAAACAAATGTATTATGCACACAAAAAGCACATGAAGTACGGTAGTACTGTGGTTGCAAACGTGGGTTTGAGTTCGATTCCTGCTCTGGAGTGACCAGTCTTGTCAGATGGAGAACTGGTAGGTCGGCTTATCCTTTCCCGGACTTGTTTTTGGTCCTGTAGAGATGGGGCTCGCTAGGCGTCCCCCCCCGTAGCAGTGTTGTGGGGTGTAAATTACGCATGTGGGCAGCCCAAGCACAGCTGCTCTTTCCTCGTAAGTGCAGGAGAGCATAGATTTTCCGGTGACGGCTTATGACCGCACTGTGTAGACACTCAGTGCTCCGAATGGATGCCTTGTGGTTTGGAGTTGGGATTCTCAATTCTGTAAATACCCAAGGATTGTATTATTGGGCCCTGCTGAGTTGAATCTATTCTTTAGAAAGTACATAGTGTAGATATATTTTTCAAGCATGCATGCTTTTTTTTCTTTTATTATTTATAATTCTACCCTCTCATCTCTTGGTGTGACTTTTCATGGAATCCAGGAAACAGTCCTGAGCCACCTGCCTCTTCACACTTCTCTGTGGTGGTTTTCTTCCCTGATTAGAAGACGGTTTTGCATAGGAAATTTTCTTTGTTCCCCTTTCCTTGGAGTCTCTCTGTTTGTCTCCCCATCTCTCACCTGTCCATCTGTCCATTTCTCAATCCACTGATTCTTCTGACTTGTTCCAAAAAGCACTTCAGGCAGCTTACAGAAGAACAGATACCAAGTAAACAGGTGAGAAAATGGGGCCAAGTTCAGACAGTGAGTCTAGGAGTTAAGCCTGTGTGAGAGTTGCAGGCGTGAGACACAAGCCTCTGCCCTGTGACTGATAAGATCGACATCAACAGTGTGCCTGAGGCTCCCAGTAGACACAGGGAAGCAGGGTTAGTGTGAGATGCTCACTGGCTGTGAAATAAATAAGTGGTTTAGGAGAAGCTCAGCCTTTCCAGCTACTAAGGCTCAGGAGAATATTTTGAGTGTGTTCCAAAATGAGAGTATTGCTTCTTTTCTTTTTTCAGAGTTCTATGTATAGTTGGTTACATTCTATACCTGGAAATTTCTCCAAAACTGCTTCCCACGTGAGTCCCATGGCTCGGGAATGGGGTGGTTCTTCTCATTGACGGGTGTTGGCCAGAAACAGAAAATGACAGCCTCAAAGGAGACTAGGATTTGTCAGTTATGCTTTGTCAGTGTTGTAGATTTCAAAAAATGCTTTCACTATTTCTCTCCATCTGAGGCGGCAGCGTGCTTTCTTACCAGCGTCAGAAGCTCAGGGCCACGGGATGGTGGAGGCTAACTTCACTGCCTTCAAGACAGCTAAAGTAGTCACTACAGGCGTGGTGCTTTTAAGTAGTGCATTTCATGTTCTTTAATAAGTTTCAACAGGTTGTTAATTAACTGAGTTAATTAACATTTAATAAATATGATGCATTTTTGAAAAGACAGTTATAGGCAGAATATAAGTTGTGAACACTTTAAAAACGGTTTCATTACTGAAATTTCAGTAGGGAAGATCCAGTTTATCTCATTTACGCCTCTCTTTAAAAGTAACAAAGAAACAAGACAGAAAAAGCAGAGGATGATTTCTGTTCTTCCTCTTGGCTTGCAGGTGCCCTCACCTCCAGTGGCATCCATCCAGACACCAGCACTTACACTGGCCGTGCTCAGAACTGCCTCAGCCCTGAAGACATTGCTGACAAATAGAAGGGGGCTGCGTCCTGTTACAGCAGGTGCTCTCACTTTGTGGGTCCTTATATAACTGCATGGTGTTATTCAGGATCGCTCGTTCTACATTGTGTGACGCTGCTACGGTGTCTCCTAGTTATTTGTTTTGGTAAGTACTTGTGCATGTTTATCAATGTGTTTTACTAGACATATAAAAATGCTTTTTTCAGATGAAAAATAATGTGTATTTAATATAAAAGTCTGAAAAAAGGGCAAAAGGATCTTCCTGATCCCACTACTCAGAGATAATAAGTAACACGTTAACATCTACTTTCTGTTCTTTTCATCAGTGTGTATTACTTCTGTCATAAAAACCAGTGAGCAATCTGTGCCTGTTTATTGTGTGGAGACCTCCATTTTCCATTCGGCTTATTACACGTTTTTCTACAATATTCTATCTCCCCTGGCATGATTTTTAATGACCAGTATATCATTCTGTCTTGTGGAGGCAACATCCATTTTTCTCCGGAATTAAATAAACCTTTAAATTCCAAGTATACGTAACTGAAATACTGAAAAGAGTACTGTGGTGGTGCCGAAAGGCCCATACATCCCTTCCCATTTTACCTGAGAGTAAAAACTGCTGACAATATGGTGTATATATTTCATGACTTTTATGTCTATGTGATATATATATACACATACATACATACACGTATATGAGAAATCTATGTATATCTGTGTGTATATATGCTTTATTGAAAAATAAGGCCATACTATATGTATTCTGCAGCTCGGTTTATTCACTCAAGTGTATATCATAGTCGTCCTCCCACACCAGACCCACCCGGTCCTTTCAGATAGAGTAGTGGGGTCTCCTGATGTGCAGGTTTGGTCTCTTGTGTAAGGACACCTTTCGTGGGAGAGTACTGTGGACAAGGCCTTGGACTACGCCAAAATGCCGGCCCCTTAGTGCCCACATCTCGCCTTGATTTACCGCATCATTGTCTTGATGGTAGACACATAAGTTTTCTCCATTTTCCACTGTCAGAAAGGATGTTTGACTGGCATCCTTCTCGTACGAACATTCCTGTGATCTTGTATGAGTATTCCTTTAGTTAAGGTTTCTGGAAATGTAGTCCCTGGATGTGACAACTACATACATCACAGGCTCCTTTCAAGTGACTCTAGAAATTCCTTCTCCTGTGGGGAATGAAAAGATGTAGAATAACTTATGTAACCAATTCTCTATTGCTGAATATGATTTCACTTCAGCTTTTCTTCCCACCATTTTAAACAGTGCTGTGTAAATGCCCTGATGAGTACATCTTTTTGAACTGATTTTTTTTCTTAACGAAATGATTCCTAAAAGTGGAGTTCAGTCTGTGTGTACACACGTTTTTCAGTTTACATATCCATTGGCATGTCGTCCTCCTAAAAGATCACTCACAGTTTGTTCTATGAAAGATGTACACTAGCTAGAATATCTTTTAAAAATATTTGCCAATATGATGAGAAAAGTGCTTTTTCATTGTTTTAGTTTACACTTGATGACCAGTGTGATATTGAGCGTTTTTCACTCATTAGCCATCTGACTTTTAAAAAGTGAATGATTCCTTTTTACTTTTGTACACATTTAAGTGAGGGAGAGTCCTGTTTCTTTGTGACAGCTCTTTGTATGTTATGAAAATTAACCCCTTGTCTTCATCAGCATGTATCACAGAGCTTTTTCTTGTCATTTCTTGCCTTTCATTTTGTTCAGTTGGTTCATTTTTGTTGTGGCCCAAAATAATCTTAAGATAGTAAATGTCTACTTTTTGGGTTTTATCCTTGATATTATTCTTAGAAATACTTTCTTATAATGGTATAAATCTCTTCTGTAGTTTTTTTAATCTCTAAGATGGAGATGATAATAGTACTTGTTATACTGAGGAGAAGTTGAATTAATATGAGCAAAGGGTTGTATTTGCTGTTATTAATACTTTCTGATATTTACATCACTATCTGTAATTTTTCTTGTGGTCATTATGACAGGAATAGAATTTGTTTTTTCCAGGTGATTCCCTGATCGTCCCAGGACAATTATTGAAGTCATACTTTGCTCTTTGATTTGAAATCCCACCTGTACAGAATACTTATATACACTAGAGTCTCTTTTTGAGCTCATGGTTTATTTCTGTCAATCTTACTTTCTTACTCCAGCGCTATTTCTTACATATTGTAAAAATTTACATAATATTTGACAGTGTGATTTTTTTTATTCTTTTTTCCATCCCTAATTTTCTTGGCTAGTATAATGAGTTTATTACTCCTGAAGAATTCTAAAATACTATTTTCAAGTTAAAAAAATAGATAAGAGTTGTCATGGGATTTTTTAGTAAGTTTTGAATTATCTTTAGGAGAACGTAAATCTTTAAAAAACTGCTTTCCTCCATACAATATGTTGATGTCTCTACATTCACACCTCTTACTTTACCCCTCAGTACAGTCCTGTACTTTCTCCATGTACAACATGGGCATTGTTTTTGAGTTTATTCCAGATTATTGTTGATGTTTTTGTTAATTTCGTAAGTGAGAATTTTTTGCTATTATATTCTGTAACTGTTAAAACTGACACTTAGGAAGGCAGATTCGGTTTGTAAACACTCACTTTGTAACTTGTCATTTAAAATTGTAAGTATTAATTAATTGTTCCAGAATCCTTTCTTTTCTGTTTTTAAAAATTTGTTTCCAAGATTATCAAAAAGGTCACAGCTAAGTAGTATAGGTGGGGAGACACATGGAGAGAGGTAATGTGGCTCATGTACAAACTGTGAGCAGTTTTATGGCTGCCTTTATGCTGGAAAAGCCACTGAAGAGGCCAGGTCAGAACAGGGGTGGCTTTGTGTGCACTTGAAAGCCAGCTTTCCTGCCTGTATGGTGAAGCCTGTTGGGCGAGGCAGGTAGATGATCAAGGTCGAATGGAGTTTATTGGCTGCACAAAGTGCTGTGTCTGAGAGCTGGAGACCATCGCCATGGGAAATGCTTGGTGCCGGGAACAATGCAGGGGTGCTGGGGAGCCTGTGAGTTAAGGATTTTTGAGCCCTGGGAGTGGGAAAATCAGACTCTGCATTCAGATCTGAGTTTGAATTCATCCTCTTTAGTTTACTGGTCCTCTGACTTTTGTCAAGTTATATACCCTTTCAATTCCTGTTTTCTTGTCTCTCAAAATAGGAGAATTACGGCCTGCTTCTTGAGTGTTTGATCAGGTTAAATAATTTATGTCTATAAGATGCCACGTACAGTCACAAGCTCAGTGAGAAATGGGCTGTCGCCTCTTCTTCTGCAAGTTAGTGCTTGACAAGACATGGGGGAAAGCCAGTCCCTAATTTGTGTGTGATGCAAGTAGGAACAAAATTAATGTCTTGCCTTTCCGTAGCAGTATTCTTACTCCTTTGCTTCATTTACATCTTTCCTCTTTTCCTTTCCCCTTTCCCATCCTCCACCAAAAGAGCCTGAGACTCTTTCAGAACACTAGATTCAAATTACTTTAAAGGTTGGCTCATCCTCATGAAATGACAGTAACATAAAAAAAATCTGTACACATCCCAGACATCCCAGAATACATTGTATTTGGTTTACACACATACACGCGCATGCACATACACACACACACAATCAGGCTATCTCCCACCTGCAGAGGGAGAAGGACTACTTTTTCTGACTTTTCATTCACTGAGCGTGAGAACAAAGTCTCTTATGCAGACTTTCACCAGGCTTCGTGCATGGTGTTTTTCATTGGATTTCTGCTTTGTGGTCATATAGTCTCCTAATAGAAGAGAGAAAGTGGAAACATAGACATTCGGCTGAGATATTGGTGTCATCATATTTGAGTTGGAAAGGACTTAAGACAGCATGGAGTCATAACTTTTTATGGGTGAGAATCCATGATGTTGTAACTTGGAGAAGAAACTGGGTCTTCTGCCATCTTATCCACGCGGGTGAAGAGGCAACTGGGAGGGGATGGCAGGGATCCTTCTTGCTTGAATTCCATGGTCTTGCTAGTTTTCATTGCTCAGCTGCATTTAAATTATGTCCATGAGGCCTCTCATGGGAAGGTCACTCTGTCCTGATATATTGAGTTCCCACTCATATTTCCCAGTTTTCTGCTGACCTGCTGACACTTTATATAAATGAGACCTAAGAAACTACTCAATATAAAATCCTTACTGTTATCGTTTCCCCTCGACTTCCATAGGAATGGGGTGCTGTCTCAGGCTGTCTAAGGCTAGATCTGAACAAAGGGTGATAGGTTGTGCTGCTGGACCCTCCCCAGTCGATGAGTTTTCCACCTTAGTTTTTAGAATCAGGCAGATGAGTTCAAATCTTGCCTTTACCAGTTATTATCTTTGTGATGTGGGGGAGAAACTGTTCTTTTTGTGTCCAATTTTCTTTATCTGAAAATAAGTCTAGTATTTATTTTAAGATTTCTGTTTTAGAATTGAATGAGCTAATTCCCTCATGTATACCTAAAATAGTGATCCTGTGGTTCTATGCTGGTGCCTTAGTAGTTGATTACTAAGGAACCTGGCAGTGAGAATGGGGGTGGGGACCCCTGGATAATAGAGCTTATATTCCAGAATATGCTTGTAAAAGACTGGATGTGCAGTGGATTTTTAGTAAATATCCAATCATTTCCTTATCTGCATTGATTGTGTATATATCTTTATACTAATATATGAACAATTTTAATTGCATTTTAAATCTTTGTAGTAGTTAGAATATGTAGCTATAAAAAATACATGAAATAAAATGATTTGACTTGTATTTTCTTTTCAATAAGCAACAAAATAAAATAGAAAAGAAAAAATAAATTTTGAAAGAGTAGAAATAATTTTATTTCCATGGAATCAATTCCATATAATAGGTTTTTGGTCGTGTTGTTAAACAGCATATAAAATTGATAGGCTGTGACATACTGGAAATGAGGAAAAAGTGGAGACATACTACCTCCAGTGCATTCATTTTGTTACCAAGTCCAAACTCGTTCTGCTTGCTGCCTGACAGGCCAATAAATCGGGAGATGATGTGTTGGAGTAAGGAATAGTGACTTTATTTAAAAAGCTGGCAGACCCAGAAGATGGCATACTGATATCCAGTTGAACTCTCTTCCCCAAGTCAGAATTCAGTCTCCTTTTATAGTAAAAAGTGGCGGGAGTGTGGTCAGTTGTTGCAAACTTCTTGCTGTACGAATTGTTTGTTCTTGGAATCCTTTGTTCTTGCAGCTGTCCATGTGTGTCAAATCATGGTGCCCCCGTAAAACCTCCAAAAAAACAAAGGTTATTCCCTATTTTGCAATTTGCCATCTCTACATAAATGTAGAAGAGCTAACATCCTTCAAGATCAAAGCCCGGAGCATAGGCCCTCCTGGATATTTCAGGCTAAAGGCAACTTTCTTTTACAAAAGCTGCAGAGATAGCAAGTCCGAGCCTAGAAAACAGGGTACAGGTTTAAAGCCAAACGAACACATCTAACATGGAGTCAAATTTATTCTTTTCTATTACAATTTCTTTTTACACCTCATAAATGATTTTAGTAAGAAATATGAGAAATTTTTTTGTTTTTGCTTCTTAATAACGGATGAGTGGGCCAACTACAGTTTGTGAGCAGGTATGCTGTGCGTGCCTTGGAGTCACAGCAAACTCTTGTTGGGGGTGGTCAACCCTGCAACATGCCTGATGCCCCGTGAGTGTTGGTGAGTGCCCCCTAACCATGGGCTCCCTTCAGGAACCGCCATATGCGCATTGACCTCTGGAGACCTCTTTTCCAGCAGCAGGAAATTGATTCAGATACTGTGATGGAAAAATCACTCCTGCTGGGGATAATCAGGGACTAAAGGAAGAGGAAAAGGGCTTGGAGTAGAGTAGAAGAGAAGGACAGAAGGTCAGGGAGCCTGGGGGCTTGGAAGCGGGGCCTCGGGAGAGAGAGGAGCAGAGGTATTGAGGGACTCGGATCCGGAACCAGCTCCTGCAACTTTCCCCGCACCCAAACCACACAGCTTTTAATTGGGTCGAAGACTGTCTCCGGTCTGGATGTCACCCTGGGCAGAACCTTGAGAATCGAAGGTAAGGGCAGCACTCACCTAGGGGTTCCCTGAGGACTTTGGTCAAGTCCACAGTGCCTTTTCTAGTCATGTGCCTTCACCTGTTCTTTATCTCAGGATCTGAGAAGCAGGAGGAAGGAACTCAGGGAGAGATCCAGGAAGACATCTGACTGTGTTAAAAGACGACAGTCACAGTGACACGGGGAGTGAAGACACTTGAAGCAAAGAAAAATAACTTCACAACTATTGCATCAGAGCTGCAGGTGTGAGAGAGCCTACGCCTGTCTCAGAGTGCAGGGAACAAGAGGAAAGGAATGGTAAAATTAACACTAACAATTGAAATTTTGTTAAATAGCCTGCTACTGTTAATTGTATCACTTGAATATATGCAGGTGTATTTCTATGAGCATTTATAGGTTCACAGAACCCCACCAGCCCCTCTTGCTCCCATCGGAGATGGGATTTCTCAAGCACAGTGCCCCTCCTGCTTGTGTGGGCTACGCTGCGTGTCCTCGCCTGGGGCCGGATGCTGCAGGGCACTGAGTCCCCGAGGAAAGCCCTGGGAGACATGACAGGAATATCTCTGCTCTTGAATGGGGGCCTCCTTATCCCCTTGCAGTGTAAGAATGCCGGTGACTCAGTTAGAAGCATGCATCCAAGCCGTCCTACCGTGTCATCACCATCTTGAAGCGGTGACGGACACTTCTTAATTTTTGCAGAATGTGGTTTACAATCACCTTCGACAAGTGAGTGTGTGTCCTCTTACAAGTGGAGGAATTACTGCCATTTTCCTGGAAATTACTCACCACTTGTCCTTGTGACTTTTGTGTGCTAGGATTCAGTATGGCATGCTAAAAATTCTGCAGTGAGACCTTGAAATCCTGATGAAGTGGATTATTTATTTCATTTCTTTATATGATATTATTTTACTTTCAAAGTTCAGATTTTTCGGTTCTTGGAGGAATTTTTTCGGGGGTTGTAGAAATAACTTTGCTCTTACCATCTTTATGACCTGTTGCTATATGCCTCTCACCTGTCTTCTGTCACTTGTGAGGCAGTTCCTTTTGTGACCCTGTCCAGGTTGTTCATGTTATAAAACAAAAATTCTGTAAAAGTACAGTCCCATTTACTCCGAAGACATTCCACAATTACTCCTTTAAACTGGATGTGGTTTTAAGAAGACAGAATCATTGAACATGTCCTTGCTGGTTGCTAGTACAAAATCTCCAAATCAATAGTCTAGCTCAACACCTAAAATCTTTCTAATCTACCTTGGATTTGTATGGATAAGTGAAGCAGTTTGCTAAGAACTCAAGACCAGGTTTAGAATACAGGCTGGTGTAGTTCAGCAGGTCCTCCCAAGCTGATGCTCTGACAGAGGGCGGGGCCGAGGGGAGAGGGCGTGCCCTGCCCTCCCTGAGCTGACAGTTTCATGGCAAAGACTTTCACCAGGTGAAGAACTTGGAGTTTCTTCTAGGAACAGTGGGTCTGAAAATAGTCCAAAAAACACGGAAGTCACACAATCCCATTTGTCTCAAGTAGGGGAGAGTGGCTCTGGGGCCACTTGGGAGACTCATGAGTCCAGGTGGGCAGTGTTGGTGGCTTCCCCTTGAGTGGTGAGATGGTCAGTGGGTAAAAGCGAACAGATTGAAGGCATGTTTCGATGGTAAAAAGGAAAGGATGAATGCTGTCTGTGAATGTAGGATGGAGTAAGGCCAAGGTTTCTGTGTGGATTAATGAGGTAAATGATGGTCCTGCTTTGCTGTGAGGAGGGAAAGCTGCAGAGGGAGTTCTGGGGGAAAACTGATGAGTTCAGCTGTGGGTAAATTTAAAGGCTTTTGAATGTGTGGTCTGGGAGCTCAGGTGAGAGCCAGTAGTGAGTAGGGGGAGGGGAGAGTTACATTCAAATCATCTTGTCTTGTGAACATACAAATAAGTATGAGTAATGACACACTTAACACCTCTATATTCTGGATTTAAAGCCCCCAGTAATATTTTGCTCTATTGATTGCAGAGGTTTTAATTTTTTTAATAGAAATAAATAGAAACAAAATAGTGGAGTTAATGAGCATCTTAGAGTTGATGTGTGTCCTTGTATGTATTTTTATACCTCATCTGTTTATAACCATAATCTACAAAAAGTTAGCTTGCTTAGCATAAGAGTTAAATAGAGGGCCTTGACACACACTGTTGGGGGTTGAAGCTGATCTTCTTGGGCAAATTTTGTAGCCTCTCTGTGCCTTAGTTGCATCTTCTGTGACTGACCCTGGGCCCGTCATCACAGCTGATTTCCTAGACTCGATGTTGGGAGGGAGGCTGCTGAATTGACTAAGTGGCAACTGCTAGGGACACTGAAGGGAGAGACAAAAACAGATTAAAGCCGATAAACTGAGTACAAATACCCTCAAAAGGGAAAGAATCCCTCAGTGTTTTGAGCCACTTAGTGTAAGTGAAACAAAATCACGTGGATCCAAAGCTCTTGAGCATGAGAGTATTGTGGGTGGGAGGGTGTCTTCAGAAAAGTGTAGATAAAAGGCCTCTTGGTTTCCCTTAATGTTTGCAGTAAGAATGGGGTGCAGAAGCGAAAACCACCCGCTTCACAGTAGAGGGTGCTGTTTTATGTGAAACTGACCAAAGGTTGGAAACCTGTCATCAGTGGTGCTGGCAAATGAAGAGACTCCTGGATGGGGTGGGGCACTTACTGTGACTTCCAGGTGACCTGCTGGCTGGGGGCTGTGAGGTGGGCAGTAGGTTGGCAGGGTGACCTGGGCATAATCCCTTGGTCTTAGGCTGCTGGTCTGACTAGCAGGCCTGGGCACCCACAGTTCTAATGGGGCTCCTCGGGGTGTGGCCTGGGACACCTGCTGTGCTGGGGGCGAGAGTAGGGCTCCCCGGAGTGGGTGTCTCTGC
Organism: Vicugna pacos; assembly: GCF_048564905.1. NCBI lineage: Eukaryota > Metazoa > Chordata > Mammalia > Artiodactyla > Camelidae > Vicugna > Vicugna pacos. The sequence goes on along the minus strand of NW_027328758.1, from coordinate 215,798 downwards.
AGAGAGTGGAAACATCCTCCTGCATCGGAGAAGAGTCTCTGAGCAGGGGGCCGGATGCACAGGCAAGACCAGCTTGAGCACAGAGGTTTCGGGGAGCTGGGATTCATACAGTGGCCCGAACAGCCTTGTTCCTGTGAAACTGGAGGGAAAAGATTCTGAAAATGCATGCTATTTTCAGACCCTGTGGTGGGTCATGAGTGATGGGAAAGACTGGTCAGGCAGGCACGAGAGAGCCCTGTGGGTATCCCAGTTGGGGTGTCACACCGGAGGGAGGAGCAGAGTTATAGACTTTGTCACTTATTATCTGTGTGACTTTGAGGAAGATCACCCCACCTCTCTCTATATATATCTTCATCTGTAAAGTGACAGAGTGACAAGCTCGTGTCATCAGAAGGCTTAGTTAAGCTCTGATCCTCTTTGTCCAGTCCTGTCAGTGCTGCCCTGCAAGATTCTGCAGCGGCTGCTCTTACCCTGAGATGGGAGGGCGTGGAAGGACATTGTAGCACCCGAGGGCAGGAAGGGGTTGCTTTAAAAGCAGACATGTAGCCTCCTGCAGCTGCAGACCTACAGGCAGTTTGGTTGATGGTCGTGGAGAGGACTTTGTAGGCCTTAGCATTGTCTTAAGACTTGGTTTCCCTTGGGGACCGGAACTGCTTTTGCAGATTAATGTTGAAGATTTGGGCTTCTGGCAAAGCTGTTTTCAGAGATGGGTATATAAGTAATATGTCGTATAAAATAAAATGTTTTTATTTAATATGTGGGACTTCGCAGCTGTTGGGAACAGCTCTGTTGGCCTGGTCTCCACGGAGGACACCAAGGATCCGCAGAGCGTGCGGGAGGGCAGGCAGCCTGCAGTGCTGCTGCGGGGGTTCTCCCCAGCAGGGCGCTCTGCTGCATTGACTCTTCTCTGAGTTTGGTTGCCAGATGAGCAGACAGCAAAGTAGTGAGTTCTGGTGGGATTGTATAATGACAGGAAGAAAGAGAGAGCCGTAGATTTTCGTGACTAATACACGCTTTTGGTTCCTGTGTGTCCCTTTACAGAATTGACGATTTGTTTCTATTCTTGGACTTGATTGAAATAAACGTGCAGCCTAAAATTTAAGAGTTAGGTTTTATTTGTCGGGAGGACTCGAGCCAGGATGACCGCCTCTCAGATCACACTGAGGGACTACTCCCAAGAGTAGGGGAGAAGCTAGGATTATATAGGAGCTTTACAACAAAGACCAGGTAGTTGAAATAATAAGATTGCTTGTTATCTAAAGAAAGCCAGGTATCTCAAGTTCAAGTACTTAGTGCTTATCCATGTATGGGATAAAGCAATCATTTGGGTCTTTGAATCCATACATTTGACAAGCACCTAGCTGTCTAGGGCCAGTAAGTATCCTGTTCTTTCTTATTCTGAGTCCGCTCAGAGGCACCACTGTGAGTGGCTGAGAGGCTGGGCTGCAGGCATGTCCTCGCTGGGGGATGGCGGCAGCTGCTGATGACTTGGTTTCAGCATCCTTTGTTTACTGACATGGTTTCAGTATTTTCATTCACATTGTAGTATTTTCATTCACAGTGCTCTCCCTTGTTCCTAAATTCGACCAATATTTTGAGAGACATTTCAAGACCAATTTTGTCCCACGGTGCTAGGATGGCTCATATCCTAGTTCAGGTGAAGAATCTTCTGAGCTGCCATTCAAGGTGTTAGGTTATTTTTCAGGCCCTGTTGATACTGAAAGTTCTCTGGATCGCCTGTCTTCCTAGCCTTTTTTAATCCAGAAAATGTTTTCCCTTCGTTGTTCATTCCCATACCTCGAATCACACTATTATATTTACTTTATGCAGGGTTATAAGTTTTATCTATTTCTTCAAGATGTTTAGCCATCATCAATCTTGTAGGCCTAGTTACACATTGGGAAATGTAAGAGAGAACAATTATATAAAATAGACAGTATATAACTACTACAGCTAGTAACGTTAATAAAGTCACGGGTAAGAATTTAATAGTCGAGAAGTTATATTCTGGGGTAAAATTTTGCTTGTGTTTCTGATTGAGGCTGAGTGATCTTATGAGGAAGTTCATATTTATGATCAGGCTCAGGGAAGTTATTAATTGGCCAGATGATGTCTCCCACCATGTAAGATCAACAGTGGCCTAAATAGAACTATAATTTCTTTTTAGAATAACGTTTCTGAGGGCTATCTAGTTAGAGACTTGGAGTAGGGAAACCCACCAATGTAACACAGAAGTAATAGACATAGTTAATTTACCATAACCTTAACAATTGGAGTAGTTCATAATCAAAGGTAGGAGAAATTATCACAGTAATTGGTATACAGGCCTGGTCCGGTGTCTTGGGTCAGCTCTGTACCTCAGATGTCGTCTTCTTCTCATCCTGGCCTGGTAGCTTTTTCTCCAATTGGGCATTGCTTAAAGCTGAGCAGTGCTCTATTGGCCATTGCACTGCAGGGGATGTTTCTTATAGGAAATGATTCTGAATGTCCGTTTCCTTCAGTTTTGGTGTGTATGGTCTAGTTAAGAGTACCTGATAAAGGGTCCTTCCATTCAGGTTGTAGACAGTTCTTTAAGTCATGCCTGTTCCAGTGTGTATAATCCCCTGGCTGCAGGTCATGGGACTTTGGAACTTTACCCAAAGTTAGATTACTGAGCTTCAGAAACAAAGCTAGGTTTCCTTTCAATAATTCAATTAAACTTTTGTCACATAATGTCACATAACAGCAAGGAATGATCTGGGAAGTGTCTTACTAAGTATAGACTTCAATTAACGAAACTAGAGTTTAATATCCACTAATATATAAACTTTTTTCTCTATAAAGTGACCATCATTTTTCTCAAATATAGCCAAGTAAGGATTAATTTGTTTACAAGTTAATTCTGATTATTTGATCATATAGGCTTTTTTAAATTGGCTGTGTTGGAAGTTTTAATAAGGAGTCTAAGTGTAGAAAGTTAATAAGGTTTTCTAAGGCCAGGAAAGCCACGTCAAGGGCTTGACATGGATTTCTGCCGTACAGATTTAGGTAAATACTTTTCTCTTTAAAATCCTTAAAATATCTTTAGATTCCTATATCTATTAGGAGATGATCTTCCTAATTTGTCTGATAGAGCCACTGGGGACCTAAGAGTTTTTAGTCTCTTGAGGGATCAGATAGAGAGAAAAGATAACTCTTCCAAGGCTGCTTACATAGGTATAATTTATCAAATTGCTGTGAATCATAAGTAGCTTAAGGAGAAGAGTTTCTTTATCTCTGAGAAACAGGTTTAAAGCGAGTAGTATTTCAGACAAAATCAAAAATTATTACCATATTCATCATTTTACTCAGTCCCATGTAACTAATTCTTTTAATCAGAGTTTTCATTAGACCTTTAAAATTTCTTACCCAGTTTAGTTCAGTGTTATAGTTTGAAATTTATTAGAAATCAGTAAATCTCCTTGAAGATCATGCATTTTACAAAATCATCAGAAGAAAACAATTAACTGTCTATAAATGACAAAAGATTTAAAAGCATGGTTAAGCACCATTTCACTATAATTGATAATGTAACCTGGTCACAATAACCAGAATTATGAATGGTAACATTTCAGATATACCAGAATTTTAGGGAGTCCATATAATTTCTGTAATATCTATATTAATAATATTTTCTCATACAATATAACCTAGGAAGATTTATGATTCATTTGAAAATACCATGTTATTTAACATGCCAAATGAAACTTAGTTGTTTAAAATCACTCTTTGGGATGTTTCAGGGGCCCTCTGTAGCATCCCAAACTTAACTGGAGATTAAAAGAACTTTAATTAGAAATTGATATCTGGGGAGCTTTTTGAAAGATTTCAAAACATTTGGTCAGATAAACATATAGATCACTGTAAAGTAGTACTTATTCATTAAAAAGGTAGTATGTCAAAGGTAAAGGCAGAACAAGTCAGTTAAGTGTTATAAGAAGTTTTACAATTTGTTACTGAAGGTGGATTATCATTTTAAGAAAATTTTGTCCTCTTAACAGTGAGAAAACCAATTCTAGTCTTGTACCAGCTTACTTCTAATATTCATTTACTTTGCCCAAGTTGATTCTAAACTTGGCCAATTCCGACCACGTACAAAACTCTTTCCTAAGGTTTCCTCTTCCACAAGACTTCCACAGCTTTCTATATTCATATTAGTGTGTCCTTCATTTTCTCTTCCATTCAGAAGTAACCAGCTTCAGTACAAAGTCACTATTTTTCATTAACAAAATATAATTCCATTCGTTATATCTTCCCTTACACATTTATCTTACTTTCCTAGGATAATGAGATCTTTCCCTTAATAATAGAGACTATTTCAGGATGGCACCAATCATTTATTCATATTTCTAAACAGCTTTAGTTTCTCTGTAAGAGGAAGTTAAATGTTATGTAATTCATATTTCAATCTTAATTTATCTGAAAATGGCATAGCAATTTAATAAAATCCTATCATTTAACTTAATTTAGCACAACTCTTGAATTTAAAGATAGTAAACATTCAGAGATTATGTTAAGCATACATTTTAAAAATGTATTTGAAAGAATTTACCCAAAGTTCTCATCTCATTTGCATTAAATTTACTTAAAATTTTACCACACCACATTAGTTTTGTTTTTTTTTTTTGACAAATTTACAATGGATGTAAAAGGATCTTATTTGACTTTCATTAAACCTAGGTACAGTAAAGGTATTATACTTATTATTGATGAATTTAAAGATGTCTATAGTAATTAGAACATACTTAAACAATACTTAATATCAAATATTATCTTAATATTGAATATTTTCCAGTACACGTGAACCTGAAGGTCAATTTGGTCAGTTTTTATTTTAAAAATACTTAATTTGTAACCTCTTATTTTTTACATCAATTAAGCAGAGCTCTTTGACTTTGTTTTTTGTATTTTTTTTTCGGTGTATAAATATCTCACATCTATAATGTGTACACCAGCTTATAAAGAGACAAAAGCTAGAGATCTCATAGCTTCATTTTAAAACTTACCTATGAGATAGGGATAATAATAGTTGGAGTAAGCTGAATTTGCTTGCTCAAATCACTAAGGCTTACTATTTATGAAACAGACATAAAAGATTTCTTGACAAATCTGAAGGACCGGTCAGAGTTCTCAGTTCTAAAATGCGAAAACTTTCTTTGGCCTTAAGTTTTATCTCGTTGAGCTAATTAGGTTCACACCTAGGTCACTGCTGTATTTACTTTTCTGATCTGCAAGACAAAGACACATGTGTCCAGTTCTCCAGAGAACTGCTCTGTCACCCAGGCCCAATTGCATCTCCTTAATTTGCTTTTTTGTATCAGTGTGAAGAGCTGTAAACAAAGAATTCCATGTGTTAAAACTTTAAAGTTTACTTTATCTTGTCTTCCAAAGCTTGCATAAGGCATTAAGTAAGGTCTCTTTCCCTTGAGTTATCAGTTAAACTCAGGGTAAACCTCATTATATTTTTTTATTAGCCACTGAATATTAGTTTTTAGTTTTACGTTATATTGGACGGCTCGTGTAACTCTAATGTTTTCCTTTAGTTTGTTCAGTCAATATTTTCTGAGGGACAGATATGTGCCCAGCCTTATAATACCAAAAAGGGGAAGTGTTTTTCCATTGAAACATATCTGTCCCACAACATAATTAAGTAAAAGGTTTATATAAAGCTGATTTATATATACCAATTTTAGAAACTTTTATCTCAAATTTATTAACTCTTATAGCTTTAATTTTAATATTTATTAGGTTTAATGAATAATTCTTATTTCTAGAAGGAGTGCCAGAAGCCTTTTTGTTTGTTTGTTTTTGTGCATTGTATCTAATTTAATAGAAAAGTCTCTGGAATTCCCAAGTTTGAGCCAAAGGGATTACACCCTTCTCAATTTTTAATTTGATTAATTGATCTGTTGTCCCAATCATTGATCAAGTATCTCAGTATATAAATATATATATATATGTATATTTTAGCCCTATACATTCACACATACATATTAAACTGTGGTAAATAAAACAGACTTGTTTGAACTTTAATGTTGGGGGGCAGTAGGTGATCTCTTTGGCTCTTTTTTTTTAACTTTATGTAGTGTAGTATCAAAATCTTGTATCTAAATCCAAAATTGTCCATTTTATTTATCTCATTCAAAATAACAACATAAAAATATTTATCCATTTGGGATAAGCCCCTTAATTTTTTTATTAAGAAAAAATCGAAATTTTTACCATCCTCTTTCCAGTTATTCAACCTAATTAACATTAATTGTTCTAAGTTTTTATTAGCATCTCTTAAACCATTGATGGGAAAGGAAAAACACAAATGTAGCTTTTCAAACCAGGTTTTTTTTTTATAACTAAGTTCTTAGGTTAAACATTAGATATATTTTTCTACCTTTAAACTTGATTTTAATACGTACCAAGAAAACAGCTGTTTATATTGAGAGCTCTTTCAACTTTCACCAATTTAAAAGTTTTTCCAAATTAAAGGATCCATTATATGACCATCAATTTTTATACATATATATATATATATCAAAACCAAAAAGATGAAGAGGCTTTTCCACATGAGAGTGGGGGTGTTGCCTAAATGAAATTCAAAAGTTTACTCTCCAAAAGCTAAAGGCCTTTGTGGTCCAGGCTGATGCATAAAAGGTTAAGATGGCAAAATGTCTAAAAAATGGTACAAACAAAGGATTGTTGAGAATCCCAATTCATTTGTGTGGCCAACATATGTGCACAATACTTGTACCTTTTGCATGGCAGAGTCCAAGATTTCCTTTAAAAAAAAGGAAACACATATATACATACATATACACACACAAAATACCCAGAGAAATATAAAACGTTTATATTACAAGGACACAGGAAGAGAAATCCAAGTTCCCCTAAAGGGGATTTTGTTTTTATAAGTTCAGAATTCCAAAACATGTTTTTATCAGGCCTGCTTAGTTACTTTCAGAGTGAGATTTTTTTTCTTGTTCCCAATTAAAGTTGTAAGTTTTCTACGTATATAAACCTGGCTGGGATATTAGTTGGAGGTTGGCAATCTGTCATTTATTTTTCTTTTCTTTTCTTTTCTTTTCTTTTCTTTTCTTTTCTTTTCTTTTCTTTTCTTTTCTTTTCTTTTCTTTTCTTTTCTTTAAGTTCTATGCCCCATTCTAAGGCCGGGTTGTCAGAATAAAATTGCTAGTAAGATTTCCCTCAGGGACAACTCTGTGGCATGAAGTCTTTTCCTCTACCACTCTTTCAAGTTTCTCTCTCACCCGAGAAAGCTATTATCAGCCAGGAAGAGGGTCCCATTTTTGGAGTTGAAAGTTTCTTCATAAGAGTTTTACTTTTATCCCAAAAAATTCAATGGATTTACCCAAATTGAGGAAAGCATTAGACCAGCCTCTTACCTAGGCACTCAGTCCTGATCCCAGTGTCTTTCAACTTGGACCCAATCGGGACGTCTCCACTGGGTGAGTATTTTCCAGGTATCTTTCCAACAGCCCCACCTCGGGTGTCTCCTCAAGGTGGGTATTTCCTGTTACCTTTCAAAAAGGCCCAACCCAGCATGTCTCCACTGGGTGGGTAATTCCCCCTAGTCTCCTTTAACTGGAGGGCCAGGTGCCTGGATACACCGCCAAATAAAACTCAGGATCGTCAATCAATATTGGAGATCCGAGAACCAGGACAGGCTCACCCAAGTTCATCTGGACTCCCTGAGGAGGCAGATGGGCATAAAGGGCCACTGATGGTACCAAGGCCCCGGTTAATCAGAGAGTCCAGGTGGAGAGAATTCTGCTCTGGGTCCCTTCATGGTGGCCAAAACTGTTGACTGAAATACATGTTCAGCCTAAAAGTTTAGAGTTAAGTTTAATTTGGTGGGAGGACTCTAGCCGGGATGACAACCACTCAGATCGCTCTGACGGACAGCTCAGAAGAGGTTGAGAACAACTAGGATATATAGGAGCTTTACAACAAAGACCAGGTGGTTGGAACAATAAAACATTGCTTGTTATCTAAAGAAAGCCAGGTATCTCACGTTCAAGAATTTAGTGCTTTTCAATATATGGGAGGAAGCAAACATTTGGGCTGACTGAATATATTCTTTAGACAAGCACCTAGCTATCTAAGGCCAGTAATCTGTCCTTTCTTATTCTGAGTCTGCCCAGAGGGCACCGTTGTGAGTGGCTGTAGGCCTGTCTTCACTGTGGGGTGGCGGCAGTGCTGATGATTTGGTTTCAGCTTTCTTTGTTTAGTGACAAGGTTGCAGTATTTTCATTCACATTGTAGTATTTTTGTTCACAGGAAATTTTGATATTACACTGATTATGTATAATCTGGAACCTTGGAAAGAACCGACATGGAATTACTGCAGGTACCTTCTACTTTAATAAGACGTGTGCAAACATAAACACGGAGGAAGCATACAAAAGGATTCAGTGGTGAATGGGAAGGGTTTCTGCACGTTACAGGAGAAGGCAAGGCAGAATTCCTCTTCTTTGTGTGCAGGGACATGAGTCCAACTTTTCTTTCTGAAGTGATTTCTGAGAACTGTTTATGGTAATTAACCAACATTGACAAACGGTGACACACATTGCATTTAAAAGCTGGCCGGCTTCAAACTTGGGTATTGGACAGGTGGATTTAATAGGCAAGTGGTCAGGTGGATGGGAGAGAGATGGAGCCCAGGCCTGGGCCCATATTCAGGTTGAAATCGCCATTTCTTCAACATAGGGCCTTGGACTAGAATGTAACCTCTCTTAACCTGTTGGAGAATCTGTGAAATGGGCATGATAATATTCGTTTCTTCCAGGGACTTTTGTATGTTCTAAAGAGTATTATAGTATACATGAAACACTTAACACACTGGCACTTAGCAGTGTACAGTTTCTGTGGCCGCCACGCTTGGCGTGTGTCAGAGCCGTAAAGGCAGCATTTGTCTGTTGAGGATGCACTGGTAGCCCCTTGGCTAGGTTGTGAATTTGGTGATTTACTTTAACACTTGTAACTCTGTGTGCCATGGACAGTTATTTTCATGGACAGATGAGGAATCTCAGGGTAAAAAAGACTGTGTAATTTGCCCAGTCAGACCATAATTTTGGGTGCAGGGGCCTCGGTTCAGCATGGGCCCCTGGGCTTTCTGCCCTCTCCGTTCAGCACCAGAGCTAGATGTGGGATCGGCTGTTTCCCAGCCCAGAATATCCGGCAGGCCGCAAGACACACCTGGCCCTGCGCTGCTTTCAGCAAAAACTCCGAAGAAGAGGCAGTTACAAAAGGGATAAACATAAAAAGAGACTAAAGCAAACTGTGATCAGCTCTGAAAAGGGAAGGAACAGGTCTCGCCGTTCAGCGCTGGCAGCATTCCCGACGGGGCTGCTCTGGGGGCGTTCATCTCAGCTAAACAAGCTCTGCTGCTGCACCAAGGCAGGAAGACAGGGCGCGAGTGGCCAGGTGGACAGGGCCTCATTGATCGTAAACATTCCCCATGAAGCGGCAGCTCTCACGGGCACTTACCTAGTAAACAGTTGTCGGCCGTAAACATCATGCACTTTCCTTGGTAGTTTTACTGGCCCCACCTTTGAGATGAGGTCATTGAAGCTGCGGAGTTTGCTGCATGCCCGTGATTACCTTGCAAATACCCCGACTGTTCTTTCAATCTAGACTGGTGTGGCTGTCATGTCCCAGCCCTGTGAATGTCATCCTGTAGCTTCTCCCAAGCGGCCCAAATGACTGACATTGATATGCTTAATTCATAGGAAATGATATGTGAGAATAAGAGAAAAAGGTAGTAAGAAATTGTTTGGAAAACTAGAAAAGAATCCAATTCTTCCCCAGCTGGTGGAGCATACCCTGTGTCACTCAACCCACTCACTGCCTGTCACCTCCTCCCTGTCGACTCTGCATTCAGAAGCCACCCTGAGCCATTGAGGAACATTTTGCCTCATGACACTTTTGTCTAGGACCTGCAACATTTTGTCCCTGGTTAACTCACTTCAAAGCCATTTAAATTTTATGCAGACTCCACTCAGATGCAAGAATAGCCTATTTAAACTTCTTCATGCAACTCCTTAATGAAGATCTTGTGAAGGAAACTTTGTCAAAACCTGGGAGGTGTGCACATAGTGACTGTAACCTCAGCACTTTGTGAAGTTCAGCATCAGAGGGGTGGGAGACTCAGGAAAGGCTTTTTTAAGGTAACAAGGGGAAAGTGAAAGGACGCAGGCTGTGTGAGAAAGAAACATCTCGGTCCCAGCCAGCAAGGCACCTGCATTCAGGATGGTGTGTGGAGAGTGCAGAGTTCTCACAAAGAAAGAGATGGGGGGATTGGAGGGAGGACAGTTGGGTATTTAACTGGGGAGGGAAAAAGTGGGCTGAACATTCCCTGGTTGAACAAGAGGATTGTGACTTGATCTGCTTGTATTTTGGAGAGAAGGGTTTCGTGGGGACACGCCTAGGAGAACGCTCACTGGCTGGGGAGTCAGCACGAAAGGGAACCACAGAGAACCGGACAGACCCCAAGGCCCTGCTGGGGGAGAGGCTGCCCGCCAATTGGAGCCCTGGAGGCTGCTTCTGTCCCGTAGCTGGGGCCTCAGAGCTCCCTTCACAACCCAGTCCTGTTGATACAAGAAAAAAAAATGTGGGGCATGAGAAGGGCTGTGTCCCAGGCTTTGATTGAGCCCCTGGGATATGCCCCACCAGATTTTGTTTCTTGGCTTCATGCATTAAAGAATTCAAGAGCAAGCCAGTGTTGAGTAAAGGTAGATTTATTCAGAGAGATACAATGAAAGGCAAGAGAAACGTCACGAGATTTGGGGGTTTGATGCTCAGATTAAAAGTAGGTACACATTCCACAGACAGAGTGTGGGACTTCTCCGAAGAGGGAGAGAGAGGTGTGCCCGCGAGGTGGCGCTGTGTTGCTGATTTTCTTGGGCTTGGTGGCTTCATATGCTAATAAGTAGAAGGACCAGCCTAAGGGCAAGGGGCTGGCATTCCCAGGGAGTTGGCCATTTCCCACCCTGTGATATATTGTGGCTAACCTTGGGACTGCCATTGTGTCTGGGGGCATGTTATTCACCATGTTACTATTACAATGGGTGTTTAATGAATCTCAAGATCTGCTAGAATTTAAATCTCTTCATCCTGAGACTTAAAGGCCTATTGGGGGTTGAATCCTTCACCATTTTGATGTTAATTGCTGTGATCTTCCTTGAATGGCTGTGCTCTGCCCCCTTGAATTCGGCCTCACTGTGATGACACAGAGAGAGCAAAGGCCTGGCCCTGCCTGTGCTCCTGCATTTAACAGCGGGAGGGGTGGGGTGGACTGAGGATGACTATGAGTGATGAGAAGGATGTTTCAGATTTTCCCACGTGAGACATGGGGACCTCCCAGCAGCCACCGCAGATTTATTTCACAGGCATTATCGCTTGTGTTGTTACAGAAACAACAGGCCAGCCAAGAAACAAGCACCACACAGAGGGTGCGAGTACCGAGATTTATTACACCTGCAGGTGCAGAGTGGGTTCTGTTCTGTGGCTCTGAGCACCTCCAAGTCCTGCACATGAGGTTTTATAGGGTTAATTACAAGTACGGGGCTATTAGCCAATAAGACTCAAAGAGTAAAAAGCAAGGAATCAGTACACTGAAGCTTATCAATTTGGAACAGATCTCGTTAATGACAATTGTTGATCTTGGATTTAGGAGTTAGCTTATTAGCCCAGTAAACTGACACTAAACTTCAGGTTTACCAGGTAGCCCAGAAAAACTTAGATCAGTAAACCGACACTTATCACACTTATATTTCTGACTTAGCTTGTTAGTCCAGTTGGGCTTTTCCATCACAGTGTCACTTATCTTTTCTATTTTTCTTTTTATTTTTTCAAGTGTTTAATCCAAATTTAATATCAAGGATTTTTGGAAAAGAAATTTCTCTTTTTGTTTTCTTTGGGGCTCTTTTTTGCGGGTAGGTAATTAGGTGTATTTATCTGTTAGTGGAGGCCCTGGGGCTTAAACCCAGGACCCCGAGCTCGCTAAGCACACGCTCTACCACCCGCCCCATCATCTTTTTCTTTTTGCTTTAGCTGCCAGGAATCTTACAGTTGAATTTCTAGTCGGACTTTAACACTTGCCCTGACTTCATGGAATCCATTTTAATACTTTATCTACCCCTTGTTTCATTTAAGTATTGAATCTCCATTGCCTCTTCACTCTCAGTTTTGCCTTCTTATTGTTATGGTTGTTAAGCTGTGTTAAAAATATTGTTTAAATTCTCTTTTAGCAGGAGGCTGAAAGTAAATAAATATGTAAACATACAGCACACTTAAATGATTTTATACATTCTAAGTTGTTTATTAGTTATTTAAAATCCGAATTGAATATTAAATTGATGATTTTTAAATTATTTTTTAACTTTTTATAAAGATATAGCTGATTTAAAATATGTTATAAGTTTCAGGTGTAAAATAGATGCTCCATTTATAGTTACTGTAAAACATTGTCTGTATTCCCTGTGTTGTAAGATACATCCCTCTAGCGTGTTTACATTACATGTTGCAGTTTGTATAAGAAAGTTGGGTAACGCAGAGTCTGGGACGTGGCTGTGTCTGACCCAGGTTCACGCTCACCCTGCCTGTCAGTGCTCAAGCCCTCACAACTGTCTGCAGGGGAGCGAGTGGAGGCAGCTCTCATCAGCGCTGGCACCACCCTCTGAGTGGAAGTGACAGCAGTGACTGTGTGTGGACGTGAAAATTGTTGTTCCAAGAGCTTTACATACATTTCTGCATTTAATAATTAAATCCCTCCTGTGAGGAAGCGTTTTATGTTTTTATGAATAATACATTTTATTTTGATATTGATAGACTTCAAATCTCTGCAAAATTTACAGGAGTAGTACAATAAACTCTTAGATACATTTCACCTTAAAGGGGACTATTTTCCCTTTTGTGACACGCTTATTTTAGCATAAAGTTTCAAGGTTTATCCATATCGTAGCCTGAATCAGTACTTTATTCTTTTTGTTTGATAATATCCTTTTCCTTTTTTTTGTTTTTGGTCAATTTAAAAATATTTTCATTGAAGTCTAGTCAGTTTATAATGTTGTGTCAATTTCTTGTGTACAGCACAACACTTCATTTAAATAGGAAAATACCTGTATTCATTTTCATATTCTTTTCAAACATAAGTAACTATAAGATATAAAATATATTCTTCTGTGCTATACAATATAAACTTGCTCTTTATTCTATACATACTCAGTATCTGCAAATCTTGAACTCCCAATTTATTCCTTTCCACACCCTCTCTCCTCTGGTAACCATAGTTTGGTTTCTATGTCTCTGTGTCTTTTTCTGTTCTGTAGATTAATTTATCTTTTTGTTTCTTTGTTTTTTGTTTCCTTTTTTGTTTTGTTTTGTTTTTTTCTTTTAGATTCCACATGTGAGCCATCTCATATAGTATTTTCCTTTCTCTTTCTGGCTTACTTCACTTAGAATGACATTCTCTACGTCCATTCATTTTGCTGCAAATGGCATTATTTTATTATTATTTTATGGCTGAATAGTAGTTGATTGGACAAATATACTACAATCTCTTTGTCCAGTTATCTGTCAGTGGACATTTAGTTTGTTTCCATGTCTTGCTATTTTAAATAGTGCTGCTGTGAACATTGTGGTGAATGTGTCTTTTTGAATTACAGATCCTTTTGGATATATGCCCATGAGTGGGATTCCTGGGTCATATGGGAGGTCAATTTTTTGTCTTTTGAGGAAACTCTATAGAGTTTTCCACAATGGCTCCATCAAACTGCATTCCCACCACAGTGCAGGAGTGTTCCCAATTCTCTGCAGCCTTTGCAGCATTTATTGTCTGTGAACATCACAATGATGGCTATTCTGACTGGTGAGAGGTGATGCTTGATTGCAGTTTTGATTTGCATTTCTCTGATAATGATATTGAGCATTTTCTCATTTGCCTATTGGCCATTTGTATGTCTTCATTGGAGAAATGTTTCTTTAGGACTTCTGCCCATTTTTGAACTGAATTGTTTGCTTTTCTTTCTTATTAAATGTAAAAGGTGTTTACATAGTCTGGGAATTAAGCCCTTGTCAGTTTCATTTATTGCAAGTATTTTCTCCCATTCCATAAGTTGTCTTTTTGTTTTGCTTACTGTTTACTTTACTTTGCAAATCTTGTAAGTTTAATTAGATCCCACTTGTATATTTCTGCTTGTATTTCTATTGCTTGAGTAGACTGCTCTAGGAGAACATTGCTGAGATGTATGTCAGATGTTTTGCCTATCTTTTCTTCTAAGAGGTTTATAGTGTCTTGTCTACATGTTTAAGTCTTTAAGCCATTTGGAATTCATTTTTGTGTATGCTGTGAGGGAGTATTCTAACTTCATTGATTTACATGCAGCTGTCCAGTTTTCCCTACACCATTTGCTGAAGAGGCTGTCTTTACTCCATTGTATGTTCTCACCTCCTTTGTCAAAGATTCAAAGACCAAAAGTTTGTGGGCCTATTCTTGGTAATTTTGTTTATCCATTCATTGATGGATGGATATTGTTAGTAACTTTGGCTACTCTGAAAGATACTGCTATGAATGTTGATGTGAAAGTTTTTGTGAGAATAGGTTTTCATTCTGTTGGCTGTTCAGTTGGCCCACCGTATCTGTAGTTTCCATTTCATGGATCCAGATGGCTGAGTGTAAAGGGACTTGAACATCCTTGGATTATGGTATCCAGGGTGGGGGTTTCCTGAAACCAACCCACAGAGTGTACTGAGGGATGACTCTATATGTAGGAGTGGAATTGCTGAGCCATATAACTCTAACGTTTAGAGAAAACACCAGCATTTTACAAAGAAGCTGCACAATTGTCCCTTTCCACTGGCCTCATATGAGGTTCCTCTGCCTCATGAACGACACTTGTTATTGTCCAAGTTTTGATTATAACCATCCTAGTGAGTGTAAAATGAGATCTCATTTTGATTTTGATTTCGCTAGTGATGCTGAGCATCTTTTCATATGCTTATTGGCCAATTGTGTATCTATTTAATTCCTTGTCAAATTTAATAATTGGGTCAATTTTCTTTGTATTGGTTAGTTGTAAGCATTTGTTATATATCCTGGATACTAATCTCTTATTAGATATATGATTTTTAGTCCCTGGATGTGACATTTACATTCATCACAGACTCTTTTATTTGACTCTAGAAATTACTTCTCCATTGGGGAATGAAAAGATGCACAATTACTTATGTAACCAATTCTCTATTGCTGGATATTAATTCACTTCAGTTTTTCTTCCCACCATTTTAAACAGTGCTGTGTAAATGCCCTGATGGGTACATCCTTTTGGACTGAATTATTTTTTCCTAAAGGAAACGATTCCTAGAAGTGGTGTTGAGTCAGTGTGTACGTACGTTTTTCAGAGTATACATATCCATTGACATGTCGTCCTCCGAAATTGTTGCTCATGGTTTGTTCTCCCACAGATGGACACTAGCTAGAATATCTATTAAAAATATTTGCGCATATGATGAGCAAAAGTGCTTTTTCATTGTTTTATTTTGCATTTGATGACCAGTGAGGTATTGAGCATTTTTCACTCATTAGCCATTTGACATTTTTAAAATGAATGATTCCTTTAATCCTTTGCACACATTTAAGTGAGGGAGCTTCTTGTTCCTTTTTGACAGCTCTTTGTATGTTATGAACATTAACTTCTTGTCTTCTTCAACATGTATCACAGAACTTTTTCTTGTCATTTCTTGCCTTTCATTTTGTTCAGGAGGATTTTTATTTTGGTTGTGTCTCAAAATATTCTTATGATAGTAAATGTCTTGGGTTTTATCTTTGACATTATTCTTAGAAATACTTTCTTAAAATGGAATAATTCTCTTCTGTAGGTTTTTTTAAATCTCTTAGATGGAGATGATATTAGTACTTGTTAATGTAGGGGTAAGTTGAGTTAATAAGAATAAAGTATTTTGTTTGCTCTTATTAGTACTTTTTAAACATTTACATCACTGTCTGTAATTTATCTTGTGGTCCTTATGAGGGGAATAGAACTTATACTTTCCAGGTGATTCTCTGATTGTCCCAGGACAGTTATTTAATTCATACATTTCTCTTTGATTTGAAATCCCACCTGTACAAAATACTTATGTACACTAGAGCCTATTTTTGAGCTCATGGTTCCCTTCTGTCAATCTGCCTTTCTTACTCCAGCACCATATCTTACATATTGTAAAAATTTATTTAATAAATGTCAGTCTGAAATTTTTTTGATTCTTTTCTTCCATCCCAAATTTTCTTGTCTAGTATTATGACTTTATTATTCCTGAAGAATTCCAAAATATTTTGTTAAAGTTAACAAAAATCAGATTGGAGTTCTCATGGGAATTTTTAGTAAGTTTTGAATTATTCTAATGAGAACATACATCTTTAAAAAACTGCTTTCCTCCATGCAATTTGTTGATGTCTCTACATTCACACCTCTTACTTTACCCCTCAGTACAGTCCTGTACTTTCTCCATGTACAACATGGGCATTGTTTTTGAATTTATTCCAGATTATTTATGTTTTTGTCAATTTTGTAAGTGAGAATTTTTTGCTATTATATTTGTAAATGCTTAAAACTGACTTTTAGAAAGGAAGATTCGGTTTGTAAATACTCACTTTGTAACTTGTCATTTAAACTTGAAAGTATTAAGTACTTGTTCCAGAATCCTTTCTTTTTTGTTTTTAAAAATTTGTGTCCAAGATTCTCAAAATGGTCATAGCTAAGTAGTATAGGTGGGGAGACAGAGAGAGGTAGTGTGGCTCATATGCAAACTGTGAGCTGTTTCATGGCTGCCTTAAGTTGGAGAAGCGACAGAAGAGCCCAGGTTAGACCAGGGATGGCTTTGTATGCACTTGAAAGCCAGCTTTCCTGCCTGTATGGAGAAGCCTGGTGGGCGTGGCAGGTAGATGATCAAGGTCTGATCAAGGTCATTGGCTGCACAGAGCACTGTGTCTGTGAGAACTGGTGACCATTGCCATGGGAAATGCTTGGTGCCAGGAATACTGCAAGGGAGTTGGGGAGCCTGTGTGTTAAGGATTTTCCAGTCCTGGGAGTGGGAAGATTAGACTCTGCATCCAGATCTGAGTTTGAATTCATCCTCTTTAGCTTACTGGTCCTCTGACTTTTGTCAAGTTATACATCCTGTTTGAACTCCTGCTTTCTTGTCTCTCAAAACAGGAGAATTACGGCCTGCTGCTAGAGTGTTTGATCAGGGTAAATGATTTGTGTCTATAAGATGCCACGTACAGTCACAAGCTCAGTGAGAAATGAGCTGTCGCCTTTTCTTCTGCAACTCAGTGCTCGATAAGTCATCAGGGGAAAGCGAGTCCCTAATTTGTATGTGGTGCAAGGAAGAACAAAACTAACGTCTTGCCTTTCCCTGGCAGTATTCTTACTTCTTTGCTTCATGTACCTCTTTCCTCCTTTTACTCTCCCCTTTCACCTCCCCCACCAAGAGCCTGAGACTCTCTCAGAACACTAGATTCAAATTACTTTAAATGTTGGCTCATCCCCATGAAATGACAGTGACATAAAAAAATCTGTACACATCCCAGACTTGATTGTATTTGATTTACACACACACACGTGCACACACACACACACACACACATCACGCTACCTCCCATTTGCTGAGGGAGAAGGACCATTTTTTCTGAGTTTTCATTTACTGAGAGTGAGAGCAAAGTCTCTTAAGCAGAATTTCGCCTGGCTTCGAGCATGGTTTTTTAAATTGGATTTCTGCTTTGTGTAAATAGAAATATTCTCCTATTAGAAGAGAGGAAGTGGAGACATAGATATTCTGCTGAGATATTGGTGTTATCATATTTGAGTTGGAAAGGTCTTAAGACAGCATAGAGTCGAAACTTTTAATGGGTGAGAATCCATGATGGTGTAACTTAGACAAAAACCTGGGCCTCCTGCCTTCATGTCCACGCGGGTGAAGAGGCAACTGGGTGGTGGATGGCAGGGATCCTTCTTGCTTATGTTCCAGGGTCTTGTTAGCTTTCATTGTTCAGCTGCTTTTAGTTTATGTCCATGTGGCTTCTCATGGGACAGTCACTATGTCCTGATAGACTGAGTTACTAATCAGCAAAAAGCTCTGGACCCACTCATATTTTCCACAGTTTTTCTGCTGACCTGCTGACACTTTATATAAATGAGACCTTACAAACTGCTGGATATAAAATGCTTACTGTTATCATTTGCCATCGTGTTCCATAGGAATGGGGTGCTGTCTCAGGCTTTCTAAGGCTAGATCTAAACAAAGATAGGGTGATAGGCTCAGCTGCTGGACTCTCCCCAGTCGAATGGGATTTCCACCTTAGTTTTTAGAATCAGGCAGATGAGTTCAAATCTTATCTTTACCAGTTATTAGCTTAGTGACCTTGGGGAAGTAACTATACTTTTTGGATTCCAATTTTCTTTATCTGTAAATAAGTTCAGTATTTATATTAGGGTTTTTGTTTAGAATTGAATGAGCTAATTCCCTCATTTATTCCTCAAATACTGATCACATGGTTCTATGCTGGTGCCTTAGTAGTTGATTACTAAGGGACTCAGCAGTGACAATGGGGGTGGGGCCCCCTGGATCATAGAGCTTATATTCCAGGATATGCTTGTAAAAGACTGGATTGCAGTGGATTTTAGTAAATGTTCATTCCTTTCCTAATCCCCATTGATTGTGTATATAACTTTATACTAATATATGGACAAATTTTTTGCAATTTAAATCTCTTTGTAGTATTTAAGGAATATAGCTATAACAAAAATAAGTGAAATAAAATGGTTTGAATTTTATTTTCCTTTCAATAAGCAAAACAAAATAAAATAGAAAAGAAAAGAAAAAGTATTGAAGGAGTAGAAATAATTTTACTTCCATGGAATCAAATCCCTATGTTAGGTTTTTCCGTTGTGTTGTTAAACAGCATATAAATTTGACAGGTTGTGACATCAGTGTTGATAGCTAGGTGAGTATAATTTCTTTTTGTGGCTGTCTTTGATGAATTATTTGCACTAGATCATAAATGATGTGCGTGTTACATATTGGAAAAGAGGAAACAGTGGAGTCATACTACCTCCAATGCAGTCATTTTGTTAGAGTCCAAACTCCTTCTGCTCGCGGCATGACTGGCCAATAAACCGGGAGATGAGGTGTTGGAGCAAGGAATAGTGACTTTATTTAAAACTCTGGCAGACCCAGAAGATGGCAGAATGATATCCTGGAGAACCAACTTCCCCAAGTCAGAATTCATTCTCCTTTTATACTAAAAAGGGGCGGGGTTGTGGTTGGTTGTTGAATACTTCTTTCTGTATGAATTGTTTGTCCTTTGAATCCACTGTTCTTGCAGCTGTCCATGTGGATCAAATCATTGTGCCCCTATAAATCCTCCAAAAAAACAAAGGTTATTCTCTATTTTGCAACTTGCCATCGCTACAGAAGTGCAGATGAGCTAACATTTTTAAAGATCAGGGCCAGGAGAATAGGCTTTCCTGTAGATTCCAGGCCAAAGGCAACTTTCTTTTACAAATAGTGCAGAGCTACCAAATCTGAGCCTAGAAAACAGGGCACAGTTTTAAAGCCAAAGGAACAGATCTAACATAGGGTCAAAATTTTTCTTTTTTATTTCAATTCCCTTTCAGCTTCATAGATAATTTTAGTAAGAAACAGGAGCAATTTTGTATTTTTGCTTCTTAATAACGGATGAGTGGGCCAACAATATTTTTGTGAGTAGGGACTCTGTGCGGGCATTGGTGTGACAGCAAACTCTTGTTG
This sequence comes from Vicugna pacos, assembly GCF_048564905.1. Lineage (NCBI taxonomy): Eukaryota > Metazoa > Chordata > Mammalia > Artiodactyla > Camelidae > Vicugna > Vicugna pacos. The sequence continues at coordinate 195,962 of NW_027328758.1, read as the reverse complement.
GGGGTGGCCGACCCTGCAAGATGTCTGATGCCCCGTGAGTGTTGGTGAGGGTCCCCCTTGCCATGGATTCTCTTCAGGAACCAGCATATGGGCATTGAACTCTGGAGAACACTTTTTGGGCTGCAGGAATTTTTTTCACATACTGCGATTGAAAAATCACTCCAGCTGGGGATAATTAGGGAAAAAAGGAAAAGGAAAAGGGTTTGGAGTAGAGCAGAAGAGTAGGACATAAGATCACGGAACCTGAGTGGTTGGCAGCGGGGCCACGCAAGATAGGGGAGCAGAGGTGCGGAGGGGCCTGGCTCCGGAACCAGCTCCTGTACGTGTCCCCGCGCCCAAGCCACATAGCTTTTAATTGGCCTGGGCCACCTCTCTGGGCTGGATGTCACCCTGGGCAGAATCTTGAGAATCGAAGGTAAGAGGTGGGCAGCACTCACCTAGGGGGTCCCTGAGGACTTCGTTCAAGTGCACAGTACCTTTTCTGGTCATGTGTCTTCACTTGTCCTTTATCTCAGGATCTGAGGAGGAGGAGCATGGAACTCAGGGAGAGATCCAGGAAGATATCCGACTGTGTTAAGAGAGGATAGAAAAAGTGAAACGGGGAGCGAGGACACTTGCAGCAAAGTACAATGACTTCACAAGTATTGCACAGATCTGCAGGTGTAAGAGAGCCTAAGCCTGTCTCAGAATGCAGGGGACAAGCGGAAAGGAATGGCAAAATTTCCACTGTCAATTGAAATTTTGTTAAATAGACTGCTACTGTTGTTTGTATCACTTGAATGAATGCAGGCAGATTTCTGTGGGTAATTTCAGGTTCACTCAAACCCAGCAGCTCCTCTTGCCGCCATCGGGGATGGGTTTTCTCAAGCACAGTGCCCCTCCTGCTTGGGTGGGCCATGCTGCGGGTCCTCGCCTGAGGCTGGGCTGCTGCAGGGCACTGAGTCCCCGAGGCACGGCCGGTGATACACGACAGAAACATCTCTGCTCTTGACTGGGGTCCTCCGTTTCCCCTGCAGTGTAAGAATGCCGGTGACCGAGTTAGAAGCATGTTTCCAAGCTGTCCGTGTCCTCGGCATCAAGAAGTGGAGCCTGGAAGTTTCCGAATTTCTCCAGATTGCGGTCTACATTCACCTTCGTCAGGTGAGGGTATGTCCTTACGCAAGTGGAGGAATTACTGCCGTTTTCCTGGAAACTACTCATCACTAGTCCATCTGATTTTTCTGTGCTAGGATTCAGTATGGCATGCTAAAAACTCTGGAGTGAGATCTTGAAACCATGATGAAGAGGATTATTTATTTCATTTCTCTTTATGATAGACTTTTACTTTTAAAATTCAGAATTTTTGTTTCTTTCAGGAATGTTTTGGGGGGTTGGAGAATCAATTTTGCTCTTACCACCTTTGTGACCTGTTGCTTTGTGCCCCTCACCTGTCTTCTGTCACTTGTGAAGCAGTTCCATTTGTGACCCTGTCCGGGTTGTTCATGTTATTAAACATAAAGTCTGTAAAAGTACAGTCCCTTTTACTCCGAAGACATTCCACAAATACTCCTTAAATCTGGGTGTGGTTTTATGAAGACAGAATCATTAGAACATATCCTTGCAGGTTGCTAGTGCAAAATCCCCAAATCAATAGTCTAGCTCAACATCTAAAATCTTTCTAATCTACCTTGGATTTGTATGGGTAAGTGAAGCAGTTTGCAAAGAACTCAAGACCAGGGTTAGAATACAGGCAGGTGTAGCTCAGCAGGTCCATCGAAGCTGATGCTCTGCCAGAGGGTGGATCCGAGGGAAGACGGCGGGTCCTGCCCTGCCTGAGCTGACAGTTTCATGGCAAAGAGTTTCACCAGGTGAAGAACTTGGAGTTTCTTCTAAGAACAGTGGGTCTGAAAAGAGTCCAAAAAGTGTGGGAGTGACAAAATCCCATTTGTCTCAAGTAGGGGAGAGTGGCTGTGGGGCCACTTAGGAGACTCGTGAGTCCAGGTGGGCAGTGTTGGTGGCTTCCTCTTGAGCGGTGGGACAGTCAGTGGGTAAAAGCGAACAGATTGAAGGCATGTTTAGATGGTAAAAAGGAAAGGATGAATGCTGTCTGTGAATGTAGGATGGAGTAAAGCCAAGGTTTCTGTGTGGATTAATGAGGTAAATCATGATCTTGCTTTGCTGTGTGTAGGGAAACCTGTAGAGGGAGTTCTGGGGGAAAACTGATGTGTTCAGCTGTGGGTAAATTTAAAGGCTGTTAAATGTGTGATCCGGGAGCTCAGGTGAGAGCCAGTAGTGAGTAGGGGGAGTTGAGGGAGACTTTCAAATCATTTTGTCTTGTGAACATACAAATAAGTATGAGTAATGACACAGTTAACCCGTCTATATTCTGGATTTAAAGCCCAGAAACATTTTGCTATACTGACTGCAGAGGTTCTTTATTTTTTTTAATAGAAATAAATAGAAACAAAATAGAGAAGTTAATGAGCATCTTAGAGTTGATGTGTGTCCTTGTATGTATTTTTATACCTCATCTGTTTATAACCATAGTCTACAAAAAGTTAGCTTGCTTAGCATAAGTTTTTAACAGAGGGCCTTGACACACACTGTTTGGGGTTGAAGATGATCTTCTTGGGCAAGTTATGTAGCCTCTCTGTGCCTTAGTTGCATCTTCTGTGACTGACCCCGGGCCCCTCATCACAGCTGATTCCCTAGAATAGATGTTGGGAGGGAGGCTGCTGAAGGGAGTAAGAGGTGGCAACTGCTAGGGATATTGAAGAGAGACAAAAACAGATTAAAGCTGAGAAACTGAGTACAAATACCCTCAAAAGAGAAAGAATCCCTCAGTGTTTTGAGCCACTTAGCGTAAGGGGAACAAAATCACGTGGATCCAAAGCTCTTGAACATATGAGTATTGTTGGTGGGAGGGTGTCATCATAGAAGTGTTAAGAAAAGTCCTCTTCATTTCCCTTGACATTTCCAGTAAGGATGGTTAGCAGAAGCGAAAACCCCCTGCTTCAGAGTTGAAGGTGCTGTTTTGTGCGAAACTGACCAAAGTTTGGAAACCAGTCATCAGCGGTGCTGGCAAATGAAGAGGCTTCTGGATTGGGTGGGGCACTTGCCGTGACTTCCAGGTGAGCTGCTGGATGGGGGCTGTGAGGCGGGCAGTATGTTTGCAGGGTGACCCGGGCATTATCCTTGGCTCTGAGGCTGCTGGTCTGATTAGTAGACCTGGGCACCCCCAGTCCTAATGGGGCAGTTCATGATGTGACCTGTGACTCCTGCCTTGCTGTGGCCGAGAGGAGGGCTCCCCTGAGGGGGTGTCCCTGCCGAGAGTGGAAACGTCCTCCTGGAGGGGAGGAAAAGCCTCTGAGCAGGGGGCCGGATGCACAGGCAAGACTAGCCTGAACACGGAGGTTTCCGGGAGCCGGAAGTCACACAGTGGCCCAAACCACCTTGTTCCTGAGAGACTGGAGGGAAAAGATGCTGAAAAGGCAGGCTAGGGTCAGAGAATTTGGTGGATTTTGAGTGACAGGAAATGGCTGGTCAGGCAGGCACGAGAGAACCCTGTGGGCGTCCCAGCTGGGGCGTCACGCTGAAGGGAAGAACAGAGTTATAGACTTTGCCCCTTGTTAGCTCTGTAACTTTGAGCAATATCACCCCACCTCTGTCTCTATATATCTTCATCTGTAAAGTGACAGAGTGACAAGCTTGTGTCATCAGAAGGCTTAGTTTAGCTCTGATCCTCTTTGTCCAGTCCTCTCAGTGCTGCCCTGCAAGGTTCTGCAGCGGCTTCTCTTACCCTGAGATGGGAGGGCGTAGAGGGACATTGTAGCACCGAAGACAGGAGGGGGGTCCTTTAAAAATAGACATGTAACCGCCTGCAGCTGCAGACCTGCAGGCAGTTTGACTGTCGGTCCTTGAGAGGACTTTGGAGTCCTTAACGTCGTCTAAAGTCTTGTTTTCCCTTGGGGACCGGATTTGCCTCTGCAGAATAATGTTGAAGATTTGGGCTTTTGGCAATGCTGTTTTCAGAGATGGGTATATACGTAAAATATCGTATAAAATCAAATGATTTATTTAACGTGTGCGACTTTGCAGCTGTTGGGAACAGCTCTGTTGGTCTGGTCTCCACTGAGGACACCAAGGGTCAGCAAAGCGTGCGGGAGGGCAGGCAGCCTGCAGTGCTGCTGCGGGGGGTTCTCCCAAGCAGGGCGCCCTGCTAAGTTGTCTCTTCTATGAGTTTGGTTGCCTGAGGAGGAGACAGCAAATTAATGAGTTCTGCAGGGTTTGTATAATGACAGGAAGAAAGAGGAACCCGGAGTTTTTCCGGACTAAAACATGCTTTTGGTTCCTGATTCAGTGTGTTCCATAACAGAATTGATGAGTTGTGTCTATTCTGGGGCTTCATTTAAACAAACGTTTAGCCTAAATGTTAAGGGCTTTCTTTTAATTGGCTGGAGGACTCAAGCCGGGATGACAGCCTCTCAGATCACTCTGAGGGACTGCTCCCAAGAGGAAGGGGAGGAGCTAGGATATATAGAAACTTTGCAACAAAGACCAGATAATTGGAACAATAAAATATTGCTTGTTATCAAAAGAAAACCAGTTTTCTCAAGTTCAAGTATTTAGCTCTTTTCTATGTATGGTGGGAAGCAAACGTTTGGGTCATTGAATTCATTCCTTTGGCAAGCACCTAGCTATCTAGGGCCAGTATCTTGTCTTTTCTTACTTTGTGTCTGCTCAGAGGGCACCATTCTGAGTGGCTGCCTTGGCTGGGCTGCAGGCCTGTCCTCGCTGGGGGATGGCGGCAGCTGCTGATGATTTGGTTTCAGCATTCTTTGTTTACTGACATGGTTGCAGAATTTTCATTCACAGTGTAGTATTTTCATTCACAGTTCTCCCCCTTGTTCCTAAATTCGACCAATATTTTGAGAGACATTTCATGACCAATTTTGTCCCAGGGTGCTAGGATTGCTCATTCCTAGTTCAGGTGAAGAATTTTTGAGTTGCCATTCAAGGTGTTAGTTTTTTTATCAGGCCCTGTTGATACTAAAATTTCTCTGGATCACATGCCTTACTAGTCTATTATGATCCAGGAAGTGTTTACCCTTCATTGCTCATTCCCATACCTAGAATCACAATATTATATGTATTTTATTCAGGGTTATAAATTTTATCTGTTTCTTCACGATGTTTAGCCATCATCAATCTTGTAGGCCTAGTTACACATTGGGAAATGTAAGAGACAACAATTTTATAAAATAGAAAAGATATAAATAATTCAGCTAGTAACGTTAATAAAGTAACAAGTAAGAATTTAATAGTTGAGAAGTTGTATTTTTGGGTTAAAATTTTGCTTGTGTTTCTGATTGAGTTTGATCTTATGAGAAAGTTCATGTTTATGGTCAGGGTCAGAGCAGGTATTAATTGGCCAGGTGAAGTCTCCCACCTTGTAAGATCAAGAGTGGCCTAAACAGAACTAAAATTTCTTTTGAGAATAACATTTCTGGGGGCTATCTAGTTAGAGACTTGGAGTAGGTAAACCCACCAATGTAACACAGAAGTACTAGACATAGGTAATTTATCATAAACTTAACAATTGCAGTAGTTCATATTCAAAGGTAGGAGAAATTATCACAGTAATTGGTATACAGGCCTGGTCCGGTGTCTTGGGTCAGCTGTCTAGCTCAGATGTTGTCTTCTTCTCATCATGGCCTGGTAGCTTTTTCTCCATTTGGGCATTGATTTAAGGTCAGCAGTGCTCTATAGGCCAGTGCACTGCAGGGGATGTTTCTGATAGGAAATGTATCCGAGAGTCCATTTCCTTCAGCTTTGGTGTGTATGGTCTAGTTGAGAGTCCCTGAAAAAGTGTCTTTCCATTCAGGTTGTAGACAGTTCTTTAAGTCATGCCTGTTCCAGTGTGTATAATCCCCTGGCTACAGGTCATGGGGCATTGGAAGTTTACCCAAAGATAGATTACTGAGCTTAAGAAACAAACCTAGAGTATCCTTTTCATTATTCAATTAAACTGTACAGCAGTGTGACATAACAGCAAGGAATGATCTGGGAAGTGTCGTAGTAAATATGGACGTCAATTAACAAACTAGAATTTAATATCCACTAAAATATAATCTTTTTTCTCTCTAAAGTTACCCTCAGTTTTCTCCAATAAAGCCAAATGAAGATTAATTTATTTACAATTTAAGTCTGATTATTTGATCATATAGGCTTTTTTAAATTGACTGTGTTGGAAGTTTTAATATGGAGTCTCAGGGTAGAATGTTAATAAGGTTTGCTAAGGCCAGGAAAGCCACGCCAAGCTTTTCATGGATTTCTGCCTTTCAGATTTAGGTAAGTTCTTTTCTCTTTAAAATCCTTAAAATACTTTTATAGTCCTATATCTGTTAGGAAATGATCTTCCTAATTTGTCTGATAGAGCCACTGGGGACCTAAGTGTTTTTAGTCTCTTGAGGGATCAGATTGAGGGAAAAGATAACTGTTCCAAGTCGGCTTACATAGGTATAATTTATCAAATTGCTGTGAACCATAACTAGCGTAAGGAGAAGAGATTCTTTATGTCTGTGAAACAGGTTAAAAGCCAGTAGTATTTGAAACAATATGAAAAATTATAACCATATTCACCAGTTTACTCAGTCCCATGTAACTTCTTCTAATGAGAGTTTTCATTAGAACTTTAAAATTTCTTACCCAGTTTAGTTCAGTGCTATAGTTTGAAATTTATTAGAAATCAGTAAATCTCCTTGAAGAGAAAGCATTTTGCAAAATCATCAGAAGAAAACAATGAACTCTCTATAAATGACAAAAGATTTAAAAGCATGGTTAAACACGGTTACACTATAATCAACAAAGAAACCTGTTCACTATATCCATAATTATCACTGGAAACATTTCAGATACACCAGAATTTTAGAGAGTCCATATAATTTCTACAATATTTATATTAATAAAAGTTTCTCATTAAATATAACCGTAGAAGTTTTATAATTCATTTGACAGTACCATGTTATTTAAAATGCCAAATAAAACTTACTAGTTTAAAATCTCTCTTTGGGATGTTTTAGCGGCCCTCTGTAGCACCCCAAACTTAACTGGAGATTAAAAGAACTTTAATTAGAATTTGATACTTGGGGGCTTGTTAAAAGATTTCAGAACACTTGGTCAGATAAACATATAGATCACTCTAAATTAGTACTAATTCATTAACAAGAAAATACGTCAAAGGTAAAGGCAGAAGAGATCATCTAAGTGGTATGAGAAGTTTTATAATCTGTTATTGAAGGTGGAATAACATCTTAAGAAAATTTTTTCCTCTTAACAGAGAGAAAACCAAATCTACTCTTGTACCAGCTTACTTCTAAGAGTCATTTACGTTGCCCAATTTGATTTTAACTTAGCCAATTCTGACCACGTACAAAACTCTTTCCTCAGGTTTCCTTTTCCACAAGCCTTCCACAGATTTCTATACTCATATTAGTGTGTCCCTTATTTTCTCTTCCATTCAGAAGTAACCTGCTTCAGGAGAAAGTTGCTATTTTTCATTAACAAAATATAATTCCATTCTTATATCTTACTTTACACATTTATATTATTTTCCTAGGACACTGAGATCATTCCCTTATTAATAGAGACTATTTCAGGGTGGCACCAACCATTTATTGATATTTCTAAACACCTTTAGTTTCACCGTAAGAGGAAGTTAAATGTTAAGTTATTCATATTTCAATCTTATTTTATCTGAAAATGGCATAGCTATTTAATAAAATCCTATCATTTAACTTAATTTAGCACAACTCTAGAATTTAAAGATACCAAACATTTAGAGATTATCTTAAGCATACACTTTAAAAATATATTTTAAATATTTACCCAAAGCTCTCATCTCATTTGCATTTAATTTACTTAAAATTTTGCCACACCACATTACATTTATTTTTTTTGACAAATCTGCAACAGATATAACAGGATCTTATTTGACTTTCATTAAACCTAGGTACATTAAAGTTATTATACTTAATATTGATGACTTTAAAGGTGTATCTATTAATTAGAACATACTTAAACTAAACAATATCAAATATTATCTTAATATTGAATATTTTCCATTTCATGTGATGCTGTAAGTCAATTTGTTCAGTTTTTATTTTAAAAATACTTAATTTTAAGTTCTTATTCTTTAGGTCAATTAAGCTGAGCTCTTTGACTTTGACTTTTTTTTAGCAGTAGAAATATCTCTCATCTATAATGTGTATGCAGGCTTATAAACAGACAAAAGATAGAGATCTCATAGCATCATTTTAAAACTTACTTATAAGATAGGTATAATAATAGTTGGAGTAAGCTGAATTTGCTTGCTCAAATCACTAAGGCTTACTATTTATGAAACAGACAGTTAAGATTTCTTCACAAACTCTGAAGGACCCGTCAGAGTTCTGAGTTCTCAACTGCCAAAAATTTCTTGGCCTTAAGTTTTATTTTGTTGAGCTAATTAGGCTCAATTCTAGGTCACTGTTTGTTGTATTTATATTTCTGATCTGCAAGACAAAGACACTCTCTTCCAGGTCCCCAGAGAACTGCTGTCATCCATACCCAATTTTATCTCCTTAATTGCCATTTTAGTATCAGTGAGAAGAGCTGTAAACGAAGAATTCCATGTTTTAAAACTTTAAGGTTTACATTATCATGTCTTCCAAAGCTTGCATAAGGCATTTAGTAAGGTCTCTTTTCCTTGAGTTATAAGTTAAACCCAGGGTAAACCTATTATTATATTTTTTATTAACCACTCAATATTAGTTTTTAGTTTTACCTTATATAGGACGGCTCATGTAACTATATTGGTATCGTTTAATTTGTTCAGTTAATATTTTCAGAGGGACAGATATGTGCCCAGCCTTATAATATCAAGAAGGGGAAGCGTTTTTCCACTGAAATTTATCTATCCCACAACATAAGCAAAAGGTTTATTTAAAGACCATTTAAATATACCAATTTCACAAACTTTTATCTCAATTTTATTAAATCTTATACCTTTAATTTTTATATTTATTAGGTTTAATCAATAATTCTTATTTCTAGACGGAGTGCCAGAAGCCTTTTTTTTTTTTTTATTGTGCATTGTATCCAATTTTATAGAAAATTCTCTAGGATGCCCAAGTTTCACCAAAGAGCTTAGGCCCTTCTCAGTTTTTAATTTGATTAATTGGTCTGTTGTCCCAATCATTGATCAAGTATGTCAGTCTATATATACATATATTTTAAGCTGTGGTAAAAAAAACAGACTTATTTGAACTTTAATGTTGGGGGGAAGTAGGTGATCTCTTAGGCCTTTTTTTTTTTTAACTTTACATAGTGTAGTATCAAAACCTTGTATCTAAATCCACAACTATCCATTTTATTTATCTCATTCAAAATAACCATATAAAAATATTTATCCATTTGGGATAAGACACTAATCTTTTTTTTTGACATTTTTACAATGCTATTTCTAGTTATTCAAACTAATTAAGATTAATTATTCTAAGTTTTTATTAGCATCTCTAGAACCTATTATCGGAAAGGAAAAAACACAAATGTAGCTTTTTAAAGCAGTTTGATTTTTTTAACTAAGTTCTTAGGTTAACCATTAGATATATTTCTCTACCTTTAAACTTCATTTTAATAGGTACCAATAAAACAGCTCTTTATAATGAGATCTCTTTGAACTTTCACAAATTTAAATGTATTTCCAAATTAAAGGATCCATCATATGGCCATCAATTTATATATATATATATATGGTGATTTTAAACCAATAAAATGAAAAGGCTCTTCCACATGAGAGTTGGGGTGTTGCCTAAATAAAATTCAAAGGTTTGCTCTCCAAAAGCTAAAAGCCTTTGTGGTCCAGGCTGATGCAGAAAAGTTTAAGATGGCAAAATATCTGAAAATTGGTACAAAGAATTGCTTAGAATCCCAATTTATTCACGTGGCCAACATATGTACAGAATACTTGTAGCTATTGTATGGCAGAGTCAAAGTTTTCCTTTAAAAAAAAGTACACATATATACACATACATACACACACTTAAAACAAGAGAAAGATAAAACATTTACATTTCAAGGACACAGTGAGAGAAATCCACGTTCCCCATAAAGGGGATTTTGTTTTTATAAGTTAAGAATTCCAAAAAATGTTTTTATCAGGCCTGTTTAGTTACATTCAAAGTGAGTTATTCTTTGCTTATTCCCAATTAATGTTGTATGTTTTGTATGTAAATAAACCTGGCTGGGGTAATAATTGGAGGCTGGCAATCTGTGATTTCTTTTTCTTTTCATTTCTGTATTTAATTTTTTTTTTGAAAGATTTATTCCCCTTTGTAAGGTCGGGTTCTCAGAATAAATTTACTAGTAAGATTTCCTACAGGGATAACTCTGTGGGATAAAATCTTTGTCTCTACCACTCCTGAAAGATTCTCTGTCACCCGAGAAAGGTGTTACAATCCAGGAGTAGGGTCCCAATTTTGGAGTTGAAAGTTTCCTCATAAGAGTTTTACTTTTATCCTGAAAAATTTAATGGAGGTAACCAAATTTAGGAAACCATTAGACCAGCCTCTTACCTAACCACTCAGTCCTGTCCCCAGTGTCTTCCAACTTGGATCCACTGGGGACGTCTCCACTGGGTGAGTATTTTCCTCATATGTTTCCACCAGCCCCACTTCAGACATCTCCTTAAGGTGGGTATTTCCCGTTATCTTTCAAACAGGCCCCACCCAGTATGTCTCCACTGGGTGGGTAATTCACCCCAGTTTCTTTCAACTGGAGGGCAACGTACCTGGATACACAGCCAGATAAAACTCAGGATCATCAACCAATATGTGAGATCCGAGAACCAGGAGAGACTCACCCAAATTCATCTGGACTCCCCGAGGAGGCTGATGGGCACAAAGGGCCACTGCTGGTACCAAGGCTCCGGTTACTCGGAGAGTTGAGGTGGAGAGAAGTCTGCTCTGGATCCCTTCATGGTGTCCAAAATTGTTGACTGTATTACATGTGCAGCCTAAAAGTTAAGAGTTATGTTTTATTTGGCAGGAGAACTCGAGCTGGGATGACAGCCTCTCAGATATCTCTGAGGGACTGCTCCCAAGAGGATGAGGAAGAGCTAGGATATATAGTAGCTTTACAACAAAGACCAGGTTGTTGGAACAATAAAAGATTCCTTGTTATCTAAAGAAAGCGAGGTATCTCAAGTTCAAAAATTTAGTGCTTTTCTATGTATGGGAGGCAGGAAATATTTGGACTCCATGAATTCATTTTTTAGACAAGCACCTAGCTATCTAGGGCCAGTAGCCTGTCCTTTCTTATTCTGAGTCTTCTCAGTGGGCACCATTGTGATGTGCTGCAGCGGCTGTGCTACAGGCCTGTCCTCGCTGGGGGGTGGCAGCAGCCTTTAATTACTTGGTATCAGTATTCTTTGTTTACTGACATGGTTGCAGTATTTTTATTTATATTGTAGTATTTTCATTCACAGACTGATTATGGATAATCTGCAACCTTGGAAAGCAACCGAGATGGAATTACTGCAGGTACCTTCTACATTAATAAGCCTTGTGCAAACATAAACATGGAGGAAGCATACATTTGGATTTGGTGGTGTAGAGAATGGTTTCTGCACATTACAGGAAAGTGTAAGGCAGAATTCCTTAAGTCCACCTTTCTTTACTGTAGTGGTTTCTGAGAACAGTTTATGGTCATTAACCAACATTGACAAATGGTGGCACACATTTCATTTAAGAGCTGGCCGGCTGCAAACTTGTGTATTGGACAGGAGGATTTCATAGGCAAGTGCTCAGGGGGATGGGAGAGAGATGGAGCCAAGGTCTGGGCCCAGATTCAGGTTTAAATCGCCATTTCCTCACCATAGGGCTTTGGACTAGAATGTAAACCCTCTTAACCTGTTGGAGAATCTGTGAAATGGGCATGATAATATTTTTTCTTCCTGGGATTGTTGTAAGTTCAAAAGAGTATTATAGCACACATGAAGCACTTAACACACTGGCACTTAGCAGTGTTCACTGTGTGGGGCCGCCCCGCTTAGCGTGTGTCAGAGCCGTAAAGGCAGCATTTGTCTTTTGAGGATGCACTGGTAGCCCCTTGAATAGGTTCTGAATTTGATGATTTCCTTTAATCCTTGTAACTCTGTGTGCCATGGGCAGTTATTTTCATGGACAGATGAGGAATCTCAGGGTAAAAAAGACTGTGTAATTTGCCCAAAGTCAGACCATAATTTTGGGTGCAGGGGCCTCGGTTCAGCATGGGCCCCTGGGCCTTCTGCCCTTTCCGTTCAGTACCAGAGCCAGATGTGGGGTTGGCTGTTTCCCTGCCAAGAATCTCCGGCGGGAACCAAGACACAACTGACCCTGTGCTGCTTGAGCAAAAACTACGAAGGAGAGGCAGTTTAAAGGGATCAACATAGAAATAGACGACAGCAAACTATGATCAGCTCTGAGAAGGAAAAGAACACGCCTCGCCGTGCAGAGCTGGGGGTTTTCCCGTTGGGGCTGCTCTGGTGGTGTTCATCTCAGCTAAACAATCTCTGCTGCTGCACCAAGGCAGGAAGGCAGGGAGCGAGTGGCCAGGTAGACAGGGCCTCACTGATGGTACACATTCCCCCTTAAGCGGCAGCTGTCACGAGCACTTACCTAGTAAACAGATGTCGGCCATAATCATCACGCACTTTGCTCCGTAGTTTTATTGGCCCCAGCATTGAGATGAGGTCTTTGAAGCTGCGGAGTTTGCTGCATGCCTGTGATTACCTTGGAAATAACCCCACTGGTCTTTCAACCTAGACTGGTGTGGCTGTCATGTCCCAGCCCTGTGAATGTCATCCTGTAGCTTCTCCCAAGCGGCCCAAATGACTGACATTGAAATGCTTAATTCGTAGGAAATGGTATGTGAAAATAAGAGAAAAAGTTAGTAAGAAATTGTTTGGAAAATTAGAAAAGAATCCAATTCTTCCCCAGCTGGGGGAGCGTACACTGTGTCTCTCACCCCACTCACTGACTGTCACCTCCTCCCTGCCGACTCCAAGACTGCACGTTCAGAAGCCACTCTGAGCCTTTGAAGAACATTTTGCTTCATGACACTGTTGACTAGGACCTGCGAACTCTCTGTCCCTGGTAAACTCTCTCTTCAAAGCTATTTATATTTTTTGCAGTCTCCTCTGCTAAGATGTAAGAATAGCCTCTTTAAACTTCTTGTTGCAGCTCCTTAATGAAGATGTTGCAAAGGAAACCTAGCCAAACCCTGGGAGGTATGCACATAGTGACTGCAACCTCAGCACTTTGTGAAGTTCAGCATCAGAGGGGTGGGTGACTCAGGAAAGGCTTTTTTAAGGTAACAAGGGGAAAGTGAAAGGACGCAGGCTGTGTGAGAAAGAAACATCTAGGTCTCAGCCAGCAAGGCACCTGAGTTCAGGATGGTGTTTGGAGAGTGCAGAATTCTCACAAAAAAGAAGTGGTGGCATGGGAGGGGGGACAGTTGGGTACTTTACTGGGGAGGGAAAAAGTGGGCTGAACATTTCCTGGTTGAACAAGAGGATTGTGACATGATGTGCTTGTATTTTGGAGAGAAGGGTTTTGTGAGTACAGGCCTAGGAGTACGCTGTCTGTCTGGGGAGTCAGCACAACAGAGAAACACAGAGAACCAGGCAGAGCCCCAGGCCCTTGCTGGGGGAGAGGCTGCCCGCCAATTGGAGCCCTGAAGGCTGCTTCGTTCCCTTAGCTGGGGCCACAGAGCTCCGTTCACAACCCACTCCTGTTGATACAAGGAAAAAAAAAAACGTTGGGCATGAGAAGGGCTGTGTCCCATGTTTTGGTTGAGACCCTGGGATGTGCCCCACCATATTTTATTCCTTGGCTTCGTGCAGTAAAGAATTCAACAGCAAGCCAGTGTTGAGTAAAGGTAGATTTATTCAGAGAGATACAATGAAAGGCAAGAGAAACGTCACGAGATTTGGGGGTTTGATGCTCAGATTAAAAGTAGGTACACAATCCACAGACAGAGTGTGGGACTTCTCCAAAGAGGGAGAGAGAGGGGTGCCCGCGAGGTGGCGCTGTGTTGCTGATTTTCTTGGGCTTGGTGGCTTCATATGCTAATAAGTAGAAGGACCAGCCTAAGGGCAAGGGGCTGGGATTCCCAGGGAGTTGGCCATTTCCCACCCTGTGATATATTGTGGCTAACCTTGGGGCTGCCATTGTGTCTGGGGACATGTTATTCACCATGTTACTATTACAATGGGTGTTTAATGAATCTCAAGATCTGCTAGAATTTAAATCTCTTCATCCTGAGCCTCAAGGCCTATTGGGGTTGAATCCTTCACCATTTTGATGTTAATTGCTGTGACCTTCCTTGAATGGCTGTGCTCTGCCCCCTTGTATTCTGCCTCACTGTGATGACACAGAGGGAGCAAAGGCCTGGCCCTGCCTGTGCTCCTGCATTTAACAGTGGGAGGTGTGGGGTGGACTTAGGATGACTCTGAGTGGTGAGAAGCTATGTTTCAGATTTTCCCACTTGGGACATGGGAACCTGCCAACAGCCACCGCAGATTTATCTCACGAGTATTATCACTTGTGTTATTACGGAAACAACAGGCCAGCCAAGACACAAGCACCACTCGGAGGGTTGGAGTACTGAGATATATTACGCCAGTGGGCTCAGAGTGACTTCTGTTCCGAAGCTCTGAGTACTACCAAGATGTGCACAGGAGGTTTTATACGGTTAATTGCAAGTATGCGGCTATTAACCAATATGGATTAAACAACAAAAAGCAAGGAATCAGTACACTGAAACTTATCAATTTGGAATAGATCAGGTTACTGTCAATTGTTGACCTTGGATTTAGGAGTTAGCTTATTAGCCCAGTAAACTGACACTAAAGATCAGTTTTACCATGTACCCCAGCAAAACTTAGATCAGTAAACCTACACTAATCACACTTACATTTGTGATTTAGCTTGATTGCCCAGCTAGGGTTTTCCTTCACAGTGTCTCTTATCTTTTCTATTTTTCTCTTTATTTTTTAAAGTATTTAATCCAAATTTAATATCAAGTTTTTTTGTGAAAGAAATTTCTCTTTTTCTTTTCTTTGGGGCCCTTTTTGGGGGGTAGGTAATTAGGTGTATTTATCTGTTAGTGGAGGCCCTGGGGCTTAAACCCAGGACCCCTTGCACGCTAAGCACATGCTCTACCACCAGCCCCATCATCTTTTTCTATTTGCTTTAGCTGCCAAGAATCTTACAGCTGAATTTCTAGTCGGACTTTAACACTTGCCCTGACTTCATGGAATCCATTTTTATGACTTTATCTCCCCCTGGTTTCATTTAAATATTGAATCTGCATTTTCTCTTCACTCTCAGTTTTACCTTTTTGTTGTTATGGTTGTTAAGCTGTGTTTAAAATAATTGTTTAAATTCTCTTTTAACAAGGGGCTAAATGTAAATCAATATGTAAACAAACAGCACACTTAAATGCTTTTATACATTCTAAGCTGTTTAATAGTTACTTAATAACCGAATTGAATATTACAGTGATAACATTTTTAAATTATTTTTTAATTTTTTCTAAAGATATAGCTGATTTAAAATATGATATATGTTTCAGGTGTACAATAGATGCTCCATTTATAGTTACTGTAAAACATTGGCTGTATTCCCTGTGTTGTAAGATACATCCCTGTAGCGTGTTTACATTACATGTTGCAGTTTGTGTAAGAAATTTGGGTAACGCAGAGTCTGGGACGTGGCTGTGTCTGACCCAGGTTCACGCAAACCCTGCCTGTCAGAGCTCAGGCCCTCATTACTGTCTGCAGGGGAGCGAGTGGAGGCAGCTCTCATCAGCGCTGGCACCACCCTCTGAGTGGCAGTGACAGCAGTGATTGTGTGTGGACATGCAAAGTGTTGTTCCAAGAGCTTAACATGCATTTCTGCATTTAATAATTAAATCCCTCCTGTGAGGAAGAGTTTTATGTTTTTAATGAATAATACAATTTATTTTGAAATTGATAGACTTTAAACCTCCGGAAACTTTACTGGAGTAGTACAATAAACGCTTAGATACAGTTCACCTTAAAGGGCACTATTTGGCCGTTTGTGTCTGGCTTATTTTAGCATAAAGTTTCAAGGTTCATCCATATTGAAGCCTGAATCAGTTCTTTATTCTTTTTGTTTGATAATATCCTTTTTCTTTTTTTTTTTCGTTTTTAGTCTATTTAAAAGTATTTTCATTGAAGTCTAGTCAGTTTATAATGTTGCGTCAGTTTCTTGTGTACAGCACAACACCAATTAAATAGGAACATATCTGTATTCATTTTCATACTCTTTTTAAACATAAGTTACTATAAGATATTAAATATATTCTCCTGTGCTATAGAGTATAAACTTGCTGTTTATTCTTTACATTCTCAGTATCTGCAAATCTTGAACTCCCAATTTATTCTTACCCACACCCTCTCCCCTCTGGTAACCATTGTTTTGTTCCTATGTCTCTGTGTCTGTTTCTGTTCTGTAGATAACTTTATCTTTTTGTTTCTTTGTTTTGTTTTTTTTTTTTGGTTCCACATCTGAGCGATCTCATATGGTATTTTCCTTTCTCTTTCTGCCTTACTTCACATAGAATGACATTCTCTAGGTCCATTCATGTTGCTGCAATTGGCATTATTTTATGGCTGAATAGTAGTCTATTGGACAAATATGCTACAACCTCTTTATTCAGTGATCTGTCAGTGGACATTTAGGCTGTTTCCATGTCTTGCTATTGTATATTGTGCTGCTGTGAACATTGGGGTGCAAGTGTCTTTTTGAATTATGGATCCTTTTGGATATATGTCCAGGACTGGGATTGCTGGGTCATATGGGAGGTGAACTTTTTGTCTTTAGAGGAACCTCTATACAATTTTCCACAATGGTTCCACCAAACTGCATTCCCACCACAGTGTAGGAGGTTTCCCAATTCTCCGCAGCCTCTCCAGTATTCATTGTCTGTGAACTTCTGAATGATGGCTATTCTGACTGGTGAGAGGTGATACTTGATTGCAGTTTTGATTTGCATTTCTCTGAGAATGATATTGAACATTTTTTCATGTGCCTTTTGGCCAGTTGTATGTCTTATTTGGAGAAATGTTTCTTTAGGACTTCTGTCCATTTTTGAATTGAATTGTTTTTTTTTCTTTCTTATTAAGTATAAAAGCTGTTTAAATATTCTGGGAATTAAGCCCTTGACAGTTTCATTTATTACAACTATTTTCTCCCATTCCATTGGTTGGTTGTCTTTATGTTTTGCTTACTGTTTCCTTAGCTATGAAAAAGCTTGTAAGTTTAATTAGATCCCACTTGTATATATTTGCTTGTATTTCTATTGCTTGAGTAGACTGCTCTAGGAAAACACTGCTAAGATGTATGTCAGATGTTTTGCCTATGTTTTGTTCCAGGAGATTTATAGTGCCTTGTCTACATGTTTAAGTCTTTAACACATTTTGAATTCATTTTTGTGTATGCTGTCAGGGAGTAGTCTAATATCAATGATTTACATACAGCTATTCAGTTTTCCCTACACCATTTGCTGAAGAGGCTGTCTTTACTCCATTGTATGTTCTCACCTCCTTTGTCAAAGTTTCAATGACCAAAAGTTTGTGGGCCTATTCTTGGTAATTTTGTTTATCCGTTCATTGATGGATGGATATTGTTAGTAAATTTTGGCTACTCTGAATGATACTGCTATGAGTATTGATGTGAAAGTTTTTGTGAGAATATGTTTTCATTTGGTTGGCTGTACAGTTGGCCCACCATATCTGAGTTTCCTCTTCATGGATCCAGATGGCTGATTGTAAAGGGGCTTGAACATCCTTGGATTATGATATCCAGGGTGGGGGGTTCATGAAATCAACCCCCTGAGGATACTGAGGGATGACTTTATAGGTAGGAGTGGAATTACTGAGTCATATAACTCTAAGCTTTTGAGGAAATACCAGACTTCTCCAAAGAAGCTGCACCATTGTTCCTTTCCACTGGCTAAATATGAGGCTTCTCTGCCTCCTGACTGACACTTGTTATTGTCCATGTTTTGATTATAACCATCCTGGTGGGCGTAAAATTAGATCTCATTTTAATTTTGAATTGGCTAGTGATGCTGAGCATCTTTTCATATGCTTATTGGCCATTTGTATATCTACTTAAATTCGTGGTAAATTTAAAAACTGGGTCTATTTTCTTCTATTGTTTAGTTGTAAGCATTTGTTATATATCCTGGATACTTCTCTCTGTTTAGATACATGCTTTGCAAAATTTTTCTTCTATTCTGCACATTGTCCTTTCACTATAGTTTTTTAAACATTAAAACAATTTCTTTAAGGGGAGGTAATTAGATGTATTGATTTATTTTATTTTTCTTGCTAAGCATGCACTTTATCACTTGAGATACACATTACCCCTGTCATTTCACTTTTTTGATGATGTCCTTTGTAAGAAAAGGGTTTTAATTTTGATGAAGTCCAGTTTATCTGCTTTTTCCTTCTTTCACTTGTGCTCTTCATACTGTAACTAGGAAACCAAAGCCTATGGTAAGATCACAAAAATTTATACTCTGTCTTCTTTTAGAAAGATTATAGATTTAGTTTTTACATTTATGTCTGTGGTCTATTTTGAATTAATTTTTATTTGTTATATAAAATATGGCTGTCCAGATTCCAGATTGATCCTTTTGCCTGCAGATACCCAGCTGTCCCTGCACCATTTGTTGAATAGACTATTCTTTCAATGGAGTGTTGTTGGCACCCTTGTGGAAAACTGTCTGTAAATGTAAGTTTTTACCCCCTGGGTTTTTATTGTGTCTCATAGATTTATTTATCCAAACTTATGCCAGTACCATACTGACTTGTGTACTGTAGCTTTTTAGTACCCTTTAAAGTGAGTCCTCCAACTTTGCTCTTCTTTTTCAAGATTGTTTTGGATGTCCTGGGCCCCTTGCACGTCCATATGAATTTTGAAATCAGTTTTTCAATTTTTGCAAAGAAGTCAGCTGGAATTTTGATAGGGATTCCACTGAATATGTAGATCACTTTGGGGAGTCTTAACATTTTTAATAACATTGTCTATTATTCCATGAAAATGGAATGTCTTCCATATATGTAAATCTTTTAAAACTTATTTTGGTGATACTTCAAATTTTCAATGTACAAATCTTGTAAATTTTTCTTAAATGTATCTCTCATTTTATTTTTAATGCTGTTGTAAATGGAAAGGCTGAGTTTCTTATGAGTGGGACTATATATCAATCTTCTTATTTCTAGTATTTTACAGCAAATACCCTAGGTTTATATTTGCTACATAAATCTATCCACAACTATTCCCCGCCCTGTGTTATAAGAAACCAAGACCCAAGTTAAGCTACCTGAACCCCTATGTGGAAGTGAGAAATGAGATCCTTGGGTGGGGCTTTGTTCAGATGATACTTAGAGCTTATTCAGGATGGCTTCTTCTTAATTCCTTTTAAACAACCCTTTCGGTGTATTTAGACAGATACATTAAGAACATGCCCTTTTGATGTTCAGAGGAGCTAAGACTATCATTTTAAAATAATTTCTAGTGAGAGTGTTGTACTTGAAACCTAATTTGCATCAATCTTTGAAGATTGATGTTTGAGGAGCTTTGACTAAAGAACAACTGTCTTTATTCAATAATGACAACTAAATGCTCAAGCAACATGTAAGTGTTTGAGCAAACTGCCCCTGCCTAGCAGTGCTGGGTGGCTGCAGCTGTAAATGGAGTCAGCGCTTACCTCTCCCAGTACGCTTGTGCTGATCTGCTCAAAGGGGTTCGTCCAAATGTTTGTCAGTAGTCTGTTGGACAACGTCATAAAACATTGATTGAAGGTTTCTGGAATGGAATCTATTCTTATTAATATTAAGTAAGCACATATTGAGTGCTTACTGTATGATGGAATTGTCCCTCAGCCTCACATGAATATTATTTCTCTTAAAACCTCACATATTTCCTTGTTATTCTCACTTTACATATAAGGAGACTGAGAATTATGTCTTCTCTCTTTTGTGGGGAGCTCATTATCAATGATGGGAAGTTGTAAGGAAAAAGATATTGATTCATCCTGAGAAAACATTTATATGAGAGTCAGCAATGAAGAAGATGAACACTGAAGAAGGTGATGATTTTTCAAGTGAGACAAGCCCCGGGTTGTACGGATTCAGCATCCCTGTTCTGGACACGTCACTTGTAGAAATGCGTGGAGGGTGAGGCTGGGCAGCCGCGCAGGGAACGCGGATGCCGGGTCATTCGGCTGTGCTCAGGCCCAGTGGGGCTTTCTCCTAAGGGCAGTGGACCGTCATTGACAGATTTTATGTTGGGCAGTGGGGTGCTCTCGTAGTTCACTTTTGTCTTGTAGAGTGCTTGGAAACATTTAGAAGGCTTGGCAGGAGGTGATGTGATGAGTCAGAGTAGGGTGGCTGCGAGGTGTAGCAGTGTTCAATTTTCAAGCGGTTTTCAGTCCCAGGCTTGTGGCTCAGTAGCCGTGTCACTTTGGATGACGCACTCAAGGAAGTGAAACAATTTATCTAATCAATTAAATCAGTGATGTACCCAATTCCCAGGACTGTTGTGGAGATTCATTGAGATAACGTGTGCACAGCGTGCAGTGTTGTCTCCAGCGCAGATTCAGTGCTGAATGAGTGCCAGTGAGTACCTGGTGTGTCAGGTGAGGGTGTTGGGACTCGGTGACTTAGGATATCTGGGCCCTGAAGGAAGGGTCCATTCACATCTGTGAATGATGGGCCTGATTTGGGAGACGCAGGGAGACTTTACCCCCCGACTAGGTACCCTGGGCAGGACGGCTATGTGAGGAGCACCGTGAAGCCAGCTCTTTGCTGGTGGAGTTGGAGGTGCCATTGAGACATCTAAGTGCAGCGTCACGAGCTCAAAGAGGAGGTCTGGGCCCGGGCTGTGCATTTTCCTATAATCTCAACCCCTGAGGATGGCAAAATATTAATCACTGAACGTGAAGACATACTTTACAGGACAAATGAATAGTAGTAGCATCTCTGTCATCAAAGCTCACGTCTCTTTATTCATCATTCACTTTGATAATTGGGTGCTTACAGATCTGAGCCCACCATCCGTGGGCTCAGGCTCCACAGGAAAGAGCTGGTGAGTCTCCCTCTTTTCCAGAAGAAGACACATTTAGCTGGTAGACTTCTGTACCTCGACAGACTTAGGATATGAGTTTGTTGGTTTAATTCTGTTTTCTGTTGGCCATGTCCTGACAGGAGAGACATTTTACCTCATGGCTATGTTTCAATTAGCTGTTACTGAGAATTGCTGATCTGATCCATAGTGTATGTATTATATTAACTTTGTAGTGTAGTTATCATTTTTCTGTCTTTGCCCTTTAATTTTGTTTGCCCCTTCAATGTTTTATAGTATTTGGGGGCTTTTTTTTTTTTTAATTAAGAAATGTCTGTTAACAGTTAAGAGAAAAAAAGCAAAGAAAAATGCACATGAGAGCTAAACTTAGAAAATGTGTAGTTTGTTTTCTGTCTTTGCAATGGAGGTTTCTAGAAACTCATGAAAACCTTCATTACACAAGTTCCTTAAAATGCAGATTAACAAATAAAACCTTCCTTACTCATCTATCAAGCTGCACGGCTAATTGTCAAGAAATTGAGGGGAAATCCTCAGAAGCCAAGACAAACGAGAAAGCAGGGATTCTGGGAGATACGCGAGCCTTAGAAGCCCTGGGGTGCCAGTTGGCTCCTGAACTGAATTTCAGTTGCCTTGACAGGAGTGCAGGAGGGGAGCCCCAGGCCTCTCACACTGGGAGTTGGATGGCTGATCATATTATCGGCCAAGCCCTTACCGAGAATCTTGGTTTACTAAAGGGTGAAATAGGAAAAAAATAATTCCTCAAGGCAAGAAAGTAAGGAAAGTCAATTAAGTTGGAAGAGGGAAAAAATAAGAAATCCAAAGTAAGCATTTAATTTAAAGCTGTTCTGCCATGAGAGTGACCCCAGCCTCCTGGCACAAAAGCAGAGCTACTCCTTGATTGAGAAGTTGTGTTATGAATGAATCAGTGAACAGCCATTCCGAAAAAGGCCTCCAGAGACTAGTGGATCAAGATACTGGACCGCAAACACATCTCTTCCAAGGTCTCATTTAAATAACCAGAAAGGATTTAAAGGAAAGTAGCCATAATCATAGTTCTATTTATTGACATTACTATATGCTAGGAATTCAGAGGTGACTATGTAGTTGTCTTCTGTTTTATGGACTTTACTTTCTTTTTGGGGAGACAAAGTGACATAGTTGGGTAGCTTGGTGGAGGGAGGTATTAGTCTGTTGCAATTAGCCAGAAGAGCAGATTAGGAAAACAGTGAAGGGTGGGTGATATTTTTAGCTGAGGACATTCTTGTTCACTTGGATTTTAATTGCAGGCTCAATGAGCTGTCACTGTAGGGAATAGATCTTACGGAGGATGGACTTAGCTCAGGCCTCTTTTGAATGGACAAGTGAACCTGGAGAAAGACAGTCAAATCTGTGCAGACATTAAAATTCACTTGAACGTGCTCCATCACTGAGCCAAAGATAGGACAAATATGAGTCACTTCTTGAGGACAGAGTAGTGGTTTTTAAGGTTCTCCAAGAATGAATCCCAGGGAACCGGGATGGCCAGTTGTCAAACTGAGATTTTGCTCTTTGAACGGTGTACCCACCAAGGGTATTGGCCTTTTATATGTTTCCATTTCTCTTTAATACATGTCTGTTGATGAGGACGTGGGCACAAGTGTTTGACACCTTGTCGAGGTGACTTTGGTTACCTGCCTAGAAGCACGGGAACAGTTGTGGCTGCGTCATACATCTTGCAGCCCATCCGTTTCCCCGTCTCCATGATCACGGCAGAGTGGTTCCTTGTTGACCTGTCCATCTCCTCTGTGACATCATAAACCATGAAAATACCGGAGCATATTAACTTGGCTTTGTTAAAATCAAAGAACAGATCAAATATGAAGTAAGATTTGCCCTTTCCTATTTCAGTAGTGCCATGGAGAAGGCAGTTTGTACAGCTTTTTGTAGTGTCCTGAAGGCTTTCTCTCTCAGCTTCTGGACGACTCTATTAAAAACCCTTCATAGCTGTCTGGCCTGCTGGAAAAGCACTCCGCCTGTTTTGCCCTGAAGATGTGTTCTGTTTATAACTCATCTCTACTCCTTGGAAAACAACTCAATAAAACTCAGTTGGTTTTCCACGAGCCATGGGCAGTGGTGAGGTATACCATGTTATTATTTTATAAAATAAGAATAATAGTAATTATAATAATTATAATAATTAATAATAATAATAATAATAATAATAATAATAATAAAAGAAGTCTTAAAACAGAACTGAGCACATTGGAGAGAGACAGTAAGTGCTTTCGGGCTTAAACCAAAAGTGATGACTCAGTGATTCCATGGCTGCTGTATTTGCTAAGCTAGTTACTCCTTTGCTGCATTACACATATTTTTTTAACTGAAAAATAAATACAAACAAGTGGTTAAAAAAAATCAGAGTACAAAAATACACACGTGAAAAAAGTTTTCCCTCACCCTCTGTTCTTTCAGCCCTCTCTGGAGATGCCACTGTTTACTATCCTTTGGATGCTTTTCCAGATATGCTTTGCACATTCCCACCTATGTATGTAAATTCCTTTAACGTTTTATTTATTTTTAACTTAAAGGGATTTAAATCCTCAAGTGGCTTCTGTCCGGGTAATAGAACAGAACAAATCTGACTCCATATTAGATCTGTTCCTTTGACTTTAACCATGTGCTCTGTCTCCTGGGCTTCATCTTACTTGTAAAACAATGTTGCTTAGAGCCTAAAATATACAGAAGAGCCTATTCGGAAGGCTCTGAACTTTAAGGATATTTAACACTTTTTCATTCATTAAAAGATAACAAATTGCAGAATAGAAAATAACGCTTGTTTTGTTGGAGGTTTACAGGGATCTGACCCAGGCAGATAGCTGCAAGAACAAAAGAATCTAAAAAAAGGAATTCCTACGCCAAGAAGTTTGCAACAACCAAGCACGTAGGAAAGGAGCCTGAATTGGGCCTTGGGGAGATGATTTTCCAGGACATTAGTTTGCCATCTAGGTCTACAGAAATTTGCTATTCCATGCCCCAACACCTGGTCTCCCAACTTATTGGCCTGTCCTGCACTGAGGAGAATGAATTTGGACTTGGTAACACTCCTATCTACCTAGAAAGCTGGGCACTGGAGCTGAGTGTTACGGAAACAGGCCAGCCATGAAACAAGCACCACTCGGATTGTTGGAGTACTCAAATGTATTATGCTGGCGGGCTCAGACGGGCTTCGGTTCTGAAGTTCTGAGCACCTGCAAGACGTTCACATGAGGATTTAAAGGCTTAATTACAAGTAAGGGGGTATTAGCCAATAAGGCTCAAAGAACAAAAAGCAAGGAATCTGTATACTGGAGCTTATCAACTTGTAATAAATCACATTACTGACACTTGTTGAGCTTGGATTTATGTGTTAGCTTGTTAGACCAATAAACTGACACTAAACTTCAGATTTAGGAGTTAGCCCAGCAGAATTTAGATCAGTAAACCGACACTTATCACACTTAGATTTGTGACTTAGCTTGTTAGCCCAGCTGGACTTTTCCTTCACATGAGGACAGCTCTCCCACACCCAGGGAACAACTATGAGCCCTTGATGATTCCACTAGGGTGGGGTGTGGTTTACCCAAGAGGGATGGGGACTCTGCACCAACACTCAGGTAGTCTGCTCTGTCTGGGGCTCTGATCTTGTACCACCCCGCTCCCTGCCAGTCCAACACCTGTGACAGTGGAGCTAAGGCTGAGATCGTGCCTGCCGGAGTGTAAAAGGGGAATATATACTCTTCCCAAGGTAGTTCTGAGCGACAACACCTGCGGGTACTTGGTTCCCAGAGCAACAGGAAACACAGCTCCGCGTGGGGCAACGGGTGTGATACCCGTAGGGGTTCGGCAGAAGTATCGGATGGCGGGCTGCATCAGGGAGGTAAAACTTGAGCTGCGGGCCTTGAAGGGTTACAGAAGGATACAGAGGCAGGTCTGCAGCCTCCTTTGGGGTGCCCCAGAGGTAAATCTTTTTCTCTCCATCTCCGCTATGACCCTCCCCTCTCCAGATCCCTCCCTTCTCTCTGCTCTTCCTGTCCATCTGTCTCCCTCCACTTTTCCCCTCCTCTCAACCTGCTCCCATCTTCTCCCTCCCTCGCTGTCCCACCTTCTCTCGCAGAACCCAGAGCGGATCGCTGGCCCTCCTGCGCATGCGCAGTCGGTGCCAGCTTGTAAGCTGGTTGAAAGCTCCATCTTCGAGCTGGGGATCGGCCCAAAGGCTTCTCAGTTCTGTTGCCCGGTGGGCTTTTGGCTCCTGCCTGGGCCGGGGCCTCTGGTGTGGAAGTGCAAGGAGGGGGGATCTCAAGAAAGGGTTCAGGCGGCTGAGGGAGTGTGGTCCGCCTGTCACAGCACCCCAGGGAGCCAGTCAGCATCTGTTCAGTTGAATTGCTAGGGCCAGGCCCCCAGGGCACCACCTGCCCAGGCGCCCCGGCCACAGCTGTCCAGGGCCAGGTGTGCACCTGCCGCTTCTCACCCAGCCGGGTTAACCTCAGTCCGCGGCTGACGTGCCCTTCACCTCTCCCACCCACGAGTCCTCTCCTCCCTGGCTGCCTGTCCTCAGCTGCCTGCCCGGCCCCGCCCCTGGGCGGGCTGCGTCCAGGGCTCGCGGTGTCTGCGGACCCAGACGGGGCTGGGGCTGGGGCTGGAGCTGGGGCTGGCCTCCGAGAGGGGCTGCAGCCCACGTTTCCAACCCCACCCCCCCGCTTTCCCTGCCCCGCGACCCTGGGGCTGCACTGCTCTCCCTTTCCCTCTCCCTGAGGACCAGCTCAGTGGCGTGGGCACTGCTCCCTGGGCTGAGAGCCTCAGGCAGTGACGCCCAGCTTCTCCTGGTGGAGTCGAGAAAAGGGAGCATCAGTGCTGAGCGAGCTTCTGTCTCCTTCCTCAGTGTTTCTGAGGAAGGTAAGTACCTTGAACACTTTCAGGTGTTATGATGGCGGTGCTTGTTGATGTCACGTGTTTTTATAGTGAGCGGGATTACAGTGGTGAAAGCAGGGCTTGGTTCAATTAAAAATGAGCTGAAGGCATGAGGCAGTGTCATCCTCCTTCCTTCCCTCTCCCAGGGTGAAACGTGTGACCGTCGATTTTAAAAAGATAGTTACATTCCCTAAAGAGCCAAGCCCAGTTTGAGTGTGTTAAAAGGAACAGCACCACCAGAGGAGTTGGAGATCCAGGGACATTGCAGTCCTAAAGAGCTCCTGGAACAGTTTGGTTTGTTTTGGTTTTTTGTTTTTCTTAAATTGTGGGGCAGACAAGTGGTATAAAGGGAAAAATAACTGTCAAGAAATATTTTTTCATATAACAGCTTTATTGTGATATTGTTCACACACCATGAAGTCCATCCGTTTAAATGGTACAATTCAGCAGCTTTTAGCATATTCACAGTGGTGTAACCATTATTATTCCAGAACGTTTTCTTCACTTCAGAAAGACCAGTGGAAATGAATGACCTATCCACCGCTCCCCAGTGGTGGTTCTTAAGAAGTTTCTTGGCTGTTCCTGACCATAAATTAACTTGTTACATTCCATGAAAAATCTGGTAGGAATTCTAATCAGAATTGCAATGAATCTGTCTATCAAAACAGGAAGAATTAATGTCTTTATGGCATAAACTTCTTCTACCCATGAATATATCTGGGACCATATCTTTTCATCTGTCCAGAGCCAGGCCCATGGGAAGTCCTCACTACTTTTTGGGCTTGTGAATGATGAGGTTCTATACATCGTTAGTTGCAACTGTAGCCTTTCACAGAAAAGAAAATTAACCTCAGTGAAGCCAAGTGATTATCTGATGGTCAGAAAGAGTGACAGCCAGTGCTGGAGTGATCCAGTGGACTTGGTGCTTGGAACCAGAAAGCTCCACCACCTACAGCTAAGGGGATTTGAGTTTTCCTTTATTTTTTCTTAATGGCGTTGCTTTTATTTTTACTTATTTTTTTAAATTATTTTTTATTGAAGTGTAGTCAGTTTACAATGTTAGTTTCAGGTGTACAGCAGAGATTCAGTTATAAACATATGCATATGTATATACATATGTTTTAGATTGTTTTTAGTACAACTCATTACAAGTAATTGAATATAGCTCCCTGTGCTATATAGTAGGTCCTTGTCATTTATTTTATATTTATTACTGTGTATCTATTAATCCTCCCATTCCTGCCTGCTAACATCAGTTTGCTTTCTATGTCCATGAGTCCATTTCAAGGAGCACCATTTTTCCTAGTAATATATGCTCTTTGGCTGCTTTCAGTTTCAGTAATTCCATCTTATCTGTGGGCACTTTTCTTCTGGTGGACTTTATGTGGTTTGCACATGTGGTAATAGAGATCTGTATTTGGGAGAACTCCAGGCCTCGTGTAGTCCCTGGTACAGAGTGCCCACTGAGTTGATGCTTGAACTGGGAAAAAAGCACAGTAAATGTTGGAATTTCCATTATGATTGAGAATTCCAGGTTTCTATAACCTGTTTAGCCCAGCTTAATATTGGCTGCAACCATACTGGGTAATTTGGTGGAATTTCATGTTATGGTGGTGTAGAGACAGGGCCTTTTATGCTTCTTCTCTTTCCTTTTTCTAACACTCATTCTCCTTTGCCTACCAGATCCTCCCCCAGAAGTGCCCAGGGCTGGCTTGGTGCTGCGCTGAGGGAATATTTGTTAATAAGTCCCTTTCCTCATCTCTTCTCAGCCTCCATTTCTTTCTCTGCACAATGATGGCTTAGACTAGATTAAGTGCTTTCAGTTTCTTTTAAAGCCATGGTCCCTTTGAGAAATGGAAAATTCAAATCTCTCCTCTCAACACAACCCTTTAGACTTTGATAATTTCTCCAAGGGGTGACATAGCTCTTTGTGGAAAATTGATGTGATTGTGTTTCCAGGTGGCACAGAAAAGACTTCAGAGATTTATTGCAGGGAGAGGGCAGGAAAGGGGCAGTATGTCACACTTTCTAGTGTGAGCATTGGAGCAGGGTCTTGGATTTAAATACGGTGTCTGATGTGGCCTCTCTCTAATCTTGTACAATGTGATAAACTTCTCTACCTCAGTTTCTTAATGTGTCAAGTTGGGGTGATAATATTTTAGGGCTTTTGTGAAACATTATACACAGAATCCATTTTTGTCTCGGTAGAAACAAGAGCTGCTAGGGATTCAGGGATTTGTTTAAAAAAAAAATCTTGTCCATAGCACTGTGTCGGTGTGTATTTTGAAGTTCCTGGAGGGTGAGTGTTGAGTCTAAAGTCCATCGTGGGACAGGTGGCCCATAGTTCTCTTTGCCCCAGATTGCCCCCTCCTCCCCAGTCCTCTTCATCAGTCCAGGATGAAGTTCTCTAGTAGATTTACACAGAGGTCTTGTGGAAATGGCTTTTCATTTTATTGTTTCACCAAGGAGGGCTGCCTTCATGATCTCTGTGGTCAGGTTTGAAGGGCTGCCATAATGATGTCTGGTCAGGTGAAGGCTATGCAATTGGAAGTTTCTATTTAATAAAAAGTAAAAAATTACAAGTAGAAAATTAGAACAAGGGTGGTGACATGGGCTCTTGGATGTGGGCACTGTTAGCTTTCTTAGCTTCAGGTGCAGTGGCCTATTGCCACGAGGACCCATCCTTGTGCTCTGAAGTTGGAGGTACCAGTGGGTTCAGTGGGAATATTAATTGAATGTATCTCATGGGCTGGGCATTGTCCCATTTGTACTGTGTGTCCCTTATTTGAGACAGTGAGCTCACTTAACCTCAATAACCTCTTTAAAAAATTAAACATTTTATTTTGAGATGTAATGTAGATTCACATGTGGTTGTAAGAGATTATATGGAGAGGGCCTATAGACACTTTGCCCAGTTTTCCTGAATGGTTCCATCGTGCAAAGTTGGGGTACAATTCATTACTGACTCACTAACAATTTGAGGTTTGTGTTATTGCCCTCATTTCTATTCATGATTAAACTGGCACTTAGAGAATCACTCAGGACTGCCCAGGTCACCCACATGGTTAATGTAGAGACGGATGGAACGTGAGCTTGGGATTTGCAGGCAGTACCATTATGATGGTCTGTGGCAGGGAGCAGCATTCTGTTTGCTTGTTTATTCATTCATTCATTCAACAAACATTTATTGAGTAACCTCTGAGGGTCAGATGCTTTCATAGGGTTATCTGACTCTTCAGCAGTACTGAGAATCAGGTAATTTTTTTTTAATCTTAGAAAATTAGCTCTGAGAAGTTATAATCCCCCCAAAGGAAATATAGATCATAACGGAGCTATAGTAAATTTGCACAGTCACCTCTTTTTATGCAGGTGGTACCCTAGGCATTTTACGTTTGCAAACTTCCTTAATCCAGATATATTCTTGTAAGGCAAGGATTTTTTTTTACATTTTTTATTGATTCATAATCATTTTACAGTGTTGTGTCAAATTCCAGTGTTCAGCATGTTCAGCACAATTTTTCAGTCAGCAAGGATTTTTTTAATTGAAGTAAAGTCAAGTTTACAATGTTGTGTCAATTGAATTGTGTTTTTTGAATTTTGAATTAAAATATATTTTTTGAGGAGGGTAATTAGGTGTATTTAGTTGTTTCATTTTTTAAAATTAGATAGTGGGATTTGAACCCAGGACCTCGTACATGCTAAGCACGTACTCTACCACTGAACTGTACCTTCCTCCCCAAGGCAAATTTTCTTATCCATTATTATGAAGCTTAGGGATTCAAATAAATTGGATAGAAATCTAGATCTTTTGATCCTACTCTAGTCCTTTTCTTTATCTTCTGCTGGAGAGTGTTGGGGAAAGCAGAGCCTTTGTTCATTTCTTTATTCAACATTTTTGAGCAGTGACTTTGCATCAGGGACTTGCTCGGTGCTTGGAAACAGAAAATAAGAAATGACCTTTCTCTGCAGAGGCAGGAAGCCGAGGCCAAATCTGGGTAATGTGATCCGAGCTATGGTAGCCATGTGCAGACTCTGAGGACAAACTGTATCCCCGGATTTGCTTTGAATTCCCTTGCCTTCTGGCTGGTACACACCAGGTCACTGCAACCCAGTGAGGCCAGCAACCCACAGCACAGTATGTACCTCAATCTCCTCTCCCCTCTCGGCAGGGCCTGCAACATGAGCATCCCTGACTACGTGCAGTGTGCTGAGGACCACCAGACTCTTCCCGTAGTGGTCCAACCCATGGGGATGATTTCAGAGGAGAATTTCTTTTGCATCTATAAGCGAATCTCCTTGGTAAGCCATATCAGCCCGTGCGGCTCCCAGTGGGCACTCTGTATCCACTACAGGCACCACTGTGCGCCCGAGAATGGTTGGAGCGGCTTCCAGACACACCGCAAGGTCGTGGGCCCTGTCACCATTACCGACTGTCTCTCGGCCAAGACCTTCGAGAAGCTCAACGTACAGAGGAGCTGTATGGCACCGCGCTTAATGTCTCTCAGCTCTTGGTCTCTGTGCTGCATGGGGAGGAATCCGAGCAGCCACGCACCGACTTGTCCTTCAAACTACGAGGACTGCAGGGTGGTGGAGAAGAGGATCGAGGACTTCACTGAGTCACTCTAGATCTTGCCCAAGTCCAAGAGGCTGGATAGGACCCCTAAGAAGTCTGGGGACAAGATCCCCCTCCTCTGCATCCCGTTTGAGAAGGAGGACATCATGGGACTGGACACAGACAGCAGGTAAGTTTACCTGGAGGCCAGTCCACCCTGGCTGTGTTCCGGATTGCTTCCCTACATTCAGAAAGGGATCAGCAAGGAAGAGGGCTGTCTTGTACCCAAGGATGGAGGGAGGTGAAGCCCGCCAGTTTACAGACATTTCAAAGTGAATCCGCCTTTATTTCAGAGAGTTCCTTTTAGGGTTAGTGTGGACACTTAATCCCGCTTTTCAGCCAGGAACATGGTGGGACCCCTGGAGTTGCTGTCCAATAAATTAGCCACAGCCACTGGTGCTAGGAGCGCTGGGGAGGAGGCTGGTCTGAGCTGAGATGTGCTGTAGGTCAAATGCTCATCAGACTTTGAGGCTTGTTTAGTAAAAGTATATAAACTATCTCGTCACTTCCTATATTGATTACATGTCAAAATGATACTATTTTACATACAGTAGATTAAGTAAGATCTATTCTTAAAATCAGTTTCTAGTATTTGTTTTTTGTTTGTTGGTTTGTTTCTTTGTTTACCATTTTAAATGTGTCAACTGGGAAACTTCATTTACACGGCTCTCATTTCATTTCTGTTGGGCAGCCTGTCCTGAGACAGTCTTATCCCTTTGTTTATAGATGAGATGCTGAATCCCGAGAGACAGAATGGGGGCTGGTTGAGCTGAGGCTGGAGCCGGTGTCTCCTGACTCCGCGGCCCAGCACCTGTTCGGCTCAGGCCCTCTCTTCCTGCCCGACAGCCAGCATGCAATCTTAGGACATCAGAAACACTGCCAGGGACTTCCAAATGAACTCCTTACGAAGGGAAAGGCTTATTATGGAATATGGGACAGAGCAGGGAAATGTTCATCATCACTTTGTCCCTGTGATTAAGTCAACGGCCCCACTTTGCCTTGGAAGTACAGACGAGCTCTTCTTGGTTGCCTACCCCCCCCCAACTTCAGCTCT
Source organism: Vicugna pacos (assembly GCF_048564905.1). Lineage (NCBI taxonomy): Eukaryota > Metazoa > Chordata > Mammalia > Artiodactyla > Camelidae > Vicugna > Vicugna pacos. Next base: position 164,191 of record NW_027328758.1, on the reverse strand, counting down.
GATTCCCCGTGTATCTATCGTGCTATTCCTCGGGCAGAAGAGGGTGAGATGCCTTTGCCGACAGGTGGTCCCCCTTTGCTGGGGAGAGTGAGGGAAGCTGTGTCCCCCCGGCCTACGGCCTCGGGCCTTGAGTCTGGAGAGCGCTCATTGCGGTCCCACAGGTGACGGTCCGAGAAATTGGCACGTGCTGCCGGGCCCGCTGTGAAAGCAGTGCTCTGTGATTCTTGAACTTACCTAAGATCAGATCCTACTTTCTGGTTGTTGGTAAGTTGGAGGAGAAAATGCTAGAGAATTGATAAAAGAATGTCCAGACCAGCCCTGTCAGTGAGAGGCACATTGTACCCGTGTTCCTCCTGCGAGAGCCCGACTAGCGAGCTCTAGATGAATTTCCTGTTCCTCCCGGACATCCCTCTATGGCTTAAGGAAGGGGCAAGGCATGTCGTGGCCATGATCTGTACTTGTCCTCACAGGGCCATGTGATCTACACGCCCGCACTCCCCTTCTGCTTCTTGGAAGTGAGCTGTCATGTTTAGGATCCTGGGCACTGCTGGTGGCATAGCTGCCAGCACTGTGCTACACCGAGGCTGGTTCCGTTCTCTTCACATGTCACCTCCTGCTGAGGCCCCAGGCATCAGTCAAGGTAGGTGCAATGGTACAACGTAAGCAGCGACAACTTTCTCCCCCTGGACAGGCTGGTGGGTGAGCAGTGGAAGCCTGGAGCCCTGCCCCAGCCCCCAAGCCAGTGCCTTTTCTTTTGTCATAGGAGGCACTGGTGACATTTTTGCTCATCAACTGCTTGGCTGTGAGTCTGCAGACCCACCAGAGATTGCCAGCTTGATTTTGATTTTTGAAGTCTGCCCTTGGGATTTGGCAGAGTAGCTGGATGTGTGCTTAGCCCATAGTGGTTGACATTGTCACCACTGTTTACCCAGAATCTCGTGTACCAGGCATGGCTCTCGGCATCAAATACAGCAGCGCATTAAACCTCCCTCCTTGTGGGTCTGTCTGTTCTGCTTCCATAAGAGCTTAGCCAGTTTCTTAAAGTCAGTGAGATAACGCAGCCAGTGAGCTCGGGTCAAGCACATTCTCCTCCAGTCACTTTTACTCCATTGTAGCTTTTACTATTCCACAGTCATTAATTTTTTAAACAATGCTTTGGTGAAGGAGCAGAGCCTAATTCTCTCCTGCTACTCTTGGTGGAAGTGAGTAAAACTGTCCAGCCTGAAATGCGACCACAAATTGTAGCTCAAAAGCTGCCTAGATGCATGTAGGTGGAGTTTTGGTTTGGGGCGCTGACCACGTCCCCCAACAGCGTCGCTTCCCTCAGGCCCCTGCCTTCCCTGGATCAGGAGGTGAGGGTGGGTCTCACCGTCCCTGCGTCCCTGGCCTCACACACTCACGTAAATTCTTGTACATGCTGTAAAAATCATTTTTGTTTTTGTGTGTTTCTAATTTTCTCTTGTTCCTCTTTTCCTTTTTCTTTATTTCTTTTTCTCTTGTACTGCCCAGTGAGCATGTTGTTGCGTCTGAAAATGTGGGCTGTTCACACCCTGCATTGGAAATAGCCAAATTGCCCTCCGTACTGTCTCCATCTCTTTAAAAAGCAAAAACTTAACGACTGCCTTGATCCATGTATTATCCTAGTCATCGTTTTATTTTCTAGATTTTGGAATTTTTGCTTTGTTAGCCCATCACCCACTGGAGTTTGATACCTGTTAAAATCCTTACTTTGAGGATCCTGTTTGATCCTCCTTATATTTGGTGACAAATGTGCCCTTATTAAATTTGTTTGAGTGTTTTGAAGAAGTGAGATGCGAATTGATTTAGGCGGTTGCTGAGGGATTCTTTTCATGGAGTATTTAAACTTGGAAAGTCAAATTCTGCAGGATCTTGCTCGATTCCTGCTTTTATACAAACGTGCTCAGCACGTGGTTCCTGGCTGTCGCTGTGTGACGTGCGTGACGGCGCTGCCTGGCTGGCGGTCCCTGGTGGGGAATGGGCTGGCTCGGGAGTGAGCTGCTGCAGGGGACGCTGTTGGAGGAAGCAGTCATCGTTTTGTTATTTAATTTTTTTTTTTGCATTCAACTTCCCCGTGCCATTTATTTTACTTTGCCTTCAAAAAGGGGCAGAATTGGGTCTAAAATCCATGCCACTCTTTTGTTCCCTTTACGAGGCTGGTTCTTCTGAGTATCAGGATTACAAAGCCTTCACCTTAGTAGCTGGCTCACCTGGATCTGGTGGACACAAGGACTGCTAAAGGGGACCGTAGCTTCCTCTCTGCTTCAGCCAGTGGGCATTCAGAGCCAGGTCTGTGGTTTGCCTCAGCAGCCGTGCAGGCCTCCCTGCCCCGGCCTTTACTTCTAACCCATGTTTGCAGTAAATAGCTGACTCCGTGCCTGTTGCAGATGATGCCCAACACTGACGGCCTTGTTGTTAGTTTGCAGTAGTGAGTCCCCAACACCCCAGTCAAACATGAAGTAAGATGCTTTGGCCGACCTAGGACCTTGTATTCTCACTCCTACCCTGGTACATCTCACCCGGGGGAAGAGTTTCACCACCACCATCATGCTGTCCATGAGGCCTTGTTTCTCCTTTCATGCTCTGGTCCAAATGTGGACACTTCATATTTCACTGAATTTCTCTCGCTTGAGACAGGTCAGAATATCTGAATGAGTCCATCACATTCTGTGTGGGGAGCAGAACAGATGTAAGTGTCGCAAGTAGATGGAGTCCAGGCTGTCCGGGTTGACAAATGCAGGCTGGGATCTGTGATGGCTGGGCTATGCCCTGGACACAGGCCTTCCCCGTGGCTCCCGAGAGCCCAGGGGTCAGATTGAGAACAACCTTTCCTGGTATCCTCCATCCTCATCTGACTGGCAAGTGTGTCGGCTAATTAGGAGCTCCCCTAGACCTCGGGCCCTTCAAAGCTCAGACCACAGGAGAAACTTGAGTCCCTTCTCCTGGGCCTCCTTTGTGAGAATCCAGTGCCTTCTGAGGTGACCCATGCGAGGAGATGCCTCCCCCTCCAGGTAGCACCCTTCGGTGGACTGTGACCCACTGCACCATGCTGTGAGCTTGTGGGGTTCCGGCCATGTTCCTTGCAGAACCAGACTTGAGATGGGCTTAGCGACGGAAATAATAGGACTGATTCCAGGACAGGGCTAGGGGGAGGGAACAGGGGAAATTGAATGTGACCCCAAACGCATAGGTGGTTGCTGGGACTGTTACTAAAATGGGGAGCCTGGGAGGTACCTGCCAGGAATCGAATTCCAGAGTAAATGGTGGACATTTGTCATTGTTAAGATGACAATTGTCATTCAAGTTAGGACTTCAAATAGGCACTCGTGTCTATGAGCGTGGGGCTCAGGTGAAGGAGCCGGACTAGAGATTCACGTTGGGATTCGTCATTCTTATCTAGTGTTCACAGCCTTGCATGTGAATTAGATCATCTCGAGAGGTGCAGACTTAGGCTGAGGGAGGGCAGGGCTGTGCCTGTGTTGGAGGAAAGCCCAGACAATGCAGCTTTGGTGTGTCAGTCAGCGGCGTTTGCGATTTTCAGAGCAATGTCTTTTATCTTTAAGGGGCTGGGGTGTGGGCAGGGCCAGCCAGGAAGAAATCTGAAGGGAGGGTCGTGGCCAGGTGTGTGTCTTGGGAAGATACACAGGCTGCAGTGTCTGGGAGGGTAGACTTCTTAGAAGCTGGAGTTGGAGTGGAAAGTGGGGAGTGGGGAGAATGTAGTCACACTCACCTGTCAGGGAGGGGGGAGTCCTTGGGAGTCCCCATCCTACCGGACTCGCTTTCCCATGAACAGAAGGCAATAATACAGAGTATCTGAATTGAGGAGGGATGGGCGCTGGCAGGGGAGCCAACCTGGAGAATGGTGCTTGGAAAGTTCTGGAATAGTCTCCCTGAAAACGAGAGAAAAAATACCCAGAATCTAAAGAACATTGATAGTGACTGGGGAGGAGTCAGTTTTTCTGGCCTCCTAAGGGTAAGGCATGTATCCGGGGATACACAGAAGATACGGGCAGTCTGTTCCGGGGGCTTCACCCTTACCAGGGGGAACAGTGCAAGTTTAAAGGGGGAGAAGGTCAGCGGAGGGAAACTAGCCAGGCCCCGTGTCAGGTACCAGTCGGCCGCCCTACTTGCATGTTGCATTCACATCCATGCCTCCCAGGTGGGCGGTGGCAGCCTCGTTTTGCAGATTGGGAAGCCTTCTCACAGGGGTTAAGGAATTGGTCCGTTTAGTGGCTAGTAAATGCTGTAGCAGGATTCAAGCAGGGCCTTGTCAGACTTCAAGGGCAAGTTTTCTCTACTAATTCCGGTACCTCCCTGTTATACCTGGAATGGTGAAGTGGGTCAGTTTTGGAGCCTTTCAGAAAAAGTGCGATTTAAGTGCCTCAGGACTGTTTCACAAAGCTCAGCGTTCTTTGATGCTTCTGAAGCACTGCAGTGCTTTTCGCCCCACAGAGGTAAGGTCTTACTCCTTTGACGATGACATGGTCGCAAATGACGTACAGGTGCAAAGTCAGACTTAGCAGCTTCTGAAGGGAAACTGTCCAGTTATCCCTTCATTGGCTTTCTTCCACGAGATGTAGCTGTGCTGCAGCGTAAGCCTGAGCTTTACTTATGGATTGTGGGTTTGATATCCAAAGTTAGCATAAAACGGTCACATGAAGAAAATCGACGTTGACAATTTATTTTTGGGTTTCATTAGTCCAGATATACTATCAGTTAATGACCCATATAACAAATGAAATAGAGTACAGAACATTGCATTTCTTACTTTCTATTTAGAGTTCTCTTACAACATAAGGTTGCCCGCTTTGGAACATCAGCTTCACCAACATGGCACCTATTAGTGTGTTGGTGTGATTGCATTTACACAGTGAATATAATCTGGGTTTCCTCAGCCCCAAACACTCCAGTGCAGAATCACGGGCTGTAGCCATCTCTTAGTCACGCAAATACTTCTAAAATTATATGATGCCAGAAAAGAAAGAAGAGTGAGAGACAGATTATTGCCTTTATCAAACTTCCTTTCAATTCTAACTGCAAACTGTTTTTGAGCAGCTCTGGTTTCCTTTGGATATGAATATATACATTTCTTTGCATGTAATCTGGGCTTTGGACTAGAACACCAAACTCTTGCTGTCCACAAGTCACAAAAATAGGAGCCAAATTGCACAAGTGTGAAATAGTTTATACTTTTTCCTGAGAAAGTATCCTTGAATTTGGGACTTGGGCTGTGATTTTTGCTTTTTGCTTCCCCCACCCCTCTTGTAATCTCTCACTCCTTCCCACGTGGCCCCCAAGATTTCGCGGTCTGAAAGAAGCGTGCAAACACCCTGCTGGTCACCATGTACTGCTGCTGTAGATGGAGCCCAGCCAAGACCTAAAGGACATTATCAGAGAGGACTTCCTGGAAGAAATTGGCCCTACATTCAGTTGTGAGGACAGAGTAAGTGTCAGCCAGGAGAAGGAGTCAAGAATGTGGCTCAGGTCACAGGTGCAGCTCGGGCAGAGGCCTGGAGGCTTTTGGAATGGGGACCCGGGGAGTATGCCCTGTGTGTTCCAGGGTGGAAGTTGCCCCTGCTGGGGAGGACACTGGAGAGTGTCCGGGGTGGAGGGCTTTGGAAGAATTTGGGTTTTACTAGACCTGACACAGTAGGCAGTGAAGGGTGTCATTAGAAAGTGATCGTCAGGAAAGATACTTCTGGTTTTGCTTCTGATATTCTACAGACAGAAGGGTCGGAACGGGCGAAAGCAGGTGTCTTTCCCTTTGAGACCCACCCCGTCATTCATTTATTCATAACACGAGCACTTCTGTGAGTCTAGGTGAGAGAGGTTGGAGCCACATTAGTAAGCAAAATGTATTTGCTTCTTGAGAGCTTAGCAGTGTCAGAAGTTGACTTAACCTAGAATGTTCTAGGAACAGAGGAACAAATTGTGGAGTTTGGACGGAGGGAAGGCTTCCTTGGGAAACAGTCAAAATGAGCCTGGATGCAAGTGGGAATTAGAAGCAGGTCAAGGGGCCCCTGAGTTCACTGGGGACCTGTGTACTGAGGTGAGTCTAGGTGAGCAGTGACTGGGGTGGGGCTAGAATTCCACCAGGGAGACTCTGAAAGGTTTGAAGTGGGGGTGATGTAATCAAATTTGTGATTTGTGAAGGCTGCCGTGGCTCTGTGTGTGTATGTGTGTGTGTAGCAGGGAAGGGGGGAGGGTGCCACCAACTGGGGGATATTAGAAGACCATTCACACGCAGGGAGAGGGGCGTCGGGGCTGCTTGGGGATGGCAGGGGCAGTGTGGATGTAGGAGTTCCTTATGGGGAGGGCTTGTTAGCGGGGCCGCCCTAGAGGCACCTTGTGGCTGGAAGAAAACTGATTGAGGCCACCAGGTGGACTTTCCTCTTCTCTCCTTCCCTGCCTTGTGTGATGATCCTAGCTCAGCCAACATAAGGAACAGAAGAGCTAATTTCCAGGGTAGCCCAGGACGTTGTTGAGCTCGTTCGAGTGAGATCTGATACGATTTAGGTTTGCTTTCAGATCTGGATGTTCACTTAGCTAGAAACGTCCTGTCATTGCGATATCCATAGGGGTCTTTATTCTTGATAAAGATTGCTTTGTTGGTGAGAGGAAATTTAATACAGCTGTTGTCTTTTTTAAAAAAAATGATATCTTTTAAGAACTTTAATATTCAAAGTATAGGAATATATAAAATTGTTAAAGTAAGCCTTTGGTGTAGTTTCTTTGCTTTCTGAGCTAATGTGGAGTTAGAGCCTTTGCATTACTTAATAGCACATCTTTGCCAGTATTTAAAGAGCTGTTAGTGAGCGCCCCAGGCCCCACCTCTCAAAGAACCGTTAAAGTTTGCTCTAAAATAGTGAGGTCATAAAGGTCTTGTTTGCAGAAATCAAACAGTAGTTTTATAATACGCAGCATAGCTCCATTTATAAAATAATAATAAGTTCAAAATTGAGAAAGTGGAGGCTAATTGATTTTTTTTTAAACTGAAACATAAACTTTCTTGTGCTAATTCTGCTACTGGAAATTTTGGAAAGAAAAGTCCTACTGTAATATCATCTACGTGGAATTCATATATGAGTTTCACGTTTGAAAAGTAACTGCGCAGTGGTTTTCAAAGTCAGGAGCATTCCAGCTCAGTTATTGGCAGTGATGGTTGCTGATTTTCAATGGAAGAGCCTAAACTTGCCTTCTTAACTATTCATTTTTTTTTTTTTTGTAGTGAGAGGGTTGAGTAGTGCTTTGCCAGCATGAATTTGGGGCAATTTGAGGGCAGATATCTTGTACCAGCAGTGAGATATTTCCATGCATTTTATTTTCCGGACATCACCAGGGCACATGTGGGGTTTGTGCCTGCAGCTGGGATGCTGTAGGACTCCCTGATCCATCACCGTTATATCCTGGAGCTGCTCCTGTCAGTGAATGATTTTCTGTGGCTTGGAGGTAATGCGGTCTGATGGAGATGATCAGATGTGCAGTTAAAGTGCTATTACTTGAAATAACAGTAACCTAGAAACATGGCTCTAACAATACAGGATGAGGGAGGAGAATTGGCTGAGCTGCTTGCAATGGGGAGTCTTCTCAGGTGACTCCCTCACCGTGATTCCTGCCAATATCCGCCCCAGCCCTGCACGGAAGCCCTGCCAAAGCAAGCACACACTTTGCTCAGAAACGCACTGAATTTCCTTGTGCCTCTGTTTGCTGGCTTTTTTTGAAAGCACATCTTGCCCTTTGCTTAAATGCCATCCATGCTAGTCACCCCTTACACTCATTGTTCTGGACTTCGTCCATACAGAACTGCTGAATGGATGAACAGAATATAGTATCTCAATGTAGTGGAACATTATTCAGACATAAGGGTGAATAAAACAGGAAAAAAAAGTAGGAAAATGAAAAAGGCCACCTGTTTTGGGAAGTCCACCCTGACTGTTCAAACCACCCTTTTCCCTTTGAAACCCAATCACTTATGCTCCACTCTACTCTTTTTGATAGTAATTACCACCTTCTAATAATTTTTAACATTTTCAAAAAAAAAAAAGAGAGAGAGATGCTGATACCACTTCAAAATGGACAAGCCTTGATAACAGCACGTTAAGTGAAAGGAAACAGACACAAACGGCCACATATTGTTGATTTCAGTGATCTTAAATGCCCAGAAATGGCACATGCAGAGGCAGAGAGCAGGTGATGGTTGGAAGGGGCTGGGTGGAGGGGGGTTGGGGAGTGACTGCTAGTGACAGGGGGAATCTTTTGGGGTGATGAAGTGTTCTGGAAATAGATGGTGATGAGGGCTGCACAACCGTGAGTGTGCAGAAGACTGCTGATGCTGTCTCTGGGAGGGCCTGTTGTAGGGCGGCTTTATTTTGTTCTCATCCTGCAATGTGAATGGTCATCTTGTGCTGTGGCCGTTTTACTCCTGTAAGTGGTGAGGGTCAGAGACTTTGTAGAGTCATGTTTCTTTTTTTCCCCCTTGCTGAGTGTAGGCAAAAAAGGTTTAAGCCTGGGAAAGTGCTCCATCTGCAGAAATGTCTTTTACTTTTGCATGGTGTAAAAATCTTGAGAGCTTTTAATCTTTGAGGCCAGTCTGTGGGGGGAAATTGCCCGTGAAGCCTGGGTGAGACCGGGAAGAGCCACGCTTCCCTCCCGGACACGGGTGGGGATTTCACCCCCGTTCAGGCAATGAAGGGCCCAGACCCATGAGCGGAGTTGACAATCGTGAATACTTATGTGTATCCGCTGCTTCATCTTGGATATTAATTTCAAGCTGAGTCAGTTTGTGGCGGCAGCCTCATCCTACAACAGGAATTTATAGTATATGCTCTTTGAGGTGAAGACCTGACAGACTTGATAATTTAACAGTCTATCTTGAATTGATATCTCAGATTCCTTTGTCAAAAACAAAACAGCAGAAATACAGACGTCCTTTAATGTCAATGTGTCCTGGAACGGGTTTAGTCTCTGTGCCTCAGTGGCCTTATCTGCTGGTGGGGTAGATGATAACAGTGCTTCCCTCAGAGGGGCTGGTGAGGGGAGAGTGAGAAGCACAAATGGAGGACATACACGAGATGCTCATGAATGACAAAATTTAGTGCTGTCAGCCTGGTGAGGCCTCAGAGGCAGAGATGTCAGAACAGAGCAGTACTATCCGGAGCTCAATCCGTGTTGGCAGCTGTTATGATCAGTATCACCACTGTGGATTATCAGGTAGTTATAAGAATTGGTAATATGAATTCATGAATAATGTTAGAAGACTAGACATCTCAGATCCAGTTTACATAGTTCTCAAGATGTCTTCTGAGACATGGATGGTTTCTTCCTCATCTTAAATCTGAGATGAGTCTCTAAAAAATTCTGTATTCCTCCATCTTTTTTCTTTAATTTGCCATTTTTTAAAAAACAAAGTTTTTATATGGAGTTACTAGGGACTGAACTGAGGGCCTCATTCATGCTAAGCACATACTCTCCCAAATGACGTACAATCTTCCCCCTGATTTTTTTAAACTTTACTTTCTTAGTATTCACAGGTTAGAGGCCTCTAATTCTTTTTCTGGAGACTTGTCCATGAATCTGTAAATGTATAATTAATGGACAAAACATAGTTTATTAAAAAATCAAAAGAATATTCTGCAATCCATCCAAAAAAAATGCTCATGGACTTAAAATATTTCTCCTTTAAGGTGATTTCTCCTTTTTGGTCTATCTTAATTTATTAACAGCCATCCTCATCATCATAATGACCAAACTCACTCTGAGTGGACACCTACCTAAGTCTAAAATGCTTTCCTCATGTTTTAATTCATAGCAGGTGTTTGAGGGTAGGTATCAGTGTCTCCTTTTTTGCAGCTGAGGGATTGAGAGATGGAGCAACTTGTCCCCAATCACACGCAGCTGGTGGTGGCTAGCTCGGTGCTGGAACCCAGGCTGCACAGGATGCGTTCTTAATTGCTCCTCTAATCAGCCTCCTGTTGAGTAGTTACCCGAAATCCTGTGACTCCATAATTGGCCGATTTTAGTGATCTCAGCCTGATGAGGCCTTCAAAGGAGAGACACCATTGAGAATGTGAGACAGAGTGGCATAAATTAAAATTGTACATTTTCACAAATGTTTAATTCTCAGTTAATTACTTAAAAAGTTGATTTCTTTTATTTTAGTGCTCTGTAAGCACTGAAAACAAAACATTGAAAATAATTATAGTACAAAAGAGAAGTGGGCTTTGAAAGTCCAACCACTGATAATGATGTTACTTGTTTTTCTCTAGTGGCCCTTATTGTCAGAAACAGTTACAAAGACTGAATTGGTTTTATGTAGTCTTAATATGGAAGAAAAGATTGTCAGTGAATACTGTAAGTAAAATCTTTACTCTTTTCTTTCCTGTTGATGAATATGTAAGTTGTTTTCATGGCTTAAGTACATTTCCTCATTTGTGAAATTGGAGAAATATCGTTTACCTTGTCTGACTGTGAGAGTTAGACGCCTTGTATACAAAGAACCTAAGAGGTGCTTAATAAAACTGTGCTGTCACAATGACAGATATTTTAGAAGTATCAACTCTGAATACTAAACAATTTTGCTTATTTCTGATGCATATTCAATATGTATATATATGATATATTTGAATATGGTTTAAACTACCAAGGATTCATTTTTTTTTAGTGTAGTATGAAGTTTTAATGAAATCTGTATCATTCTAGTGAGACATGGACTAGTTAAATTACCTTAATCAGATGACTTTGAAGATTATTTACACAGAATATGTATTGTTAGAACTCCGAATTCATGTTGCCGTGTAACCATCCATTCAGAAATTTAAATTCGTGTGATTGTGACGAGATCTATTAAGTTTAGTAAAATCCACATTGATCATTTTCAGGGAATAAGCTTCTCTCATTTGTGATTAAAGAAAATTTTGATTTTTTTTCCTGCATTCTTAACAGGTTTAAAATATCAAAACATTGATTAGACATGTCACTTTTTTAATAGAGATAATAAAGCTCATGCTGTTTTATTATGTAAATAAATGTTTTTGTATTTCAAGAAACTTGTATGATATCCTGGCTCTTTGAGAAGTATTTTGTAAGATACTTAGATAACCTACTGTTGGAAAAATACAAACGTGACTTTTATGAATATAGGCTTAGTATAGATCTGTTGGTTTTTGTACAGTGCAAGACATGAGGCCTAGGAAAGCTTTGCTTCCGATTGCCAGGAGGACAGATCCCATGTCTCAGTTTCCCCTCCAGTAAAATGAAGTGGCTGGACTGGATTTTTTCCTCTTCTAAGATGAGTTTCCATGAGCTTATGCCTTCTGTTTATGTTCAGGAGTATTAGCAATATCAGATTAAATACTGAATACCCCTCCCTTCCTCAGAAGCAAAGTGCAGTATGTGCTACATAAGCTTTTAGTTATCTGATTCTCGTTTCTGATCCTACAGGCAATTTTTGTGTTGCATCTTTCCCGGCCACCTGGAAGGTCGTTGTAGCCATAGGTGGCGCTGTTGCACGTTCTTAAGTCTTAATTTTCCTGTTTGTAAAAGAAGGCTTAAACAACATTATTTTATTTTGATTTATTTGCTTAATGCTTCAGAATAGCCCAATGTCCATTATGTCTGTCTACCTGGAAAAATTATTCTGCTTATATCTTAGTTTTTTTCTGCCATGTCACTGTGAACATTTCAGACTTTCTGTTCAAACAATGGCAAAATTGGACTTGCACTTCCAGTGTTAGAAACCAGTGAGCCGGGATTTTATAAAACACCTAGAAGCGGCCTCTGGAGCACCTTAAAGCTGAAAAGCGTATTGAGTTCCCTGAGTATTGACCCCGCCTCTGTGTGTTAATTGGTGGTAGGAGATTTGGTACATATGCGAAGGTGTGTAGTTTTTTGACTTGGGTTTGCATGCACGTGCTGCCACTGAGCCACGTGAGCCTGAGTCAGTTCGTTTTGAGTTTTTCCCTCATCTGTTAGATGGGGACATTCGTATCTGCTTTGTTGAATTGTGAGAATTAGAAATTATGTAAAGTGTTTACCACAGTGGCTATGTCAAGAGGGCTCATAAATTTTAGGTGCTGTATTGGGTGAAGCCATCATTTGAGTCTTTGGCAATTACTAAGAAACAGGAAAATAAGAAAAGCTGGTTTTATGATGAAAGATATTTGAGGAGGTTCCATAGTTCCTATATGCATAATTAAGCATCACCAGAGTAAGAACTGTTACACAGTCGCCCTGAACCAACGTTAAGCCACAGAATTATTTGTTACTTCATATATGTTTGGGCTTAAGGTGATCCAATACTTATACACATGTTGTCTCCAACAGCCAACTGAGAAATGACACAAAAGAGTAGACAGGCGATAAATGTCTTCTTTGTTAATGTTGAAGCCAAGTTCTCCATGAACTTTAGGGCTGTGGGAAAATCCGTGTCATGATACTGTGTCCCAGAATTAGAGACTCATGCTGTCCCATGTAGCTCTGGGCCACAGCGAGCCTTCCCTTGAGAGGACCTGCCCCATCAAGCACAGGGCTTTCCTGCCATGGAGCTGAGCATGCCGGGTGCTTCTGAAGGGTGGACAACACTAGACGGAAAGGAAGGGTTACAAATGCCCTGCTTGTCTCCACGGACTCACACCTCACTCTGTTAGTGTGAGGAGGGCTACCTGTGGGCCAGGGGCCAGGGATGTGAAGGGAGAAGCTCACTCCATGGCCCAGAGGAGTGGTTAGGGGGCATCACCTCCCTCAGTTTAAACAGGTGGTGAGATGGAAGAGAAGGGTGCTCCCCAAGAGTTTATAAAAGTAGAAATAAGGATTTTCTTTGGGAATTAGACTAGCCAGGAAACACATAAGAAGATTAGAAGGGAGACTTGTAAATCACTTTGATATTAAGTTGACATTTGTTGAGCACCAAAAATGTGCTACATTCTTTTCTGAGTGTTTTGCAGAAATGAATCCTTCAATCTTCTCAAAAAGCGAGTAAGTAAGGTTTGATTGTTATCCCAGGTTTACAGTGTTTAAATTGAGGCATGCAGAGGTTAAGTAAGTTGTCCAAAATCACAAACTAGCAAGTGGCAGAGCTGGTATTGAAACCCTGGCTGTCTGGTTTTGAGGCTCCCAGAGATGGGCTTTGGGTGTTTAGCGTTATCTGCATCCCAGAATCTCTGTACCTCTGTGCATCAGTTAGCCCAGAAAGGACAGGGAAAGGAGAGTTACACAGGTGCTCATAGTCGTGTCTCGGCCACTGTCCATGGAGAGTGCACCGTGATTGGCGTTAATTGTTTTCCAGGCAGTATATCTGTTCTTATAACAGAAATTTAGTCCATTGAGTTTATCTTGAATCCCTTACTGCTCTGTTTTTGTCCACACTTGCCATGTAACTGCCTGCCCGTGATTGGGCCGTGGAGGAGAAACTGTACTCATGATTGAACTCTGATATTTCAGTCTGGTTCATAGTTTCACATCTTCTGTTACATTAATAAGTTAAGTTTCTGGTTTTCTTGCATCAGTGTGTCATGAGTTTGGTTAATGGGAAACCAGTCCATGGGAGCCCAGGGGTGCTGATGGTGTAATTTCTAAGCACTTTGTGGCACTTCTACCCATGCAGACCTGGCTGGAGGATGTCCGCCTTCTGCACTGATTTCCCCCAACTGCAGGGTCCTCTCCCATCCCCTGATGTGAAGCTAGGAGCTCTCTGATTTAAGCAGTCAGAGGCCAAGTCCACCAATTAGAAAATTATGAAGTACCTGGAAGTGGGTTTAATAGAACAAAAGGTCTTCCAGGTAGTCTGATGGGCTGTTCGATTCCATTTGGTGAAAAACTGTCCAGTGTCTGTGGTTGAGCTGCTTCTTTGCTGTTGAAAATTCTGGAGTAGATGAAGGGATTTTAAATAGAAGAAAGGAGTGATTTCAGGTGGTATGTCCACACCGGTGAGAAGTGATGGATTACCGCCTTTGTGAGGCATAGACAGAGTCTTACAAACTTCATAAAATAACTTTAAAAGCTCTTCCATCTGAGTGCACTTCACATGGGGTCTAGTTCATCACTGGTCACACTGAGAAGGCAAATAATTGATGATGGCAGAAAGGACATGGAGGCATCAAAAAGGTCTCAGTCATTTTCCCTTTTTAAATGATTCAGCACAGTGTAATATATTTGAGCTGGTTTTTCACTGGACAATTTTTAGTGTTTTCTGGGGCTCCCCAGTGCCCCAAACTTCCATGCAGCTGGATGTCCCCTCAGTGCAGCTCTGTCAGCGCTTGCCCTGGGCTGACACGGTGTCACGGGGAGCAGGACGGTCAGCGTCCCCGGCTCCTCCGAGCTCCGTCCCCTCATCCGCAGAGCCGGGTTTCTCATCCGTGTCTTCTTAGTAGGGTTGCTGAGAATCACACGTGATGGTGGTCAGGTGTGATTTGTGGTTGTCTCTGTGATTGGCATATAGTCAATATTTGATAGAAACACTTTTTTTAGTATAATTGTAGCACCTAGATTGCAGTGGTTTTTAGTCTCCATTTTTTTTATAACTTTATTCTTATTTTTATATATGCACTTGTTTTTATTTATTTTTTTCGAGGTACTGGGGACTGAAGCCAGGACATTGTGCATGCTAAGCAGGTGCTCTACAACTGAGTAATACACACCCTCCTTTTCTGCACTTGAAAGTAAATATTGCTATACACAAAATAGCTCTTAAACACCATCATGGGACCTAGTCTCTGTATAGACAATTGAAAACGTATGCTATTTCAATAAGAATAAATGTTGTTGAGACATAAATTTCTGAATCTGTTAATGTGCTTAAAAACGATCATAGGTAGCGATAAACACGAATCTTTGATCCAGTAATTCTAAGGGTCTGTTTTTTCATCAAGGGAAATTACATTCTACAGAGAAGGCTAATTGGGTCTCTTTGGTATTTGGATGGTGTAGCAGATGATCAAGTCTTTCAAAAGGTGACAGTTTTGTATTTTAAACTAACTAAAAAGTTATCTTCTAGAACTTGTATGTACTAAGCTTGTGAAGTGCCCAGTAATCCAGGGGTGTCTGTCTGTGTGAACGTTTGTGTGTGTGATTTCAGGAAGGTAGAAATAAGTTCCATATAGACTTCGGATACCTTTCTCCTCCAGTTTGAGGTGTAGGCATATATTTACACAAATAAATTGATATTCTTTTGTCATTTGGCATATTGGTGGGAATAAGAGGTTCTCATACTTGATTCAGAAGGGTTGGGGAGCATAAGCTTAGATAATGGGAGGAGAAAAAGGCAAGGAGGCAATTCACACTTTGTGCAGGATATGAGAAACAGTAGCTTTTCTTTTCTCTTTTCTTCTAAAGCAAACTGGCACTGAATTGTAACCAACTATTACTCAGAATTGCTTTTCTGATCAGATACAAGTGCCTCAGATTTTTCAAGGCAACATGAATGATGAAATGTGTTTAAGCAGTTATCTTTAAAAGTAGTTTTATTTTTCAAGTAAAAGGCTATTGCCTGTTCTTTCTTCCAGCGGTACAAGAAATTCTCATTGATCTATGTACATGATCTATGTGCTTAGTTTCTATGGCTTTTTCTTTTAAGGGATTGTTTTATTGTGGTTTGAATGAATGTTTAAAATTTCTGGATTTTGATCTTTAGAACATGCTGATTTATCAGAAATGTTAAAAACCTGATTTTTGTTTGGTCCTTGTTTGTTGGGGCAACCTATTGATTTCTGTTGTTGGTTAAAGAGGGAAATTCTTCCTCTAGCCTGCAGATCATTAAGTGAATGGTTATCAGTGTGCCTTTAATAATATTTGAATGCATTGATCATGTTTGTCCAGTGAAATTTGAATTGACTCATTGTAATGACTTTGCTTTGGTTGTGTGGCTTTTGCTCCTCTGCACAAGAATTTGAATTCTCTGTTGCATTTTGTATACGTGTTCTTCACAGGGGAAGAAATTTTGTATTTTTTACAGAGGTGGGTTTTCCTATCCCCTCTGAATGCCTTCTGTAATTGATACAATGAAAGTCTGTTATTGCAGTGCATAATTATTTCATAAAGTATGCTCTGGCATAATCAGAAACAATGACAAAGAATGATAATAAAAAATACGAAAACCTTCCTTCCTTTGAAGAATAGAAATCAGGTGGTCAGGCTCCCGCATGCTTTGTGCCTGACACACTTACACTCATGTCATTTTGTATCATGATTCGGAGATGGAATTGCTTCAGGTTTATAAATTTTTGTTTTAAAATTTGTGTTGAATTCTTTCTCCAGGCTGATGTTTCCTGCTGGGTTTGTGGAAAGAGTGGAAGGGAAACAAATGCTTTGTTTTGTTTTCAGGAGGCCTGAGTTGATGAGAAAAGTGTTGATGTTGGGCTGAGGAAAAGAGTGACACTCCCTCTCCTCCAGGCTGAAATTGATAAACAAGGAAATCAATTAAGTTTATCGGTATTTGTCTAATAAAAGTTAGCGAGCCCAAGTTGCCTAGATATGCCCAATGGAAATTACTGAATTCACCTGCAGAATTAGATGCTTTATCAAGTAGAAACTGCTTAGAGCAATCAGAAAAATCAGTAATATGATGAGATAAAAAGGGATTATAATAATTTTTATTACTGAAACTTTTCTATGGTATGTTGTGTTGAGCTAATATTAAGTTTCAAGCACCAGGAGTTAAGAGTGTGGGTGGTTCTGTAGGATCGTTATTCTCTGATGTGTCTAGACCCTGCTAGAGTGGCTGAAGCTGGCAGGAAAAGACCGACAGCCAGGATTTGTCATCCTAGGGTGTCCTCCATAATGATTCCATGTGGGAGCCCATGATTGGGTTAACAAATTGTAACACACCCCAGCCGCCTGTGAACTTTAAGAAGAAAAATATATGCTTAGAAACTGCTTTGCAAGCAAGTGCCTGTGCATCCTCACTCCAGTCTCCTTGTCTTAAAAAGCAGAGACAATGTTTGCTTGCATAGTTGAGGTTTTAGTTAGCACTCTGCTGGTTGCAAAGCAAGGACCGAGGCCCTCAGCTATGAACGCTGGGCTTGTGTGCTGTTAGAAAGTCTGTTATCCGCAAAACAAGGACCAGGCTGGTCTGGTGGTCTGCTTTGTAATTCACATATCTAAAAATGTATCTTGTTCCCCTCACCCCATTACTTCCTTAAAATTAAACAAATCCTTTTTAGTCACTGTGTATTCTACAATCTGCCTCACCCTGTCTTTCCCGGAGTTCCTTCTTACTACCACACAACTGTTACTGAATTTTTCCTTTGATTATACACAATAAATATGGGAGCATTTGAGAGGCTCTTGGAGTTGGCTCCCTACTCCCTCTCGATTTCTTGACTTTTTCCACAGAGTCTTGAATAATCATTCTGTATCGGTAAGACTTCTGCCAGCCAGAACCCACAGTTCCAGGTGAGAACGATGCAGGCTTTATTTCTCCTACCAGATGGAGAGAGAGAAGAGAATTGAGATCTGCTCCCTCGTGGTCCCTTCTTGCCCCAGGGCCACTGCAGTCCACCTGCAGCATTCTGGCCTCTGCTCAGAGGGCCTCTGTCCCAGGACTGACTGCAGCCTTTTCTTCCCTTGTCAACATTTGCTGTGCCTTCCAGAAGTTGGTCTCTTCTCTGCAATACAACACTGGCAGATTTGATGGTGGTCAGCGTGCTGGTGGGTAGTCCTTTGGGGACTCCCAGGAGCCATGCTGATTCTCCTGAGTTTCACAATCGGGGTTACAGAACAGTCGAGCACCATAGTAAGCCCATTCACGTGAGATCAACACAGCATTGCATCACTTTCATTTTATTTTTAAATTTTCAGTGGAGAAACTATTTGTAGCAAATTGTTCCAGATTTTCGGCCACCTACTTTCCTCACCACGATTTCCTTGTTGACTCTGGTACTTGTTTTATGAACCAAGTTTCTTCTCTGTTCTTTTGTAGCTGCTGGGCTTGCCCAATACTTGATCTGCATTTGAAGCAGAATGTTTCTTCATGATGTCAAACTGATTTTCGTATTTCTGAATATTTCATGTACACTCAACAACTGTTTCAAGTGAAATGCTCTCGTCCAATTCTGGTTATCTCACATTTGCTGATCTCCTGCTATCATGCTGAAGACAGTTTCTTCTTCTTATAAGAAAAGTTAGCAATTTGCATTTACTATGGAAGGTACTGGCCCGAGGTGCTTTTTTTCTTAACAGTTTTAATACACCCATTAAAATGTACAGCGGTTTTTACTCTATGCCCAGAATTGTGCATCGCAGTCAATATTAGAACATTTTCATCTCTCCAACAGGAAGCCCTGTACGCATAAGCAGTCATTCCCATCTTCCCCATCCTCCCCCAGCCCCAAGGAGCCACTCTTCTCTCTCTGTGGGTTTGCCTGTGCTGGATATTTCATGTAAATCGAGTCACTTCTTGTAAGTGGAGCCGTCTATTGTGACTGACTTCTTTCACACTGAGTAGCGTTTTCAATGTTTGTCCAGGTTGTGGCCTGGGTCAGTGCTCTATGCTTCGTTATTGCTGAATAATATTCCACTGTATGTCTGGGCCCCACTGTTTACCCATTCATCACGTGATAGACATTTGGGTTGTTGCTACATTTTGGCTGTGATGAGTAGTGTTGCCGTTAACATTCCTTTAGGAGTTTTTATGTGGACATTTGTTTTCAGTTCTCTTACGTGTGTGCCCAGACAGCAGAATTCTGGTTCATTCAGAAACCAAATGTTCAACTCTCTGAAGACCTGCCAGGCTGTTTTCCAAAGTGGCCACACTGTGTTACATCCTCACCATCAAGGGCTGCGCGCTCTGCTTCCTCTGTGTCCTCATTAGTGCTTGTTATTCTTTTTTTTTATTATAACCTATTGTAGTGAGTGTGAAGCGGTTTCTCCTAGTGGTTTTGACTTCATTTCCTTTACAGCTAATGATATTGAATATCGTTTCATTGTGCTTATTGGACATTTGTATATTTTCCTTGAAAAATACCTTTTCAGATCCTTTATTCTCCTTTCAATTGAGTTGCTTTTTTAGTGTTGAGATGTAGGAGGTTTTTTTTTTTTTTACATTTGGAGATACAAATTCCTAATCAGATAAATGATTTGAAAAATTTTTCTCCTGTGTGTTGTTTTTTCACTTTCTGGATGGTGCCCTTTGAAGCAAAGTTCTAAATTTTGATGAACTCCAATTTATCTCTGTTTTCTTTGTTCCTTGTGCTTTTGGGGTATTACTTAAAATCTGAATTATTTTATTTAAACTTGTATATGTAAAATGACTTAATTCATAGGACCGTTCTAGGAGATGGGTGTGGTTGTTGTCCCCAGTCTATGGATAGGAGACTGAGATGCAGAAAATTTCACTGAAATATCAGTGTCACAGCTACCCAGTGCTGTGGGAATTCAGACCCTCACGTTTGTCCCCAGCAACTGTACTCTTCACCACCATGCTCTACTACTGCCTGGAATCGTTAATGAAAACGTCTTTCCTTTTTTGATTTCTTGTTAGTTTGTTTTCTCATTGGGGACCTCATCTCCTCATTTTCCTTTCGGAAACCAGAGTAGGTTTATTTTAGGTCTCATGTAGGCAGAAGCATTGCTATCAGTTAACTTCTTTATTACTCACTCTCCAGTGATGATTGTTGCTAGTTGACCTAATCAAGTCATGCTTAATTCTTTCCTGCTTATGACACTAAAAACAGTCATGACTTACAGAATGCTCAAAGAAGGAAGTATTTGATTGATTTTATTTTGCTACCCAATGAAACCAATCAAATAAAAACCCCGGTGTTGACACATATTATAAGCCCTCCAGAATAGGGTCACTGATGCCTTGTGTTTCATTGGTTCGGTCACAGTGTCTGGATAGTGCCTTTCAGTCCAGCAGTTTTGTGAGGATACGGTGCTCGTGAATCATTGTAAGGACAGAATTTTGACAATAGACTGTGTTGTTTATTTTATAAGGGAATAGATAATATAGAAATACTGCTCAGATCTATTTTAAAATTAAGCTTGGAATTTTGAGAAGAATTCAAGGAACCATGCAAAGATCTTTTTCACTAATTTTAGATCTATCTTAGACATTTTGTGGTTATATAGCAGAATAACTTATCAAGTAGATTTGACAAGAGGAGTGATGTATTGATTATTTGTTTTAGTTGAAATATTCCAACTGGGATAAATTAATCAGTGCCTATAAATGAACAAATATGTTTGTATTTCTATGCAACATGAGAGCAGGCTTCATATGTTTCTATATAATATATATGATTGTGTGTTTTAATCTGTCTGACAGTGATTTTATAGTTTTTCAGCAATGTTGTAACTTTAGAATTCTCCTAAGAAATTCACTCTCCTAATACAGCAGTTTGTACTGTGTATCCTGTCTTATGCATGGGATTCCACTGTCCCCTCAGTGAGGAATTTCCTCTCCTATTGAGTTAGTAGCAGAGTTAAAGGAGCTGTGATTTCTAGGCCTTTGCTCTCCATGTGTTTGCAGTTGGCTGACAATTAGGATTTTGCCTTTCTTGAGATTTCATTGTTCAATTAGAATTTTTGAAAATAACTATTAGTATGTTTCACCGGTCTCCCTAGAAACTTGATGTGTTTGTGCTTTTCAGTTTTCAAATTATGAAAATTGTATATGCACACTTGTTTTTAAGTACTCCTTTTTCACTAGATATTTATTTACCTCTTTATAGTTAAAATAATTTTTCCCAATGAATGAATTGGTGTGCTTGTTTTAAAATATAGCTTACTTTTTATTTTTCTTATTTTAACAGGTATATTCATGGTACAGAATTTAGAAAATAAGGATAAACTCAGTAATAACTTAAAAATGGCCTCTAATCTCACCTGGAGATACAGTTGTAAGGTTTGAAATTGAGAATGACAAGTCCTCTCACGTTGTTCTTCTTTTTCAAGTATGTTTTGGTTACTGAGACCCTCGAATTCCCATATGAATTGTAGCAGCAGCTAGTCAGTTACTGCAGAGGAGCCCGCTGGGATTGTGATCGAGACCACGTTGAGTATACGGATCGCTCTGGGGAGCACTGCCATCCCAAGAGTGCTGTTATTTGATCCATGAATGTGTGTGTCTGTCTGTCCAGGTATTTAGGTCTTCTTTAATTTTGTTTCAAAAATGCATAGAGTTTACATAGTATTATTTTACTTTATTTTTTTGCCTTTATACTGAGTACAAGTGTGCAAGGTACCGGGATCAGAATTGTATTATTGCCCCACCACTTGCTGCCACCATGGACGCTGCGGTCTTTCTTTGCCCTTTGTAAAATCTTGCACACAATAGGACGTCAGTAACTCTCTCTTGAATGAATGATTATATGATTGTTGGATGATGCTTGAGAGTCCTTGTGATAATGTCTTTTTCCCAAAATTTCCCCTCTTCTTATCTATGCCCCTTCACTTCCTTTCCTCCAGCCTGGGTTTCAGCCTGCCTGTGGCATTAATTTTCCCTGTCTGTGGACTCTTCCTTTCACTAGTTCACGATAATGTTACATGTGGGCTGTGGAAACATTTTAGATGTCAAGAAAGAGCAAATACATTGCATGCTAGTATTTTTAGACTGTGGTATTCTTTTATCGAATGTAATTAAATAAAGCTGACCCCCTGAGCCCTCCCCTGAGCTCTTTTTGCCTTCCTACAGATGATACTGCTCTGGTTGCTGCATGTGCCTTTCCCCAGCCTTCGTTTTCGGGTTGAGTAAGTCACCATCACTGGAGCCCTCTCCTTAAAATGAAGAGAATATTTGCTCTTTCTCCAAGGTTGGGGACTTGGATGAGATGAGGTAACAGATAAAGAATGGAGCCCAAACTCATTCTGACACGTGCTCTTTCCGTTCTTTCTCCAGGGGAAAAGAGTACAGTTCAAAAATATAAAGATTGTGAGCTAATGAGATAGACAAAACAACCGAACATTTATTACATATCCTTTCATGCCAGAAACAAATGTATTATACACACAAAAAGGACATAAAGTACGGTAGTACTGTGATTACAAACGTGGGCCCGAGTTCTAGTCCTGCTCTGAATTGACCAGTCCTTTGAGATGGAGAACTGGTAGGTCGGCTTAGCCTCTCACGGACTTGTTTTCTGTCCTGCAGAGACGGATCTCGCTAGGCGTCCCCCCCCCCGTAGAGGTGCTGTGGGAGATAAATAACGCGCGTTGGCAGCCCGAGCACACCTGCTCGTTCCTCGTAAGTGCAGGATAGCATAGCTTTTGTGGTGACGGCTTTGTGACCGCCCCGTGTTGACTCTCTGCTCCGAAGGGATGCCTTGTGCTTTGGAGATGGGATTCTCACTTCTGTGAATACCCAATGATTGTGTTATTGGGCCCTGCTGATTTTAATCTATTCATTATAAAGTACATATTGTGGATATATTTTTCAACCATGCATGCTATTTTTCTTTTATTATTTATAATTCTACCCTCTCATCTCTTGGTGTGACTTTTCATGGAATTCAGGAAACAGTCCTAAGCTACCTGCCTCTTCACAATTCTCCGTCGTGGTTTCCTTCCCTGACTAGAAGAGGGTTTTGCATAGGAAATTTTCTTTGTTCCCCTTTTCTTTCTTCTTTCTGTTGACCTTTCCTTCAGTCCATTTACTTACCCACTAATTCTTCTGACATGTTCCAAAACGCATTTCAGGCAGCTTACAGAAAAACAGATACCAAAATAAACAGGTGAGAAAATGGGGCCAAGTTCAGACAGTGAGGCTAAGAGGAGACCCTGTGTGAGGGTTGCAGGCATGAGACACACGTCTCTGCCCTGTGACTTATAAGATCGACAGCAGCAGTGTGCCTCAGGCTTCTAGCAGACACAGGGAAACAGGGTTTGTGGAAGATGCTCACTGGCTGTGAAATTAATAAGTGGCTGAGGAGAAGCCCAGCCTTTCCATCTACTAAGGCTTAGGAGAATATTTTGAGTGTGTTCCAATACTACAGTATTGTCTCTTTTCTTTTGTGAGAGTTCTATGTATAGTTGGTTACATTCTATACCTGGAAATTTCTCCAAAACTGCTTCCCACGTGAGTCCCATGGCTCAGGAATGGGGTGGTTCTGCTCATTGACGGGTGTTGGCCAGAAGCAGAAAATGACAGCCTCCAAGGAGCCTGGGATTTGTCAGTTATGTTTTGTCAGTGCTGTAGATTTCAGAAAATGCTTTCACCATTTCTCTCCATCTGAGGAGGCAGCATGCTCTCTTACCAGCATCAGGAGCACAGGGCCACGGGATGGTGGGGGCTGACTGCACTGCCGTCAAGACAGCTGAGCTAGTCACTGCAGGCGTGGTGGTTTTACATAGTGCATTTCATGTTCTTTAATGGGTTTCAACAGATAGTTAATTAACTGAGTTAATTAACATTTAATAAATATGATGCTTTGTTGAAAAGACAGTTATAGGCAGAATATAAGTTGTGAACACTTCAAAAACAGTTTCATTACTGAAATTTCAGTAGGGAAGATTCTTTATCTTATTTAAGCCTCTCTTTTAAAGTAACAAAGAAACAAGACAGAAAAAGCAGAGGATGATTTCTGTTCTTCCTCTCGGCTTGCAGGTGCCCTCACCTCCAGTGGCATCCATCCAGACACCAGCACTGACACTGGCCGTGCTTAGAACTGCCTCAGCCCTGAAGACACAACTGACAACTAGAAGGGGGCCACGCCCTGTTACAGCAGGTGCTCTCACTTTGTGGGTCCTTATGTAACTGCATGGTGTTATTCAGGATCGCCCTTTCTACACTTTGTGACGGTGCTGTGGTGTCTCCTAGTTATTTGTTTCGGTAAGTACTCGTGCATGTTTATCAATGTGTTTTACTAGACATCTAAGAATGCTGTTTTCAGATGGAAAATAATGTGTATTTAATATAAGAGTCTGAAAAAAGGGGCAAAAGTGTGTATCCTGGTCCCACTACTCAGAGATAATAATTAACAGTTTAACATCTATTTTCTGTTGTTTTCATCAATGTGTAATACCTCTGTCATAAAAACCAGTGAGCACTCTATGCCTGATTACTATGTGGAGACCTCCATTTTCCATTCGGCTTATTACACGTTTTTCTACAATATTCTATCTCCCCTGGCATGATTTTTAATGACCAGTATAGCATTCTGTCTTGTGGAGGCATCGTCCATTTTACTTCGGACTTAAATAAACTTTTAAATTCCAAGTATACTTAAATGATATACTGAAAAGAGAACTGTGGTTGTACCGAAAGGCCCCTACATCCCTTCCCCTTTTTTCCTGAGAGTAAAAACTGGTGACAATGTGGAGTATATATTTCATGACCTTTATGCCTATGTCATACATATATACACATACATACAGACACGTATATGAGAAATCTATGTATATGTGTGTGTGTATATACTTTATTGAAAAATAAAGCCATACTATATGTTTTCTGAAGCTCGGTTTATTCACTCAGGTGTATATCATAAACGTCCTTCCAGTCCAGACACACCCGGTCCTTTCAGATAGAGAGGTCTCCTGATGTACAGGTTTGGTCTCTTCTGCAAGGACAACTTTGGTGGGAGAGTGCTGTGGACAAGGCCTTGGGCCACGCTGAAACGCCGGCCCCTTAGTGCCCACAGCTCGCCTTCATTTGCCATATCATTGTCTTGATGGTGGACACTTAAGTTTTCTCCAATTTCCACTGTCAGAAAGTATGTTTGACTGGCATTCTTCTCGTACAAACATTCCTGTGATATTGTATGAGTATTCGTTTAGTTAAGGATTCTGAAAATTTAGTCCCTGAATGTGACAATTACATGCATCACAGGCCCTTTCAATTGACTCTAGGAATTCCTTCTCCAGTGGGGAATGAAAAGATGTAGAATAACTTATGTAACCAATTCTCTATCGCTGGATATGATTTCACTTCATCTTTTCTTCCCACCATTGTATACAGTGCTGTGTAAATGCTCTGATGAGTACATCTTTTTGAACTGATTTTTTTCTAAATGAAACGATTCCTAAAAGTAGAGTTGAGTCTGTGTGTACACACGTTTTTCAGAGTTTGCATATCCATTGACATGTCATCCTCCAAAAAGATCTCACACAGTTTTTTCTCCCACAGATGGACACTTGCTAGAATATCTTTGAAAAATATTTGGCAATATGATGAGCCAAAGTGCTTTTTCATTGCTTTAGTTTGCATTTGATGACCAGTGACGTATTGAGTATTTTTCACTCATTAGCCATCTGACTTTTAAAAAGTGAATGATTCCTTTTGTCCTTTGCAAACATTTAACTGAGGGAGCTTCTGGTTGTTTTGTGACAGCTCTTTGTATGTTATCAACATTAACCCCTTGTCTTCATCAACATGTATCACAGAGCTCTTTCTTGTCATTTCTTGCCTTTCATTTTGTTCCGTAGATTTATTTTTGTTGTGGCCCAAACTAATCTTAAGATAGTAAATGTCTTCTTTTTGGTTTAATCCTTGATATTATTCTCAGAATTACGTTCTTATAATGGTATAAATCTCTTCTGTAGGTTTTTTTAATCTCTAAGATGGAGATGATAATAGTACTTGTCATAGTGAGGAGAAGTGGAATTTATATGAGCAAAGAGTTGTATTTGCTTTTATTAGTACTTTCTAACATTTACATCACTTTCTGTAAGTTTTCTTGTGGTCAATATGACTGGAATAGTATTTCTTTTTCCAGGTGATTCTCTGATTGTCCCAGGACAATTATTGAATTCATACTTTGCTCTTTGATTTGAAACCCCACCTGTAAAAAATACTTATGTATACTACAGTCTCTTTTTGAGCTCATGGTTTATTTCTGTCAATCTTACTTTCTTACTCCAGTGCTATATCTCATATATTGTAAAAATTTATTTAATATATGACAGTGTGATTTTTTTTTCATTCTTTCTTCCATCCCTTATTTTCTTGGCTAGTATAATGACTTTATTATTCCTGAAGAATTCTAAAATACTTTTTTCAAGTTAAAAAAAAAGATAAGGGTTAACATAGGATATTTTAGTAAGTTTTGAATTATCTTTAGGAGAACATACATCTTTACAAAACTGCTTTCCTCCATAAAATATGTTGATGTCTCTAAATTCACACCTCTTACTTTACCCCGCAGTACAGTCCTGTACTTTCTCCATGTATAACATGGGCATTGTTTTTGCATTTATTCCAGATTATTGTTGATGTTTTTGTTAATTTTGTAAGTGAGAATTTTTTGCTATTATATTTTGTAACTGTTAAAACTGACACCTAGGAAGGCAGACTCGGTTTGTAAATACTCACTTTGTAACATGTACTTTAAAATTGCAAATATTAAGTAATTGTTACAGAATCCTTTTTTTTCTGTTTTTAAAAATTTGTTTCCAAGTTTCTCAAAATGGTCATAGCTAAGTAGTATAGGTGGGGAGACAGATGGAGAGAGGTAGTGGGGCTCATGTACAAACTGTGAGCAGTTTCATGGCTGCCTTTTCACTGGAAAAGCCACGGAAGATCCCAGGTCAGACCAGGGGTGGTTTTGTATGCACTTGAAAGCCAGCTTTCCTGCATGTATGGTGAAGCCTGGTGGGTGAGGCTGGTAGATGATCAAGGTCGAATAGAGGTTATTGGCTGCAAAATGTGCTGTGTCTGAGAACTGGAGACCATCGCCATGGGAAATGCTTGGTGCCGGGAACAATGCAGGGGAGCTGGGGAGCCTCTGTGTTAAGGATTTTTGAGCCCTGGGAGTGGGAATTTCAGACTCTGCATTCAGATCTGAGTTTGAATTCATCCTCTTTAGTTTACTGGTCCTCTGACTTTTGTCAAGTTATATACCCTCTTTCAATTCCTGTTTTCTTGTCTCTCAAAATAGGAGAATTACGGCCTGCTGCTAGAGTGTTTGAGCAGGGTAAATAATTTGTGTCTATAAGATGCCACGTACATTCACAATCTCAGTGAGAAATGGGCTATCGCCTCTTCTTCTGCAAGTTAGTGCTTGACAAGGCATGGGGGAAAGCCAGTCCCTAATTTGTGTGTGATGCAAGTAGGAACAAAATTAACGTCTTGCCTTTCCCTAGCAATATTCTTACTCCTTTGCTTCATTTAGCTCTTTCCTTTTTTCCTTTCCCCTTTCCCCTCCTCCACCAAAAGTGAATGAGACTCTCAGAACACTAGATTCAAATTACTTTAAATGTTGGCTCATCCCCATGAAATGACAGTGACATTAAAAAAAACCTGTACACATCCCAGACTTGATTGTATTAGATTTACACACACATACACACACACACAATCAGGCTACATCCCACTTGCAGAGGGAGAAGGACTACTTTTTCTGAGTTTTCATTCACTGAGCGTGAGGACAAAGTCTCTTACGCAGACATTCACCAGTCTTCGTGCATGGTGTTTTTAATTGGATTTCTGCTTTGTGGCCATAGATATAGTCTCCTAATAGAAGAGTGAAAGTGGAGACATAGAGATTCTGGTGAGATATTGGTGTCATCATATTTGAGTTGGAAAGGACTTAAGAGAGCATGGAGTCGTAACTATTTATGGGTGAAAAACCATGATGGTGTAACGTGGACAAGAACCTGGGTCTTCTGCCATCGTGTCCACGCGAGTGAAGAGACAACTGGGCAGGGGATGGCAGGGATCCTTCTTGCTTGAGTTCCAGGGTCTTGCTAATTTTCATTGCTCAGCTGCCTTTAGTTTATGTCCATGAGGCTTCTCATGGGAAGGTCACTCTGTCCTGACAGAATGAGTTTCTTATCAGCAAAAAGCTATGGACCCACTCATATTTCCCAGAGTTTTCTGCTGACCTGCTGACACTTTATATAAATGAGAACTAAGAAACTACTAAATATAAAATCCTTATTGTTATCATTTGCCCTCGAGCTCCATAGGAATGGGGTGCTTTCCCAGGCTGTCTAAGGCTAGATCTGAACAAAGATAGGGTGATAGTTTGTGCTGCTGGACCTCCACAGTCGATGAGTTTTCCACCTTAGTTTTTAGAATCAGGCAGATGAGTTCAAATCTTGCCTTTACCAGTTATAATCTTTGTGATGTGGGGGAGAAACTGTTCTTTTTTGTGTCCAATTTTCTTTATCTGTAAATAAGTTCAGTATGTATTTTAAGGTTTCTGATTTATAATTGAATGAGCTATTTCCCTCATTTATAACTAAAATAGTGATCGTGTGGTTCTATGCTGGTTCTTTGGTACTTGATTAATAAGGAACTCAGCAGTGAGAATGGGGGTGGGGGACTCCTGGATAATAGAGCTTATATTCCAGGATATGCTTGTAAATCAATGGATGTGCAGTGGATTTTTATTAAATATCAACTCCTTTCCTAATCTGCATTGATTGTGTATATATCTTTATACTAATATATGAACAATTTTTATTGCAGTTTAAATCTTATTAGGTATTTATAATATGTAGATATAAAAATATGTGAAATAAAATGATTTGACTTTTATTTTCTTTTCAAAAAGCAACAAAATAAAATAGAAAAAAAATTTTGAAGGAGTAGAAATAATTTTATTTCCATGGAATCAATTCCGTAAAATAGGTTTTTTGGTCGTGTTGTTAAACAGCATGTAAAATTGATAGGGTGTGACATAATGGAAATGAGGAAACAGTGGAGACATACTACCTCCAATGCAGTCATTTTGTTACCAAGTCCAAACTCGTTCTACTTGCTGCATGACAAGCCAATAAATCGGGAGATGAGATGTTGGAGTAAGGAATAGTGACTTTATTTGAAAAGCTGTCAGACCCATAAGATGGCATACTGATATCCAGGAGAACTCTCTTCCACAAGTCAGAATTCAGTCTCTTTTTATAGTAAAAAGCAGCGAGGGTGTGGTTGGTTGTTGCAAACTTCTTGCTGTACGAATTGATTGTCCGTGAAATCCTTTGTTCTTGCAGCTGTCCATGTGGGTCAAATCATGGTGTCCCCGTAAAGCCTCAAAAAAAAAAAAAAAACAAAGGTTATTCTCTATTTTGCAACTTGCCGTCTCTACTTAAGTGTAGAGGAGCTAACATCCTTAAAGATCAGAGCCTGGAGAATAGGCTCTCCTGTATATTTCAGGCTAAAGGCAGCTCTCTTTTACAAAAGGTGCAGAGATAGCAAGTCTGAGACTAGAAATCAGGGTACAGGTTTAAAGCCAAACGAACACAGCTAACATGGAGTCAAATTTGTTTTTTCTATTACAACTTCTTTTTCCACCTCATAAATAATTTTAGTAAGAAACATGAGCAATATTTTTGTTTTTGCTTCTTAATAACGGATGAGTGGGCCAACTACAATTTTGTGAGCAGGGATGCTGTGCGTGCCTTGGGGTCACAGCAAACTCTTCTTGGGGATGGCCAACCCTGCAACATGTCTGATGCCCCTTGAGTGTTGGTGAGGGTCCCCCTAGTCAGGGGCTCTCTTCAGGAACCAGCATACGGGCATTGACCGCTGGAGACCTCTTTTTCAGCTGCAGGAAATTTTTTCAGATACTGTGATGGAAAAATCACTCCTGCTGGGGATAATCAGGGAAAAAATGAAGAGGAAAAGGGCTGGGAGTAGAGTAGATGAGAAGAACAGAAGATCAGGGAGCCTGGGGGCCTGGCAGTGGGGCCTCGGGAGAGAGAGGAACAGAGGTGGGGAGGGGCCCGGCTCCGGAACCAGCTACTGCACCTGTCCCCGCAACCAAACCACACAGCTTTTAATTGGGCCCAAGACTCTCTCTGTTCTGGATGTCACCCTGGGCAGAACCTTAAGAATCGAAGGTAAGGGGTGAGTAGCACTCACCTAGGGGGTCACTGAGGACTTTGGTCAAGTCCACAGTGCCTTTTCTAGCCATGTGCCTTCACCGGTTGTTTATCTCAGGATCTGAGAGGCAGGAGCAAGGAACTCAGGGAGAGATCTAGGAAGACATCTGGCTGTGTTAAGAGACGACAGTCACAGCGACACGAGGAGTGAAGACACATGCAGCAAAGTAAAATTACTTCACAACTATTGCATCAGAGCTGCAGGTGTGAGAGAGCCTAAGCCTGTCTCAGAGTGCAGGGGACAAGCGGAAAGGAATGGTAAAATTAACACTAACAATTGAAATTTTGTTTAATAGCCTGCTACTGTTAATTGTATCACTTGAATGTATGCAGGTGTATTTCAATGGGCATTTATAGGTTCACACAACCACACCAGCCACTCTTGCTCCCATCTAGGGTGGGCTTTCTCAAGCACAGTGCCCCTCCTGCTTGGGTGGGCCAGGCTGCGGGTCCTCGCCTGGTGCCAGGCTGCTACAGGAAACTGAGTCCCCGAGGCACGGCCTGGGAGACATGACAGGAATATCTTTGCTCTTGAATCGGGGCCTCCTTTTCCCCCTGCAGTGCAAGAATGCCGGTGAGTCAGTTAGAAGCATGCATCCAAGCGGTCCTACCGTGTCATCACCATCTTGAAGTGGTGACTGAATCTTCTGAATTTCCCCAGAATGTGGTTTACAATCACCTATGTCAAGTGAGTGTGTGTCCCCTTACAAGTGGAGGAATTACTGCCGTTTCCCTGGAACATACTCACCACTAGTCCATCTGATTTTCCTGTGCTAGGATTCAGTATGGCCTGCTAAAAATTCTTCAGTCAGATCTTGAAACCCTGATGAAGAGGATTATTTATTGCATTTCTTTATATGATAGAATTTTACTTTCAAAATTCAGAGTTTTCGGTTCTTGGAGGAATTTTTTCGGGGGTTGTAGAAACAACTTTGCTCTTACCATCTTTGTGACCTGTTGTTATATGCCTCTGACCTGTCTTCGGTCACTTGTGAGGCTGTTCCATTTGTGACCCTGTCCAGGTTGTTCATGTTATAAAACATAAAGTTTGTAAAAGTACAGTCCCCTTTACTTGGAAGATATTCTACAAATACTACCTATATCTGGGTGTGGTTTTAAGAAGACAGAATCATTAGAACATGTCCTTGCAGGTTGCTAGTGCAAAATCCCCAAATCAATATTCTAGCTCAACATCTAAAATCTTTCTAATCTACCTTGGATTTGTATGGATAAGTGAAGCAATTTCCTAAGAACTCAATACCAGGTTTAGAATACAGGCAGGTGTAGCTCAGCAGGTCCTCCCAAGTTGATGCTCTGCCAGAGGGCGGGTCCGAGGGAAGAGGGCGTGTCCTGCCCTCCCTGAGCTGACAGTTTCATAGCAAAGACCTTCACCAGGTGAATAAATTGGAGTTTCTTCTAAGAGTGGGTTTGAAAAGAGTCCAAAAAGCGCGGAAGTGACACAATCCTATTTGTCTCAAGTAGGGGAGAGCGGCTGTGGGGCCACTTGGGAAACTCGCGAGTCCAGGTGGGCAGTGTTGGTGGCTTCCACTTGAGCGGTGGGATGGTCAGTGGGTAAAAGCGAACAGATTGAAGGCATGTTTAGATGGTAAAAGGAAAGAATGAATGCTGTCTCTGAAGGTAGGATGGAGTAAGACCCAGGTTTCTGTGTGGATTAATGAGGTAAATGATGGTCCTGCTGTGCTCTGAGGAGCGAAAACTGCAGAGGGATTTCTGGGGGAAAACTCATGAGTTCAGCTGTGGGTAAAGTGAAAGGTTGTTGGATGTGTTGTCCGGGAGCTCAGGTGAGAGCCAGTAGTGAGTAGAGGAGGGGAAAGAGACCTTCAAATCATTTTGTCTTGTGAACATACAAATAAGTCTGAGTAATGACACACTTAACACTTCTGTATTTTGGATTAAAACCCAGTTACATTTTGCTATATTGACTGCAGGGGTTCTTAATTATTTTTTAATAGAAATAAAATAAATGGAAACAAAATATTGGAGTTAATGAACGTCTTAGGGTTGATGTGTGTCCTTGTATTTATTTTGATACCTCATCTGTTTATAACCATAATCTACAAAAAGTTAGCTTGTTTAGCATAAGAGTTAAACAGAGGGATGTGACACACACTGTTGGGGGTTGAAGCTGATCTTCTTGGCAAATTATGTAGCCTCTCTGTGCCTTAGTTGCATCTTCTGTGACTGCCCCCTGCCCCCTCATCACAGCTGATTTTCTAGACTAGATGTTGGGAGGGAGGCTGCTGAAGTGAGTAAGAATAGGTAACTGCTAGGGATACTGAAGAGAGAGACAAAAACAGATTAAAGCCGATAAACTGAGTACAAATACCCACAAAAAAAGAAAAAATCCTGCAGTGCTTTGAGCCACTTACCATAAGGGAAACAAAACCCCGTGGACACAAAGCTCTTGAGCATGTGAGAATTGTGGGTGGGAGGGTTTCATCAGAAAAGTGTTGAGAAAAGGACTTTTGGTTTCCCTTGACGTTTCCAGTAAGGATGGGGAGCAGAAGCAAAAACCCCCGGTTCACAGTAGAAGGTGCTGTTTTTTGCAAAACTGACCAAAGTTTGGAGACCATTCATCAACGGTGCTGGCAAATGAAGAGGCTTCTGGATTGGGTGGGGCACTTACTGTGACTTCCAGGTGACCTGCTGGCTGGGGGCTGTGAGGCGGGCAGTAGGTTTACAGGGTGGCCCGGGCATAATCCCTGGGTCTGAGGCTGCTGGTCTGATTAGCAGACATGGGCACCCGCAGTCCTAATGGGGCAGCTCGGGATGTGCCCTGGGACACCTGCCCTGCTAAGGGCGAGAAGAGGGCTCCCCTGAGGGGGTGTCCCTGCGGAGAGTGGAAACGTCCTTCTGCAGGGGAAGAAAAGCCTCTGAGCAGGGGGCCGGATGCACAGGCAAGACCAGCCTGAGCACGGAGGTTTTGGGAAGCCAGTAGTCATACAGTCGCCTGAGCAGCCTTGTTCCTGCCATAATGGAGGGAAAAGGTGCCGAAAAGTCAGGCTAGGGTCAGACCCTGTGGTGGGTTATGAGTGACAGGAAAGGACTGGTCAGGCAGGCATGAGAGAAACCTGTGGGCCTCCCAGCCGGGGCTTCATGCCGGAGGGAAGAGCAGAGTTATAGACTATGCCACTTATTAGCTGTGTGGGTTTGAGCAATATCACCCCACCTCTCTATATATATATCTTCATCTGTAAAGTGACAGAGTGACAAGCTCGTGTCAACAGAAGGCTTAGTTTAGCTCTGATCCTTTTGTCCAGTCCTGCCAGTGCTTCCCTGCAAGGTTCTGCTGCGGCTGCTGTTACCCTGAGATGGGAGGGCGTAGAGGGTCATTGTAGCACCCGAGGGCAGGAGGGGGGTGCTTTAAAAATAGACATGTAACCGCCTGCAGCTACAGACCTGCAGTCAGTTTTGTTGACGGTCGTGGAGAGGACTTTGGAGGCCTTCGCTTCGTCATAAGACATGTTTTCCCTTGGGGACCGGATTTGACTTTGCAGATTAATGTTGAAAATTTGGGCTTCTGGCAAAGCTGTTTTCAGAAATGGGTATATAGCTAACATATATTATAAAATAAAATGCTTTTATTTAATATGTGGGAGTTTGCAGCTGTTGGAGCATTTCTGCTGGCCTGGTCTCCACGGAGGACATTAGGGTTCAGCAGAGCGTGCGGGAGGGCAGGTAGCCAGCCCTGCTGCTGTGGGGGGTTCTCCCCAGCACGGTGCTCTGCTGAGTTGACACTTCTCTGAGTTTGGTTGCCAATTGAGCAGACAGCAAATTAATGAGTTCTGGTGGGATTGTATAATGACAGGAAGAAAGAGGAAACCGTTGTTTTTCTGAACTAGAACACGCGTTTGGTTCTTGATTCAGTGTGTTCCATTACAGAATTGATGAGCTGTGTCTATTCTGGGACTTCATAGAAATAATCTTTCAGACTAAAATTTAATAGTTATGTTTCATTTGGCGGGAGGGCTCGAGCCTGGATGGCAGCCCCTCAGATCACTCTGAGGGACTGCTCCCAAGAGGTATGGGAGGAGCTAGGATAAATAGTAGCTTTACAACAAAGACCAGGTACTTGGAACAATAAAAGATTGCTTGTTATCTAAAGAAAGCCAGATATCTCAAGTTCAATTATTTAGTGCTTTTCTATGTATGGGATGAAGCAAACATATGGGTAATTGAATTCATTTCTTTGGCAAGCACCTAGCTATCTAGGGCCAGTATCCTGTCCTTCCTTATTCTGAGTCCACTCAGAGGGCACCACTGTGAGTGGCTGTGAGGCTGGGCTGCAGGCATGCCCTCACTGGGGGTTGACAGCAGCCACTGATGGCTTGGTTTCAGCATTTTTTGTCTACTGACATTGTTGTAGTACTTTCATTCACATTGTAGTATTTTCATTCACAGTGCTCCCCCTTTTTCCTAAATTCGACCAATATTTTGAGAGACATTTCATGACCAATTTTGTCCCACGGTGCTAGGATGTCTCAATCCTACTTCAGGTGAAGAATTTTCTGAGCTGCCATTCAAGGTGTTAGGTTATTTATCAGGCCCTGTTGATACTAAAAGTTCTCTGGATCGCCTGTCTTACTAGTCTATTATGATCCAGGAAATGTTTACCCTTCGTTGCTAATTCCCATACCTAGAATCACAATATTACAATTATTTTATGCAGGGTTATAAATTTTATCTATTTCTTCAAGATGTTTAGCCATCATCAATCTTGTAGGCCTAGTTACACATTGGGAAATGTAACAGACAACAATTTTATAAAATAGACAGGATATAAGCAATATAGCTAGTAACGTTAATGAAGTCACGAGTAAGAATTTAATAGTCAAAAAGCTATATTTTTGGGTTAAAAGTTTGCTTGTATTTCTGATTGAGTTTGAGTGATCTTATGAGAAATTTCATATTTATGGTCAGGGTCAGAGCAGGTATTAATTGGCCAGGTGAGGTCTCTCACCTTGTAAGATCAACAGTTGCCTAAACATAGCTATAAATTCTTTTTAAATAACGTTTCTGAGGGCTATCTAGTTTGAGTGTTGGAGTAAGGAAACCCACCAAGGTAACACAGAAGTGCTACACATAGGTAATTTATCATAAACTTAACAATTGGAGTAGTTCATAATCAAAATTAGGAGTAATTGTCAAAGTAATTGTTATACAAACTTGGTCTGGTGTCTTGGGTCAGCTGTCTACCTCAGATCTCATCTCCTTCTGATCCTGGCCTGGTAGCTTTTTCTCCATTTGGGCATTGTTTTAAGGTGAGCAGTGCTCTATAGGCCAGTGCACTTCAGGGGCTGTTTCTGATAGGAAATGAATCCGAAACTACGTTTCCTTCAGCTTTTGTGTGTATGGTCTAGTTAAGAGTACTTGATAAAAGTTCCTTCCATTCAGGTTGGACACAGTTGTTTAAGTAATGCCTGTTCCAGTGTGTATAATCCCCTGGCTGCAGGTCATGGGGCATTGGAAATTTACCCAAGGATAGATTACTGAGCTTCAGAAACAAACCTAGTGGACCCTTTTCATAATTCAGTTAAATTGTACAGCAATGTGACATAACAGCAAGGAATGATTTGGGAAGTGTCTTAGTAAATATAGACCTCGATTAACAGAACTAGAATTTAATATCCACCAAATTAAAGTCTTTTTTTCTCTCTAAAGTTACACTCATTTTTCTCAAATATAGCCAAATCAAGATTAATTTCTTTACAAGTTAAGTCTGATTATTTGATCATATAGGGTTTTTTAAATTGGCTGTGTTGGAAGTTTTAATACGGTGTCTCAGGGTAGAATGTTAATAAGATTTGCTAAGGCCAGGAAAGCCACGTTAAGGGCTTGTCATGGATTTCTGCCTCTTTTCTCTTTAAAATCCTTAAAATACCTTGAGATTCCTATATCTGTTAGGAGATGATCTTCTTCATTTGTTTGTTAGAGCCACTGGGGACCTAAGAGTTTTTAGTCCCTTGAGCGATCATATAGAGAGGAAATATAACTGTTTCAAGTCTGCTTACATAGGTAAAATTTATCAAATTTCTGTGATTCATAACTAGCTTAAGAGGAAGAGATTCTTTATGACTCAGAAACAGGTTAAAACCAGTAGCATTTCAAACAAAATAAAAAGTTATAACCATATTCATCAGTTTACTCAGTCCCACGTAACTAATTCTTTTAATCAGAGTTTTCATTACACATTAAAATTTTCTTACCCTGTTTAGTTCAGTGCTATTGTTTGAAATTTATTAGAAATCAGTAAATCTCCATGAAGAGCAAGCATTTTCAAAATCATCAGAAGAAAACAATTAGCTGTCTATATATGACAAAAGATTTAAAAGCATGGTTAAACACTGTTACACAATAATCTATAAAGAAACCTGGTCGCTATACCCAGAATTATCACTGGTAACATTTCAGATATACCAGAATTTTAGGGATTCCATATAATTTCTACAATATCTATATTAATAATATTTTCTCATTCAATATAACCTTAGAAAATTTATGATTCATTTGACAATACCATGTTATTTAACATGGCAAATGAAACTTAGTAGTTCAAAATCTCTCCTTGGGATGTTTCAGGGGCCTTCTGTAGCATCCCAAACTTAACTGGAGATTAAAAGAACTTTCATTAGAAATTGATACTTGGGGAGCTTTTAAAAACATTTCAGAACACTTGGTCAGATAAACATATAGGTCATTGTAAAGTAGTACTTATTCATTAACAAGAAAATACGTCAAAGGTAAAGGCAGAACAGATCAGCTAAGTGGTATAAGAAGTTTTACAATCTGTTACTGAAGGTGGACTAACATTTTAAGAAAATTTTTTCCTCTTAACTGAGAGAAAACCAAATATATTCTTGTACCAGCTTACTTCTAAGATTCATTTACTTTGCCCAATTTGATTTTAAACTTAGCCAATTCTAACCACGTACAAAACTCTTTCCTCAGGTTTCCTCTTCCACAAGCCTTCCACAGATTTCTATACTCATATTAGTGTGTCCCTTATTTTCTCTTCCATTCAGAAGTAGCCAGCTTCAGGAGAAATTTACTATGTTTCATTAACAAAATATAATTCCATTCTTATATCTTCCTTTACACATTTATATTACTTTGATAGGATACTGAGATCATTCCCTTAGTAATAGAGACTATTTCAGGGTGGCACCAACCATTTATTAATATTTCTAAACACCTTTAGTTTCACTGAAAGAGGAAGTTAAATGTTAAGTAATTCATATTTCAATCTTATTTTATCTGAAAATGACATAGCTATTTAATAAAATCCTATCATTTAATTTAATTTAGCACAAATCTAGAATTTAAAGATACCAAACATTTACAGATTATCTTAAGCATACATTTAAAAAATATATTTTAAAAATTTACCCAAGACTCTCATCTCATTTGCATTTAATTTACTTAAAATTTTACCAAACCACATTACGGTTATTTTTTTTTTTTGACAAATCTGCAACAGATATAACAGGATCTTATTTGACTTTCATTAAACCTAGGTACAGTAAAGGTATTATAGTTAAGATGGATGATTTTAAAGATGTCTATATTTATTAGAACATACTTAAACTAAACAATATCAAATATTACCTTAATATTGAACATTTTCCATTTCACATGACGCTGAAAGTCAACTTGTTCAGTTTTTATTTCAAAAATACTTAATTTTTAAGCTCTTATTTTTTACGTCAATTGAGCAGAGCTCTTTGACTTTGATTTTTTTTTTAGCAGTAGAAATATCTCACATCTATAATGTGTACGCAGGCTTATAATCAGACAAAAGCTAGAGATCTTATAGCTTAACTTTAAAACTTACTTATAAGATAGGTATAATAATAGTTGGAGTAAGCTGAATTTGCTTGCTCAAATCACTAACGCTTACTATTTATGAAATTGACAGTTAAGATTGCTTGACAATGTCTGAAGGACACGTCAGAATTCTGAGTTCTAGAATGCCAAAAATTTCTTGGTCCTAAGTTCTATTTCATTGAGCTAATTAATTAGGCTCAGTCCTAGGTCACTGTTTGCTGTATTTACATTTCAGATCAGCAAGACAAAGATATGCTCTTCCAGTTCCCCAGAAAACTGCTCTGTCACCCAGACCCAATTTTATGTCCTTAATTGGCATGTTTTTATCAATGAGAACAGCTGTAAACAAAGAATTCCATGTTTTAAAACTTTAAGGTTTACTTTATCATGTCTTTGAAAGCTTGCATAAGGCATTTAGCAAGGTCTCTTTTCCTTGAGTTATAAGTTAAACCCAGGGTAAACTTTTATTATATTTTTTATTAGCCATTGAATATTAGTTTTCAGTTTTACATTATATTGGACGGCTCATGTAACTCTACTGGTTTCCTTTACTTTGTTCAATTAATGTTTTCTGAGGGACAGATATGGGCCCAGCCTTATAATACCAAGAAGGGGAAGCGTTTTTCCATTGAAACATATCTATCCCACAACATAATTAAGCAAAAGATTTATATAAAGACCATTTAAATATACCAACTTTACAAAATTTATCTCAATTGTATTAAATCTTATACCTTTCATTT
Organism: Vicugna pacos; assembly: GCF_048564905.1. Lineage (NCBI taxonomy): Eukaryota > Metazoa > Chordata > Mammalia > Artiodactyla > Camelidae > Vicugna > Vicugna pacos. The sequence continues at coordinate 125,834 of NW_027328758.1, read as the reverse complement.
TTATATTTATTAGGTTTAATCAATAATTCTTATTTCTAGAAGGAGTGCCAGAAGCCTTTTTTTGGGGGGGCATTGTATCTAATTTTATAGAAAAGTCTCTAGGATGCCCAAGTTTCAGCCAAAGAGCTTAGGCCATTTTCAATTTTTAATTTGATTAATTGGTCTGTTGTCCCAATCATTGTTCAAGTATTTCAGTCTATACATACATATATTTTAAACTGTGGTAAATAAAACGGACTTGTTTGAACTTTAATGTTGGGGGGCAGTAGGTGATCTCTTTGGCACCTTTTTTTTTTAACTTTACATAGTGTTGTATGAAAACCTTGTATCCAAATCCAAAAATATCCATTTTATTTACCTCATTCAAAATAAATATATAAAAATATTTATCCATTTGGGATAAGCCCTGATCTTTTTTTTTCGACATTTTTACGATACTTTTTCCAGTTATTCAAACTAATTAACATTAATTATTCAAAGTTTATATTAGCATCTCCAGAACCATTTATCGGAAAGGAAAAACACAAATGTAGCTTTTCAAACCAGTATTTTTTTTTAACTAAGTTCTTAGGTTAAACATTAGATATATTTTTCTACCTTTACACTTGATTTTAATAGGTACCAATAAAACAGATGTTTATAATGAGATCTCTTTCAACTTTCACAAATTTAAAAGTTTTTCCAAATTAAAGGATCCATCATTTGGCCATCAATTTATGTATATATATATAAATAATTATATATATATTATATATATATATATATATATATATATATATAATATATATATGTGGTGATTTTAAAACAATAAGTTGAAGAGGCCCTTCCACATGAGAGTGGGGGTGTTGCCTAAATAAATTTCAAAGTTTTACTCTCCAAAAGCTAAAGGCCTTTGTGGTCCAGGCTGATGCAACAAAATTTAAGATGGTAAAATATCTGAATATTGGTACAAAGAATTGCTTAGAATCCAATTTATTTGAGTGGCCACCATATGTACAAAATACTTCTACCTTTTGTATGGCAGAGTCCAAGGTTCCCTTTTAAAAAAAGTACACATATATACACATACATACACACACTTAAAACACCTAGAGAAAGATAAAACATTTACATTTCAAGGACACAGGAAGAGAAATCCAAGTTACCCCTAAAGGGGATTTTGTATTTATAATTTCAGAATTCCAAAAAATGTTTTTATCAGGCCTGGTTAGTTACTTTCAGAGTGAGTTTTTTTTTTTTCTAATTCCCAATTAATGTTGTAAGTTTTGTACGTATATAAACCTGGCTGGGGTAACAGTTGGAGGCTGGCAATCTGTCATTTCTTTTTATTTCTTTTCTGTTTTTAATTTTTTTGAAAGTTCTATTCCCCATTGTAAGGTCGGGTTTTCAGAATAAATTTGCTAGTAATATTTCCCGCAGGAACAACTCTATGGCATGAAGTCTTTGCCTCTACCACTCCTGCAAGATTCTCTGTACCCGAGAAAGCTGTTTCCAGCCAGGAGGAGGGCCTCATTTTTGGAGTTGAAATGTTCCTCATAAGAGTTTTACTTTTATCCTGAAAAATTCAATGGATGTAACCAAATTGAGGAAAACATTATAACAGGCTCTTACTTAACCACTCAGTCCTGAACACAGTGTCTTTCAACTTGGACCCACTTGGGACGTCTCCACTGGGTGAGTATTTTCCTCATATGTTTCCACCAGCCCCACTTCAGACGTCTCCTCAAGGTGGGTTTTTCCCGTTATCATTCAACCAGGCCCCACCCAGTATGTCTCCACTGGGTGGGTAATTCACCCCAGTTTCTTTCAACTTGAGGGCCACGTACCTGGATACACCGCCAGATAAAACTCAGGATCATCAACCAATATGTGAGATCCGAGAACCAGGAGAGACTCACCCAAATTCATCTGGACTCCCCGAGGAGGCTGATGGGCACAAAGGGCCACTGCTGGTACCAAGGCTCCGGTTACTCGGAGAGTTGAGGTGGAGAGAAGTCTGCTCTGGATCCCTTCATGGTGTCCACAACTGTTGACTGAAATACATGTGCAGCCTAAAAGTTAAGAGTTATGTTTTATTTGGCGGGAGGACTCGAGCCGGGATGACAGCCTGTCAGATCTCTCTGAGGGACTACTCCAAAGAGGTTGCGGAGGAGCTAGGATATATAGGAGCTTTACAACAAAGACCAGGTTGTTGGAACAATAAAAGATTGCTTGTTATCTAAGGAAAGCCAGGTATCTCATAGTCAAGACTTTAGTGCTTTTCTATGTATGGGAGGAAGCAAATATTTTGGACTCATTGAATTCATTCTTTAGACAAGCACCTAGCTATCTAGGGCAAGTATCCTGTCCTTTCTTATTCTGAGTCTGCTAAGTGGGCACCATTGTGTGTTGCTGTAGAGGCTGGGCTGCAGGCCTGTCCTCGCTGGGGGGTGGCGGCTGTCGCTAATGACTTGGTTTCAGCATTCTTTGTTTACTGACATGGTTGCAGTATTTTCATTCACATTGTGGTATTTTCGTTCACGGGCTGATTATGGATAATCTGAAAACTTGGAAAGCAACCGAGATGGAATTACTGCTGGTACCTTCTAATTTAGTAAGCTGTGTGCAAATATAAACTTGGAGGAAGCATACAAAACGATTTAGTGGTTTAGGGAAGGGTTTCTGCACATTAAAGGAGAACGCAATGCAGAATTCCTTAAGTCCAACTTTCTTTTCTGTAGTGGTTTCTGGGAACAGTTTATGGTAATTAACCAACATTGACAAACGGTGGCACACATTGCATTTAAGAGCTGGCCGGCTGTAAACTTGTTTATTGGACAGGTAGATTTCATAGGCAAGTGGTCAGGTGGATGGGAGAGAGATGGAGCCAAGGTCTGGGCTCAGATTCCGGTTTAAATCGCCATTTCCTCACCATAGGGCCTTGGACTAGAATGTAACCTCTCTTAACCTGTTGGTGAATATGTGAAATGGGCGCGATAATATTCGTTTCTTCCTGGGATTGTTGTAAATCCTAAAGAGTATTATAGCACACATGAAGCACTTAACACACTTGCACTAAGCAGTGTTCACTGTGTGCGGCCGCCACGCTTGGCGTGTGTCAGAGCCGTAAAGGCAGCATATGTCTATTGAGGACGCACTGGTAGCCCATTGGCTAGGTTGTGAATTTGGTGATTTCCTTTAATCCTTGAAACTCTACGTGACATGGGCAGTTATTTTCATGGACAGATGATGAATCTCAGGGTAAAAAAACCTGTTATTTGCCCAAAGTCAGACCATAATTTTGGGTGCAGGGGCCTCGGTTCAGCATGGGCCCCTGGGCCTTCTGCCCTCTCCGTTCAGCACCAGAGCCAAATGTGGGGTCGGCTGTTTCCCAGCCCAGAATATCCGGCAGGCCACAAGACACACCTGGCCCTGTGCTGCTTGAGCAAAAACTCTGGAGGAGAGGCAGTTAGAAAATGGATAAACATAAAAACAGACGACTGCAAACTGCTATCAGCTCTGAGAAGGAAAGGATCACGTCTCGTCGTGCAGAGCTGGGAGCTTTCCCGTCGGGGCTGCTCTGGGGGCGTTCATCTCAGCTATACAAGCTCTGCTGCTGCACCAAGGCAGGAAGGCAGGGCGCGTGTGGCCAGGTAGACAGGATTTCATTGATCGTACTCATTCCCCATTAAGTGGCAGCTGTCACGGGCACTTACCTAGTAAACAGATGTCGACCATAATCATCACGCACTTTGCTTGGTAGTTTTATTGGCCCCACCTTTGAGATGAGGTAATTGAACCTGGGGAGTTTGCTGCATGCCCGTGATTTCCTTGGAAATACCCCCACTGGTCTTTCCACCTAGACTGGTGTGGCTGTCATATCCCAGCCATGTGAATGGCATCGTGTAGCTTCACCCAAGCAGCCCAAATGACTGACATTGATTTTCTTAATTCGTAGAAAATGCTATGTCACAATAAGAGGAAAAGGTAGTAAGAAATTGTTTCAAAAACTAGAAAAAAATCCAGTTCTTCACCAGCTGGGGTAGCGTACCCTGTGTCACTCACCCTGCTCACTTCCTGGCATCTCCTCCCTGCCAACTCCGCGTTCAGAAGCCACTCTTAGCCTTTGAAGAACATTTTGCCTTATGACACTGTTGACTACGACCTGCGACCTCTCTGTCCCTGGTTAACTCTCTCTTCAAAGCCATTTTAATTTTATGCAGGCTCCTCCACTCTGATGTAAGACTAGACTGTTTAAACTTCTTGATGCAGCTCCTTAATGAAGATCTTGGGAAGGAAACCCAGCCAAAACCTGGGAGGTATGCACAAAGTGACTGCAAACCCAGTATTTTGTGAAAGTCAGAATCAGAGGAGTGGGTGATTCAGGAAAGGCTATTTTAAGGTGGAAAGGGGAAAGTGAAAGGACGCAGGGTGTGTGAGAAAGAAGCATCTCCGTCCCAGCCAGCAAGGCACCTGCGTTCAGGATGGTGTGTGGAGAGTGCAGACTTCTCACAAAGAAAGAAGTGGTGGGATGGGAGGGAGAACAGTTTGGTACTTTACTGGGGAGGGAAAAAGTGGGTTGAACATTTCCTGGTTGAAGAAAAGGATTGTGACATGTTATGCTTGTATTTTGGAGAGAAGGGTTTTGTGGGGACAGGCCAAGGAGAACGCTCTCTGGCTGGGGTGTCAGCACAACAGAGAAACACAGAGAACCGGGCCGACCCCAAGTCCCCTGCTGGGGGAGAGGCTGCCCTCCAAATGGAGCCCTGTTGTCTGCTCCTGTCCCTTAGCTGGGGTCTCAGAGCTCCCTTCATAACCCAGTCCTTTTGATACAAGAAAAAAAACGTGGGGCATGAGAAGGGCTGTGTCCCAGGGTTTGGTTTAGCCCCTGGGATGTGCCCCACCAGATTTTGTTCCTTTTCTTCATGCAGTAAAGTATTCAAGAGCAAGCCAGTGTTGAGTAAAGATAGATTTATTCAGAGAGATACATTGAAAGGCAAGAGAAACATCACGACGTGTGGGGGTATGATGCTCAGATTAAAACTAGGTACACACTCCACAGACTTGAGTGTGGGCCTTCCCCGAAGAGGGAGCGAGAGGGATGCCCGCGAGGTTAAGCTGTGTTGCTGGCTTTCTTGGGCTTGGTGGTTTCATATGCTAATAAGTAGAAGGACCAGCCTTAGGGCAAGGGGCCGGGATTCCCAGCGAGTTACCCATTTCCCACCCTGTGACCTTTTGTGGCCAGCCTTGGAATTGCCTTGGTGCCTGGGGCCGGGTTATTCACAATGTTACTATTACAATGGGTGTTTAATGAAGCTCAAGCTCTGCTAGAAGTTAAATCTCTTCATCCTGAGCCTCAAGGCCTATTGGGGGTTAAATCCTTCACCATTTTGGTGTTAATTGCTGTGGCCTTCCTAGAATGTCTCTGCTCTGCCCCCTTCCATCCTGTCTCACTGTGATGACACAGAGAGAGCAAAGGCCGGGCCCTGCCTGTGCTCCTGCATTCAACAGCGGGAGGTGTAGGATGGGCTTATGATGACTCTGAGTGGTGAAAAGGATGTTTCAGATTTTCCCACGTGAGACATGGGGACCTGCCAGCAGCCACCGCACATTTATGTCACGGGCATTATCGCTTGTGTTGTTACGGAAACAACAGGCCAGCCAAGAAACAAGCACCACTCGGAGGGTGGGAGTACTGAGATTTACTACGCAGGCGGGCTCAGAGGGGCTTCTTTTCCGAAGCTCTGAGCACCTCCAAGACATGCACATGAGGTTTTATAGGGTTAATTACAAGTATGGGGCTATTAGCCAATAAGGCTCAAACAACAAAAAGCAAGGAATCAGTACACTGAAGCTTATCAATTTGGAACAGATCACGTTACTGTCAATTGTTGACCTTGGATTCACGAGTTAGCTTGTTAGCCCAGTAAACTGACACTAAACTTCAGATTTACAAGTTAGCCCAGCAAAAATTAGATGAGTAAACCGATACTTATCACACTTGGATATGTGACTTAGCTTGTTAGCCCAGCTGGGCTTTTCCTTCACTGTGTCACTTATCTTTTCTATTTTTGTTCTTTAAGTATTTAATCCAAATGCAATATCAAAGTTTTTTGGAAAAGAATTTCTCTTTCTTTTCTTTGGGGCTATTTTGGGGTGGTAGGTAATTAGGTATATTTATCTGTTAGTGGAGGCCCTGAGGCTTAAACCCAGGACCCCGTGCACGCTAAGAACACGCTCTACCACCTGCCCCATCATCTTTTTCTTTTTGCTTTAGCTGCCAAGAATCTTACAGCTGAATTTCTAGTCTGCCTTTAACACATGCCCTGACTTCATGGAATCCATTTTTATGATTTTATCTCCCCCTGGTATCATTTAAGTATTGAATCTCCATTTTCTCTTCACTCTCAGTTTTGCCTTTTTGTTGTTATGGTTGTTAAGCTGTGTTGAAAAAATTGATTAATTTCTCTTTTAGCAGGAGGCTGTAAGTAAACAAATATGTAAACAAACAGCACACTTAAATGGTTTTATACATTCTAAGCTGTTTAGTAGTTACTTAAAAACCGAATTGGATATTACAGTGATAACATTTTTAAATTAGTTTTTAATTTTTTATAAAGATATAGCTGATTTAAAATATGATATAATTTTCAGGTGTACAATAGATGCTCCATTTATATTTACTGTAAAACTTTGTCTCTATTCCCGGTGTTGTAAGATACATCCCTCTAGCATGTTTACATTTCATGTTGCAGTTTGTATAAGAAATTTGGGTAACGCAGAGTCTGGGACATGGATGTGTCTGACCCAGGTTCACGTAAACCCTGACTGTCAGAGCTCAGGCCTTCACTACTGTCTGCAGGGGAGCGAGTGGAGGCAGCTCTCGTCAGCGCTGGCACCACCCTCTGAGTGGCAGTGACAATACTGACTGTGGACTTGCAAAGTGTTGTTCCAAACTTTACATGCATTTCTGCATTTAACAATTAAAGCCCTACTGTGAGGAAGTGTTTTATGTTTTTAATGAATAATACATTTTATTTTGATATTGATAGAATTCAAACCTACGGAAAATTTACAGGAGTAGTACAATAAACGCTTAGATACTGTTCACCTTAAAGGGCACTATTTGGCCTTTTGTGTCTGGCTTATTTTAGCATAAAGTTTCAAGGTCCATACATATTGCAGCCTGAATCAGTACTTTATTCTTTTTGTTTGATAATATCCTTCTTCTTTTTTTTTGTTTTTGGTCTATTTAAAAATGTTTTCATTAAAGTCTAGCCAGTTTATACTGTTGTGTCAGTTTCTTGTGTACAGCATAACACTTCAGTTAAATAGTAACATTCGTGTATTCATTTTCATATTCTTTTTGAACATAAGTTACTATAAGATATTAAATATATTCTCCTGTGCTATACAGTGTAATCTTTCTGTTTATTCTATACATACTCAGTATCTACATATCTTGAACTCCCAATTTATTCCTTCCCACACCCTCTCCACTCTGGTAACCATAGTTTGGTTCCTGTGTCTCTGTGTCTGTTTCTGTTCTGTAGATAAGTTTATCTTTTTGTTTCTGTGGCTTTTTTTTTTTTAGATTCCACATGTGAGAGATCTCATATGGTAATTTTCTTTCTCTTTCTGTCTTATTTCACTTAGAATGACATTCTCCAGGTCCATTGATGTTGCTGCAAATGGCATTATTTTATTATTATTTTATGGGTGAATAGTAGTCTATTGCACAAATATACTGCAACCTCTTTATCCAGTCATCTGTCACTGGACATTTAGGTTGTGTCCATGTCTTGCTATTTTAAACAGTGCTGCTGTGAACATTGGTCTGAAGGTGTCTTTTTGAATTACAGATCCTTTTGGATATATGCCCATGAGTGGGATTGCTGGGTTATATGGGAGGTCAATTTTTTGTCTTTTGAAGAACCTCTATACAGTTTTCCAAAATGGCTCCACCAAACTGCATTCCCACCACAGTGTAGGATGGTTCCAAATTCTCCACAGCCTCTCCAGTATTTATTGTCTGTGAAAGTCTGAATGATGGCTATTCTGACTTGTGAGAGTTGGTACTTGATTGCACTTTTGTTTTGCATTTCTCTGATAATGATATTGAACAGTTTTTCATGTGCCTATTGGCCATTTGTATGTCTCATTGGAGAAATGTTTCTTTAGGACTTCTGCCCATTTTTGAATTGAATTGTTTGTTTTTCTTTCTTATTAAGTGTACAAGCTGTTTACATATTCTGGAAATTAAGCCCTTGTCAGTTTCATTTATTGCAACTATTTTCTCCCATTCCATAGGTTGTCTTTTAGTTTTGCTTACTGTTTCCTTAGCTGTGCAAAAGCTTGTAAGTTTAATTAGATCTCAGTTGTATATTTTTGCTTGTATTTCTATTGCTTGAGTAGACTGCTCTAGGAAAACATTGCTGAGATATATGTCACATGTTTGCCTATGTTTTCTTCTAAGGGGTTTATAGTCTCTTGTCTACATGTTTAAGTCTTTATCCATTTTGAATTCATATTTGTGTATGCTGTGAGGGAGTAGTCTAACTTCATTGATTTACATGCAGCTGTTCAGTTTTCCCTACACCATTTGCTGAAGAGGCTGCCTTTACTCCATTGTATGTTCTCACCTCTGTCAAAGATTCAATGACCAAATGTTTGTTGGCCTATTCTTGATAATTTTGTTTATCCATTCATTGATGGATGGATATTGTTAGTAACTTTTGGCTACTCTGAATGATACTGCTATGAATATTGATGTGAAAGATTTTGCGAGAATATGTTTTCATTCTGTTGGCTGTACAGTTGGCCCGCCTCTTCTGTAGTTTCCTCTTCATGGATCGAGATGGCTGATTGTAAAGGGACTCGAACATCCTTGGATTATGGTATCCAGGGTGGGATGTTCCTGAAACCAACCCCCCGAGGATCCTGAGGGATGACTCTATATGTAGGAGTGGAATTGCTGAGCCATATGACTCTAAACTTTTGAGGAAACACCAGGCTTTTCCAAAGAAGCTGCAGCATTGCTTCTTTCCAACGGCTGCGTATTGAGGGTTCCCATTTCTCTGCCTCCTGACCGACACTTGTTATTGTCCATGATTTGATTATAACCATCCTAGTGAGTGTAAAATGAGACCCCATTTTGATTTAGATTTCGCTAGTGATGCTGAGCATCTTTTCATATGCTTATTGGCCAATTGTGTATCTATTTAAATCCTTGGCAAATTTAAAAATTGGGTCGATTTTCTTTGTATTGTTCAGTTGTAAGCGTTTGTTTATATCCCGGATACTAGCCTATTATTAGATATATGATTTGCAAAATTTTTCTCCTATTCTGCAGTCTGTCGTTTCACTTTAATTTTTTTAAACAATAAAACAATTTCTTTATAGGGGAGGTAATTAGATTTATTCTTTTATCTTATTTTTGCCAAGCACGCACTCTATCACTTGAGCTACCCCCTTCCTCTTTCATTTCACTTTCTTGATTATGTCCTTTGTATCAAATGGTTTTAATTTTGATGAAGTCAATTTTATCTGCTTTTTTTTTTTTAATCACTTGTGCCCTTGGTATTTCATCTAGGAAGCCATAGCCTATATTATGACCACAAAGATTTATACTATGTCTTCTTTTAGAAAATTTATACATTTAGTTTTTACGTTTCTGTCTGTGATCCATTTTGAATTAACATTTATTTGTTATATAAAATACAGGGGTCCAGATTTCAGATTCATTCTTTTGCCTGCAGATACCCAGGTGTCTCTGCACCATGTGTTGAATAGACTATTCTTTCAATGGAGTGTTGTTGGAATATTTGTGGAAAACTGACTGTAAATGTAAGTTTTCCCCCTGGATTTTTTATTGTGTCTCATTGATTTATGTATCCAAACTTATGCCAGTACCATAATGACTTGAGTACTATAGATTTGTAGTAACCTTTGAGTGATTCCTCCAACTTTGCTCTTCTTTTTCAAGTTTGTTTTGGCTGACCTGGGCCACTTGCAATTCCATATGAATTTTGGAATTAGTTTTTCAATATTTGGAAAGAAGTCAGCTGGAATTTTGATAGAGATTCCATTAAATTTGTAGATCACTTTGGGGAATCTTAACATTTTTGACAATATTGTCTACCATTTCATGAACATGGGATGCCTTCCATATATGTAGATCTCTTCAATATTTTTTGGTGATACTTCAAAATTTTCAATGTACAAATCTTGTAAAATTTTGTTAAATGTATCTCTCATTTTATTTTTAATGCTGTTGTAAATGGAAAGGCTGAACTTCCTAAGGGTGGGACTATATAACAATTTATTTATTTCTAGGATTCCTACACAGCAAATACACTACATTTGTATTTGCTACATAAATCTATCCACAATTCTTCCCATCCCTGTGTTATAAGAAACCAAGATCTAGGTTAAGCTGCCTGAACACGTATGTGGACTTGAGAAATGAGACCCTTGAGTGGGACTTTGTGCAGATGATACTGAGAGCTTATTCAGGATTGTTCATCTTAATTTCTTTTAAACAATCCTTTCAGTGTATTTAGTCAGATACATTAAGAACATGACCTTTTGTTGTGCAGAGGATCTAAGAGTAAAATTTTCAAATGATTTCTAGTGTGTGTGTTGTACTTGAAACCTAATTTACATAAATCTTTGAAGATTTATGTTTCAGGAGCTTTGAGGGAATAATACCTGTCTTTATTCAATAGCTACAACTAAATGCTCAAGCAACATGTAAGAGTTTGAGCAAACTGCCCCCGCCCCGTAGTGCTGGGTGGCTGCAGCTGTAAATGGAGTCAGCGCTTACCTCTCCCAGTACGCTTGTGCTGATCTGCTCAAAGCGGTTTGCCCAACAGTTTGTTGGTGGTCTTTTGGACAAAGCCATAAAGCATTGATTGAAGGTTGCTGGAATGGAATCTATTCTTATTAATATTAAGTAAGCACATATTGAGTGCTTACTGTATGTTGGGAATTGTCCCTCAGCCTCACATGAAAATTATTTCTCTTAAAACCTCTCATATTTCCTTGTTATTCACACTTTACAGATAAGGAGACTGAGGATTAAGTCTTCTCTCTTTTGTGGGGAGCTCATTTTCAATGATGGGAAGTTGTAAGGAAAAAGATATTGATTCATCCTGAGAAAACATTTTTCTGAGAGTCAGCATTGAAGAAGGTGACCAGTGAAGAGGGTGATCATTGTTTGAGTGAGACGAGCCCCGGGTTGTACGGAATCAGCATCCCTGTCTGCACACGGCACATGTAGTGCTACATGGTGGGTGAGGTGGCACGGCTGCACAGGGGACGCAGATGCCGGGCCATTGGGTTGTGCTCAGGCCTGGTGGGGCATTCTCCTAAGGGCAGTGGACCGTCATTGACAGATTTTAAGTAGGGGAATGGGGTGCTCTCGTAGATCACTTTTGTCTTGTAGAATGCTTAGAAACATTTAGAAGGCTCGGTAGGAGATGATGTGATGAGTCAGAGTAGGGTGGCTGCGAGGTGTAGCAGTGTTCAGTTTTCAAGTGATTTTCAAGCCCAGGTTTGTGGCTCAGTAGCCGTGTCACTTTGGATGACGCACTCAAGGAAGTGAAACAATTTACCTAATTAATGGAAGCAGTGATGTACCGACTTCCCAGGACTGCTGTGGAAATCCAGTGAGATAACTTGTGCAGAGTGTGCAGCATGGTCCGCAGCACAGTGTCATTGCTGAGTGAGTGCCAGTGAGTACCTGGTAGGTCAGGTGTGGGTGGTGGGACTTGGTGACTGAGGATATCTGGGCCCTGAAGGAGGGGTCCAGTCACATCTGTGAGTGATGGGTCTGAGCTGGGAGAGGCAGGGAAACCGTGCCCCCAGACCAGGGGCCCTGGGCAGGACGGCTATTGGAGGAGCACCGTGAAGTCAGCTCTTTGCAGGTGGAGTTGGAGGTGCTCTTGAGACATCTAAGTGCAGTGTCACGAGCTCACAGAGGAGGTCTTATCCTGGGCTGTGCATTTTCCTATAATCTCAATCCCTGAGGATGCCGAGGTATTGATCACTGAGCATGAAGTCATACTTGACAGGACAAGTGAATAGTAGTATCATCTCTGTCATCAAAGCTCACGTCTCTTTATTCATCACTCACTTTGCTAATTGGGTACTTACAGAGCTCACTTCATCGCCCTTCCCTGGGCTCAGGCTCCACAGAAAATAGCTGGTGAGTCTCCCTCTTTTCCAGAAGAAGAGACATTTAGCTGGTAGACTTCTATACCTTGCCAGAGTTAGAATTTTAGTTTGTTGGTTTAATTCTATTTTCTGTTGGCCATCTCCTGACAGGAGAGACGTTTTACCTCATGGTCAGGTTTCAATTAGCTGTTACTGAGAATTGCTTATCTGATCCATAGTGTATGTATTCTATTAACTTTGTAGAGTACTTATCATTTTTCTGTCTTTGCCCTTTAATTTTGTTTGCCCCTTCAATTTTCTATCCTATTTGGGGCCTAATTTTATTTTTTAATTAAAAAATATCTGTTAGCAGTTAAGAAAACAAAAGGAAAGAAAAGATGCACATGATAGCTAAATTTAGAAAATATCTAGTATGTTTTCTGTCTCGGCGATGGAGGGTTCAAAAACTCGTGAAAACCTTCATTACATAAGTTCCTTAAAATGTAGATTAAGAAATAAAACCTTCCTTCTTCATCTTTCAAGCTGCAAGGCTAATTGTCAAGAAAGTGAGGGGACATCCTCAGAAGCCAAGACAAACCAGAAAGCAGGGATTCTGGGAGATACGTGAGCTTTAGAAGCCCTGGAGTGCCGGTTGGCTCCTGAACTGAGATTCAGTTGCCCTGGCAGGAGGGCAGGATTTGAGCCCGAGGCCTCTCACACTGGGTGTTGGATGGCTGTTCTTATGTAAGGCGAAGCACATCCTTAGGATCCTGCTTTACAAAAGGGTGAATTTGAAACAAAAGAAAAAATGTATTCCTCAAGGCAAGGAAATAAGTAAAGTCAATTTTTTTCAAAGAGGGGAAAAATAACATATATAAAGTAAGGGTTTAGTTTAAAGCTGTTATGACATGAGAGTGACCACAAACTCCTGGCAGAAAATCTTAGCTCCTCCCGGAAAGAGTTGTTGTGTTTTGAATGAATCAGTGGACAGCCATTCCGAAAAAGGCCTCCAGAGTCTTCTAGATCAAGATACTGGACCCAAATACCTCCCTTCCATGGTCTCACTTAAATAACCAGAAAGGTTTTAAAAGAAAGAAGCAATAATAATAGTTCTATTTATTGACATTTTTATATGCTAGGAATTCAGAGGTGACTATGGAGTTGTCTCTTCTTTTATGGACCTTAATTTCTATTTGACATAGTTGGGGAACTTGATGGAGGGTGTTGGTGGTCTGTTGCAATTAGCCAGGAGAGGAGATTAAGAAAGCAGTGAAGGGTGGGTGATATTTTTAGCTGAGGACAGTCCTGTTCAGTTGGCTTGTAATTGCAGGCTCGTTGAGTTGTCACTGGAGGGAGTTGATCTTATGGAAGATGGACTTAACTCAGGCTTCTTCAGAATGGACAAGTGAACCTGGAGAAAGACAGTCAAATCTGTGCAGACATTAAAGTCCACGTGAACGTGCTGTATCCCTGAGCCAAAGATAGGACAAGTAGGCAGCACTTCTTGAGGACAGAGGAGTGGCTTTTAAGGTTTTCCAAGAATGAATCCCAGGGAACCATGTTGGCCAGTTGTCAAACTGTGACTTTGCTCTTTGGATGGTGTACCCACCAAGGGTATTGGCCTTTCATATGTTTTCATTTCTCTTTAATACATGTCAGGTGATGAGGACATGGGCATAAACATTTGATACCTTGTCGAGGTGAGTCTTGGTACCTGCCTAGATGCGCGGGCACAGCTACTGCTGCGTCATACATCTTGCCGCCCATCGCGCTCCCAGGCTCCGTGATCACGGCAGAGTGGTTCCTTATTGAGCTATCTGTCTTCTCTGTGACATTGTAACCAAACAAAAGGCTGGAGCGTATTAGCTTGGTTTTGCTCTTTTCCATCCTTCTCTTCGAAAGATGATGACTGGTATTGGACCCAGTTACGTTTGCAGATGATTTACAAGTAGGGCTGTCAGTACAAACCTTGTAATCCCCGCTGTGTGATCTAGAGAAGAAAGTTACATTCTTTCCAAATTGTTTTGATGCACTTATGTGGGAAAATGTTGTACGTTTGAATGTGTATTTACTCTCTGAATCATCATGGCTAGAGATGAATATTTGTAGACATGGAATGAGTTTTCTGTATTTGAACTGTATGGTCCCCTAAATTCTCCCCAGCTTTTTAAAGTCATCACTGGAGTGTTACCTCCAGAGTGCCCCAAAGTATCCACCACTGCCTGCTCTTCGGACACTGTGAGTTTCCAACTTGGAGAAGGCTGCTCACTGGTGAGGCATTCTCTGGCACATCTCTGGTTGGCTGATTTGAGCTTACCACACAAGAATTGGCAGACAGTAACTAACCACGATCACGTCCATTTCTGGAACACTCATGGAGGATTTTACACCTATGCTAGTGGAATACGTTATTTCATTTAATTTTCCCAACAATCATAATTAAACTTTATCACCTGTATTAAAAAGGAAACTGTCAAAGCGACTGACGTGCAGACTTTGGACTGGAACACAGGTCTTTCTGATAACTGTCTCTGTTCCCTCCCCGGCCTATCCTTCCAAATGGCAAGGAGACTCTTCCTCAGTCTTGAGTTTCCCACTGATGTTACCACTCTCTTTGTTTCTGGAGAGGAAAGCAAGTCTAAACTTCCTTTCCAGTTGGAAATGGAATGGAGAATTTGCGTTGGAAGCCGGGAAAGTCTGTCCTGTGATGAAGCGTTCCCCGAGCCACTTCCACTGGGACGTCACGTCCCTGTCTGGGCCCCTTGCTCAGCCTGTTCACAGGTGACAGTGCAGATCTGCCGAGCAGTCCTCCCGGACAGGGCAGTGGGTTGGAAATGAGTTTGGGGATTTGGTTTCATTACATAGCTTCCTGAGGGTCTTCGCCTGGCACTTCGAGTGGGAACATTCCCTGTCACACAGACTTGTGCTCTGGGCCCGTGCAGACCTGACGTGGCCTCAGCCTGAGGCTCAGGGCCCGTGGTGATGAGGAGCATTTTAGTCCATGGTCTGCCAGAGGCTCTGACACTTCTGGTCTGTGGGACTTTGTCCAGGATGATAATAATTCCTCCCCGAGTTTCAGATTTCCTTGCCTGTGAGCCAGGGTAGTAATAGTTTCTGAGATGATTGTAATGATTCAGTAACGGGCGCAGCATGTGCTGGCAGGTAGCTGGTGCTTAAGGAGAAGAAGTCGCAGTCACACTGTCAGCCTCTCACTGTGTGCTCTGTGCTTTGAGAGATTGTGTGTTTGGTGAAAGTCCCGCCCAAACCCTAGGGACTAGATGAAATGTTGTTCCTTTACTTTCCCTTCCTGTTCCTCTTTCCCTTCTTTGTGTCCCATGTTTAGGTAGCAGATTCCTCTATTTCAGGGAATAAGGGCATTTCTAGTAAAAGGACAGGCAGAACGCGGAGAGGTGGGGCCCGGAGGGGGTCTGGGGCGTCTGCACAGCTCTGCTTCCCTGCGTTTCTGCATCCGGTCCCGTCAGTGCACGAAGTCAGCCTTCCTCTTCCTTCCTGTGTCATCGGGTCTCTGTTTTAAGGGAAAACCTTTTTTACGGGTCTTTTTTCACTGACATGTTTCGTTCAGATGCTTGTTGCTTTTCTCCCTGTGCTTCAGCGTTCCGAGGAGAGAATTCAGCAGTGCAGCCTCCTCTCCGAGCTCTATGAGTTGATTGGCTTCCACTGCAAGTCCGCCTTCTTCAAGCAGGAGGCCCCCGTGCGGCCCGCGGCCCCCGGCATCCCGGAGCCTGGCGGGAAGGCCTGCTACCGACTCCTCCTGCAGACGCTTCCTGGCTACAGTCTGTCTCTGGACCTGCAGGACTTCAGCAAAGGTGTTGGAACTAAAACATTGCATCAGTCCCATTAACCATGCCTGGTTTGGTCCCTGCTCTCCTGTCTCATCAGGGTGAATATTGATTCGTGTAGAACAGGGCACAGCAGACTTTCTGTCAAGAGCTTGAGGGTAAATATTTCAGGGTCTGCAAACCTCCTGATCTCTGGTGCAGCTGCTCAGCTCTGCTGTTCAGACCCCAGAGCAGCCAGACAGTCCACACACCCACAGAGCTTTACTCACAGCGGTGACTGGGGCTGGATTGGGTGTATGAACTGCAGTTTGTCCCCACAGCCTCCTCACTATTGACACCTGCACCTGAGTGTGCATTTGTGATAATGGGTGAACCTACAATGACACGTCATCATCACCCAGAGCCCATAATTGACACTAGGATTTACACTTGGTGGTGTGCGCTCTGTGGGTTTGGACAGATGTACAATGACATGTATCCACCATCACAGCATCATACAGAGTAGTCTGTCTTAGTGACCTTAAAATGCTCCGTGCTGCACCTCATTCATTGCTCCTTCCACTCTAGCCTCTGACAGCCACTGATCTTTTAGTCTCTGTGGTTTTCCCTTTCCCAGAACACCATACAGTTGGAATCAGACAGTTGCAGAACTTTCCCAGATTGGCTTCTTTCACTTAGTAATATGCACTTAAGGTTCCTCCATGTCTTTCCATGCCTTGATAACTCATTTCATTTTAGCACCAAATAATAGTCCATTTTCTGTCTGGACAACAGTTTATCCATTCACCTACTGAAGAAGAGCTTAGTTGCTTCTGAGTTCTGGTGATTATGAATAAAGCTGCTATTAACATCTGTATGCAGATTTGTGTGTGGAAATAAGTTTCCATTTCGTTGAGTAAACACCGAGGAACACAGTTGCCGGATCATATATTAGGAGTACGTTTAGTTTTGTAAAAAATTGCCAGAATGTCTTCCAAAGTATCTGGGCCATTTTACATTCCCAC
The DNA here is from genome assembly GCF_048564905.1 of Vicugna pacos. Lineage (NCBI taxonomy): Eukaryota > Metazoa > Chordata > Mammalia > Artiodactyla > Camelidae > Vicugna > Vicugna pacos. The sequence continues at coordinate 108,895 of NW_027328758.1, read as the reverse complement.
CAACAATGCATGAGAATTCCTGATGCTCCACATCCTCACCAGCATTTGGTGCTGTCAGTGTTCTGCGTTTTGGCAGTTCTGACAGGTGTGCAGTGGTACCACGCTGTTTCAGTTGGCATCCCCTTTATGACACATGCTGTGGAGCATCTTTCCATAGACTTCTTTGGCATCTAGATTTCTTTGATGAGGTGTGTGTTCAGGCATTTTGCTCAGTTTTTAATCAAGTTATTTATCCTTCTTGTTGAGTTTAAAGAAATTTTGGTATATTCGGGATATCAGCCCTTTATCAGTGTGTCCCTGCCCTTCACCTGCAGCACCGGAGTTGTCCTTTGGGTCTCAGTGGAGTGTCAGCTCTTCAAAGAGTTTCCCTGTCTTCCCTCAGCCTAAATATTGTCCTTGTATTTTTCACTTTCATTGACTCATTTTGTTCTTTTTAAATAGCATTTCCCATAATTTGTAAGTACATTTAAAAAAAAGGGCAATGATTGAACACTGCCTCTCCCACCAGGTTGTGTGCCCTGTGAGAGCAGAGGCCCTGTCCCCATTCACCATTTCCCATGAAAGCACATGGCACATTTCCATGTAAAAGTGTGTAACGTGGGGCCAAACCTGATGAGCAACTATGACGACATGTGTTGGCTACCATTTATTGAGTAGACTTTGTTTCTGATCTCAATTATTAAATCACATGAATGAAACTTGTTTGTTTTGAAAAATAAAACAACAAAGCACACCTCCATGTGATTGGTACATTCTACTTAGAATTCTGACCCAGGCAGGGATGTTCACCGTCATTTTGTGGAGGAGGTTGGGGAGGTAAAGTAAGAGAGTGAGATCAAATAAAGTAAAAATGATAACTATCAGTTGGCTTTATATTCACTAAGATATAAAAGTTACTTTAAACCCTATCTCAGCTGTTGTTCTGTTGTTTTAAACATTTCTCGTAGAATTAAATGGAAGCCCACTAAACCCTGAAAGGGAAATTGTGTGCTAAGGTCCTGAAAATAGTTTATGTCTATTTCTTGAAATGCACATTTTCCCTGCTGGTTACATAAAGTCGAGGCGGGAACACAGCCTTTTGCTGTGTGTGTCTGCCGGCTTCACGGGCTGCTCACTGTCATTTTCATTTTCTTGTGTTGCAGTTTATGATGGTTTTCCATCAGATATATTTCTCAGCATTTTCCTGAATGAAGGATTGAATTTTCCACAGGAAATCTTATGAAAGAGAGTGACAAGGCACATGGGTTTCCCAAAAAGGAATAGTTGATGTAATAAACTCTCACTATGGTGAACTTTTTAAATACAAGCCAGTTGAAAATTTTATCACTAGGTCATATGCCACAAATCTGTATTAAAAATAAAAAGATTCAAATTTTATAGAAGAATCGGTTTGAATCAAGTAGAAATTATGATTTGTACACTATTTGTTTTTAGAACTTATACTCAGTCTTATCATAATTGCCTGTGGTAGGAACTGGATCATTGTTTATTTATTTAAAAAAAATCCACGAGGTGCTGTTTGCCCCATTCTTGATGCGGCAGGGCTGAGGTTAGTTAATTTGGGCCATTTAGGATTCTTAGCTAGGTTTTCCGGACATTGATTTCAGCCTCTTTATCTTTTTTACAATCGCTTCTGTTGTGTCGGCCTTTGGTCTTTTGACAACGTGGAAATACTGCACGGATCTGCCTTTCCCTTTTTTCCTGTCTGTGTGGGAAAAGATTTCTGTAAGACGAACTACTAGGATATTAAGGATTTTGTGTGGGGTAAGTTTGGTCAGTTCTAAGGATTTCAATTTATACGTATCAATACTTGGTATTCTGCTAATGACAGTAAAATTATAAACTAACTTAAGTATACATCAGTAAGTATAGTACAGTAAGCCCAACACCCAGATTAAGGAATTCACAAACTTTTCCATATTTCCTTTATTGAGACCTTTGTTCTTTTATTTGTCCTTTGTTGAAGTATTTGACAGCAAATCCAAGAAGACATGTCACTTTACCCTATGTACTCAAGTAGGCATGTCTGAAATATGAGGGCCTTTTCTTTGATCAGGTTTTTCCATTTGACCCATGTGCTCATTAAGTCCCAGCTGTATCAGGAATCTCACTAGGCATTAGGGATCCTTGGGGCAATGAGACAGTCCTGGCTCCCAAGGAAGTTAAGGGCTGATGGAAGAAACCAACACAGGAGATTGGGTGCCTCAATTAAGGTCCCTGCTGGATGACACCAATTGGAGAAAATTTGTGCACAATACAGTAGGATTCACAGAAGGGACTGTTCAGATTTGTAGGGCAGGCCGTGAGAGAGGCGGTCAGCAGGGCTACAAGAGGAGGAATCATTTGATCAGAATCTGAAATCCTTTCTGCCAACCTTTCTACCAAGCTCCCAGTGCCCATCACACACAATCCTGTGCTGTAACTGTTTTTGATTCCAGTTACCACATCTCCTTCAGGAAGGATTTTAAGGTCGAAAATATTTAAAATCCATAATTGTTGCCAGAAGGGACATAGAACAAGGAACATAGAAACAACACAAATGTCCATCAGCACATGACTGGCTAAAGACGAGGTGATACATATATACAATGGAATACTACTCAGCCATAAAAGATGCCATTTGCAGCAACATGGATGGACCTGAAGACTGTCATTCTAAGTGAAGTGGGGTGGAAAGAGAAAGAAAAATGCCACATGACTTCATTTATGGGGAATCTAAAATTAATAGCAATAATAATAAGACCACAAATGAACCAAATTTTATTTTGATTTCTTGAATATATGTAAGCACATCTGACTGTCTTTGTGATTGGATTACCATATTCTGTTTATTATTGTTTTGTAGATGTCCTTATTCCTCTGGTAACTGTAATTTGAAAAATCTAAAGCTCTAATCTGTTCTTAGAAACAGTAATTAGTACATATATGTAAACTAAAAAATGCAGTATACTCTATACATGTATTTACATGCAATATGTGTATGTGAAGTTGAACTGTATTAATTCTACCTACTAAAACTGAAAAAGGAAAAAAATAAAAAATTTATTTAAAAAAACACCCCTCTTTAGATATTAAAACGTTCATTTCTGAGATTCTGTGAAAGACAACATGGAAGTAGGTTTTAAAGGTTTTCTCCTTTCGCCTCAGTGAGCAGCCTGGGCTGCACAGCTTGGCCGCCAAAGTCACCCAGGACTTGCCAGCTTGCTCCTCACTTCTTGGGAGGAAGGTTAGCTGCTTCAGGAATATTTATGCTCTTAGAAGTTGCTGAAAACCCCACAGAACTTCTGTTTACATGGAGTGTATCTGTCATTATACCCCATTTTAGAAGTTAGAACAGAAAATTTAAACCCAATAACTGACAAGCACACGCTGTCCCAGCATGTGGTCAAAGCAGTGCTGCCACTGTGGGGTTGTTTTGGTTCCAGGAAAAATGCACCATACACTCAAGAATGAGTGTGAACCCACAGATCTCATCTCATCAATGCTATGAAAAGGTGGGACCCAATGCCCCTAAAACAGTGCGGAAGTCTCCAGATGTCTCAGAACACACAGAGCCATGGGATCAAGAATCCAGTGTCTCGTGGATCATCAGCAGTGGGGACTGCGTCCTGGGTCAGAAGGAGCAGAAGTAGGGATAGCAGACACACAGTCCTATTACAGTAAAGCTTTAAAGGTTTTGATCTGACTGAAAGTTTGGCAAAGATTTGCATTTAGACTAAAACATTTCCTCTCCTGGAGACGTTAGAAGGATAACACTGATTAATAGAGGATGATTGTAATGGATTAATTATGATACTGATGACATGGGCTGCAAACACTAACCCTGCACTCAGTGTAGACTAAGCCTTTTATGTACACAATTCATTAGGTCTCCACACCCCTGCAAGGTGGCATTAAGCACTCATACAACCATGAAACCAGTGACTATAAAACAGTCACAAGCCTTCCTCTCCAGCATGAGGTAGCAAAACCAGCAAGGATTTTCAATGACAAAAGCAAAAATCATATATTTTTGGGAAAGAAAGCAAATGAAACACTGAAGAACAATAAACCAAAAGAGCAGATGGAATGGAAAATTTTATTGAAGAAAGCAATGATTGATTCAATTAAAACAGGTAATGTCCCTGGTATAATTGAACCATGAATCCAAATTTTTGGGAAAGTGGGTTGTGAAATTACTGTCTCATTTAATATTGGAATTCCTAGTTGGACCAATTTGATATGCATCACTGGTGTGAGGTTAGATATTTAGACAAATAACAACATTCCTATTCTTTAAGTTAACAGGAAACATATCACAGGACTCCAGACTTAGGGAGAGAATGCAAACAACAACAATCATACTCCATCAAGTAAGGACACGTGTCCCTGCGTCACCAATGAGAATTTGCACAAAGAAAACACAGTTCTCCAATTGTGACAAATATGAGACTGTGATCCATGAATTACAAGAACAAGCAACTGTTTAAATGCCATGGGCAAATTTTTTTTTATCATCTTGAAAACATCACTGATGTTCTAGGTAAGAAAAAGAATTGTTTTACTAACAAATCCAACTGACACAGGGGTTTTTCCAAGTGACAAGGTGATTCCAAAAAGTGCAGTAAAATGAGTAAATATGATCTGTGCAGTGACGGAGATGGTCTTAGACTGACCAGCATCACAATTCCCGGTTTTACACTTGCTCTCTGCTCGTCACCTCTGACACAAGAACTCAACAAATGATTTTTTCCTTTAGAAAAAAAGATAAATAAAATCTAACTACAAGATGTGGTATGTAAAGCGGTGATGAAGTTGTCTAACCTTATAATGCAGCCAGTGTAATGTAGCACTTATTCGGGCACTAGAATTTTTAATTCATTATTTCTTTTATACCCTCGTTCTATCCTAAAGGAGTCACTTCAAGTTTTCTACTTTATTCAACATATCTTGTGAGGGTTGTGATATACTCTGGTATGGCAGTTTTCAGAGATTTAAAATCGCCTCTGTGGTTGTGGTCTGGAAAGCGAAGGTTCCCTCACAGCTGCGACGGAGAAGGAATCCCCAGAGTCCACCTCCGGGCAGCTTCCGAACCGCATCTGCTTGCACTTGGCACGGGACACCATCAGCAAGTGTAACTCTGACAAGGAGATTTCCCCGGGGCCTGGGAGGTGCTCTAACATTGTGAAGACACTTGTTTCCCAGTTAGGTAAGTCTTGGAAAAATAGTTTATTAGAAGTGACTCCCTTTGTATGTGCCTTTTGTCCTGAGAGGTTACTAATTAGCATAGGATATAAAATACCCCATAATATAAGAATTTAGGTACCACATCTTTCCATCTACCTGTCTATTTGTTTATCATATTTATAGTTAGGTTACATTTTCTATGACATTCACTTCTGGGCACCAGAAAAGAAAGGTTACAAAATATTTATTATAAATAGGGGGGACTGGGTCTAAGGGTTAAAAACCACTACTGCTAACAATAAAAACCATATAATAATTTTAATCTCAGTTGCATCAGACCTTCCAGAATTACTCCCTCAATTTCACTGTTAAAACAGTAATGGAATCTCTGTTCTTCCAAGACTCGGGCCTGATCGCCACCCATCCAGACATCTGTCTGTGGGTCCCTACTTGTCCTCGATGCCCCCAAACACACCTTATGGGGTGAACTTTCTTCAGTGCCCCTACTGTAGGGGAAACCTGGAAGTCCCAGGCACTGTCCAGGAGTCACATCAACCTGCAAAAATCAAAGTCATGTGACTGAAACGGGACAACCCAGGTTGTGTGATAGGGCTGAAAGCTCACCAAAAACAGGTTTGGGGGCCAAACCCAAGCCCACTGGCTCCTCACATGAAGGACAGGGAGGCCCAATTAGCCACGAGACTGGGGGGCTTCGTTACTCCATGAATAAAGGATTTGTGCCAGTTCCACCTTTAGACAGGGAACCCAAAAACCCAGACTTGGAAGCACCCCGTCCCCTCCCCTCTGAACAAATATTCTCTCAAGACACATAGTGAGAGATGGGAGCCCTGGTGAGCTCTGGAATAAGATGCAATATGAAAGACTGCTGGTAACATATGATGCGGAGCTCAGGCAGCCCCCAGGGCCACCAGCCCTTCTGGTACAACTGATGCCCAATCTTCCATCCGCAACAGTTTCTTCAGGACACTTACACACACATAACCATCACACAAAAATGATTGCTTAGACATATTTTAAGAGAAATAACATTATGAGAATGCCAAATTCATGACAAGTCAGAGTCAAGACCCCAGAGTATTTACTGAATGAGATTTCACATGTGCTCCGCAGAGAACTTTAAACCCTTAGGACACAGTCATGGAAAAATAGGCATTTTCTTTCTTTCCTCCAAGTTGGCTTTGCTGGAGAACTCCATAGACACAGGAAGACTCTGGATCCCACCTCTACTACTTACACAAAGGGCTCAACACGTGGAGAGGGATCAGCGCTGGTGCGACCGGCTCCAATGTGACCACTCCCGTGCCCAGCTCCCCAAGGAGCAGAGCTCCCCCCACGGACACTGCAGTGCCTACAAGAATCAGGAGTCTGATGAGTGAGCCTGGGGCTGGCAAGACAGGAAGCAAGCACCGCTCCCTCAAGCTCTGCAGGTGATCTCTGTGTCATCTTGAATAAATACAGTCAGCATTAAAGATGTTTGACAAGAGGGTAAAAGGTAAGGCCTCCCCAAATCTCCACTCATTCCTTTAGTGGGAGTCCTGTTAGAACACATGGTGACAGACGCTGGCATTACATGGGCACGTTGCCCTCAGGGCTGCAGGGGAGGCCACGGTGCTGCCTCTGCCCCACCTCCTTCCCTCATCCCCCAGAACTCACAGGGGCCACTGACACGTTTCTCTGACTTTCTCTCCTTGGTATTGCTGCTCTTCTAGCTTTTAAGAGCTCATAAACACCTCACCAGAAAATCTTTAACAATGAATCCAAATCAAATGAAATCAACCACAGATACACACTGCCTTCATCATTACTTTTCATTTTAGGACGAAATTCTTGAAGACGACTCCCTGACCTGAAGGGATGGATGGAGGAGAAAAGAAAAGAAGACAAGTATTTTAGCCCAAAAAAATGAGAGGTAACCAGATGGTGGCTAGTTTTCATCGCACCTCTCTGCCCGCCCCAATTTCACATGCCCCTCCCAACTCAATTCATCAGAACTCGACTGAAGGAGACGGCTGTGCAAATTTATTGGAAGCCAAAGAAATTGCTCCAGAAGCAGTCTCCTGATCCCAGCGAGAACACTGAAAACTGACCAGTGCCAGGATCTGAGTACTAAAACACACAGACCCAAACTCCACCCCCCTCCCTGGTGGGTGTACTTACAATGGGGGTGTCGCCACGCAATTTGTCATCATCCAACATATAAAAATGAAAGGGACACCAGTTTTCAACATCACAGTCCCTCTGAAACAACTGGTAGTCAATTAGCGTTTATCGGCAGCAAAAGTCGATTTTCTCCCCTGCACGTGGAGGTCAACACACAGAAGAGACTGATGATCCCCACTGCGAGTGTAGCTAAGTGTGTCTAAGCAAACTGGCTCCATCAGCCTCCTGATGAGCAGGGAAGTGTGTGAGCCGCGGGGCTCTGCAGACTAATGGCCAGGCAAGGAGGGCGCTTCCTTGCTTTGGGGAGAAAAGTGCGGAAATAACACTCGCTGGAAATAAATTCTAATTAAAATTTCAACTGCGGTTCCTGCAGCGTAACCCCCGCCAATAAATGAGGCTCCCTCTGTGCTGTCCAGTCATGTGAGGCAGGCTCATTATTATAACTGTGTGTTTGGTTTAGCAAGTGAATCATGTCTGTTTTCTGGAAATTACTTGAGGGTGGAAAACCTTCCAAACATGTTCATTTATTTGCTGTGGAATCTGTTTAATCTTCGTAAGAGCATTTACAATGACAACCTTCTTAAATACAATGACAACCTTCTTAAATAAGCATCTTTGCCAGAGAGACCTTTCCAGGCACATGCGCCGAAACCTAGGACAACCCAGAAGCAAAATCAAAACCGTTTCAGCTGCACAACACCGCAGAATGTGTCCAGTTTGAGAATCAAGGATTTTTTTCTCCACACCCTTTTACTCTTCTGCCCAAATTAATCAGCCTCTGCTGCTCTTGTATACTGAGTATTGTATGACTCATCTTCTCTGCCTGTGAAATGGAAATGGGAGATACTTCTACCCAATAAAATGTCATAGAACTAACCAGCAAAATTATATATATTAAAAAAAAAAGCCAGGGCTTTATGCTGTCCAGGGTTATGAATCATTTATTTAATGTGTCAATTGCTACAAGAATAAACTTTTCTAAATGTAAAACCTCCTCAGATATCTTCAACTACTATTCAAGAAAAAATATCTCAGAAAATTTCTGAGAAGTATTTAAAGGAAAATCATTTTAACTGAATCATATTCTATGCACACTGAATACATTCTCTTTAGAGAACTCCTAGTTTTTTTTTAAATGACCTATAAAAATACACCCAGTATTAATCAGTAAATCTTCATTCCTTATTTTTAAAATTCTTAAGACATGCTATTTTTCTTAAATCAAATGTGTAGGTATTCGCAAGCCAATGGACAACGGAATTACCTAAGAAGACATTATAAAGCAGCAAGAGCAACTAGCACTTTGCCAAACATCCTGCCTGAGAGCCACTCGGATCATCTCATTTTGACCTGAGCGCTTGGAGGAGAGCTCCATCAGCCCATTTAACACATGAAGAAACTGAGGCTCTGGGTGGTCATGTTTCCTGTACTTGATGGAGCCGGGATCTAAACCCGGATCTTTGTCTATAGAGCCTGTGCCTTTACCAGATCACACTTATATTTCTCATACTTCAAATGCACTCAGTCCCCGAGGTAACACACCTTCCTTGCGTTTCTGAGAGTTTTAGGAAGTACTGAATTACGAGGACTAAGCAGACATTTTGTGTGGGCTAATTTTTTATTTTCTGATTTTCCTGAATCAGTTCAGGCTGAATTCATACTACTTACGAGGAGAAGTCCTGAGGCAGAGGAGAGAGGGGAAGATAAGCTAGTCATAAACAATTTCAAGAGATCCAATTCATCAAGGAAGCAAAGTATTAAATAAACCACTTCAGCAACACGCTTGTCAGTAAGCCTTGGTTTCTCTGTCTCAGCCTGAAGGAGGGTAAGCCCTCCAGACCATCTGCCTTCCTGCCACCTACCGTGGATGATCTTGGCTCCCTCACCTGTGACACGTGTGTTCTCCAGGGAATCTTTGTAGAGATTAAACAATAAAACTATATGCAAAGGGGATAATTATTTGCTAGACAGCAGGCACAAAACAAAAAATAAAATTATTTTATTTCATGAAAATGGGAGGTAGGTCTCCCAATTAAACATTCCTGATCGAATCCCAACAAGGACTTTAATTTACCTGCCAGAAATTGTAAAATAACCTTTCTTTTTTAAAGGTTGTATCCATTCTCCCTACTTTTTACCAATCCTGGCTGCTATCCTGAAAATCTATTCCCAGAACTTGGCATCCATCTCCCATATTTAAATCCTTTAAGTTTGAAATTATGATGAAGCTTGGGCACATAAAGATTCACACCATAATTCACAGAATAAACAAAGACCACAAGAACAGGGCCACCTCCAGACCCCATGTGCTCAGGACAGGCTCCAAACTTCATAAAATCTGATGCATGCTGTTTGAACAGAAAGAAAATTGAATGCTATCAAGGAGGCTGACACAGAGCACTGGCCGGCTCAAGAGACGACTCCTTCACCCCTCGTCTGACTTAAGTCATCTAACAGTTATCAGTTGATCTCTAACTAAAAGTAAAACAGGGGTAGGGTTGGAAAGTAACATTTTTCCTACAATATATACATATTGTCAACTAAAAATTGGCACTTGTCATCTTCCTCTGATTTGATTAAATCATGAGCCACTGCAGCTGCTGACCTTCAACGCCCTCTGAAAGTAGTTCAGGGTGGAGATCAGGAATGGGGTGCTCTGTGCTCTGGGAAAATGGGCAGAAAAGCCTTCAGATAGTTAGACATTTTCAGGAAATTTTAAGAGCCCAAATTCTTTCATCTCCTCCTATCTAGAAAAGCACTAAAATCATTAACAGAGACACCTGCTCCTCGACTAGCAGCAGCCTCTGCCTTAACGTATACTTGACTGCACGTCCCCCTTCACTGAAATCTCATATACTGCTGAGCTCCCCCTCATCTTCAGAGCACTTCCTCCGAGCTCTCTGAGATGCTGACACCTGGGCTCTGGTTCTCATTTTGCCCCAGATAAAACAACCCACAACTCTCATGTTGTGTGGTTTATTGACAGTATCACAAAAATGAAGCTTACATACTTGAACTCATAGTAAACATTCATTATAAAACATTTCTTGACTTAAATTACTTTTTTAAAGTAAATAATTATTCCATTTCTTAAATATAGCATTTTTAAATATAAATTAACAGATATTTGTGAATCTTAGGAAAATATATTCTGGAAAAATTTTTAGCTAATTAATAAAAAAGCTATTGTGTGGAGTTATAGAAATTCAGAAGTGGAAAAGAATATTATTGTAACTCAAGTTCTTGTTTTAATTGCAGAGATCCTGAGGCCTCAGAAGACATATAAATTTGCCTGATTTTATACACTGTCCTTTAACAGAAAGCCTAGAACTAAGATCCTGGTCTTTGAGAAACCAACACTTGCTCAGCTGGTGCAGGGTGAACTTTATGAAAATGGGTCATGAGAAAGAACCAGAATGTGGGGTCCTGGGTGAGGCAGCGGAGGAAAGGAGGGTCTCACCTGGTAGTGGGTGAGAAATAGGCTCCTGCAGTGCTGGTGCACTCTCAAGTGCCTCCCTCAAGTGCCTGAAAACTACTGTTTAGCACACCTGCCACCGAAACGCACACAAGCTGTTTAACTAGAAGGCTGACCAGGAGGCTTTCTCAGTGACACAACAAGCTATTTTCACGTTAACTCTACAACTACAAGAAGAGAAAGAATAGAAAGCTGATATTAATTATTAATAATTTACACCAAGAACCAAGGAATTTCCAGGAGAAATATAAAGACTTGTTGGAAGTTTCATTATGTGAACTTACTGCCAATTCAGTTGTCTTAAAAATTGTTCTATAAAATATATTGTCCTTTGCTGCTCCAAATCACATTTGAAAGAAATAATGTTTCTTAAGGGTGTTTCTGGAATTTTCTTCTATTTTCTAACACCAAATCTCAGAGCTTTAAAGAATTGCAGGGTTGGAATTTGGTCCACTCTTCTCTAGGCAATTTATTGTTCCTTCAAAGAACAAGGGGGGAATCACATAGAAAAGCATTTGAGCATCAGGCTGCTTACATTTCCTCCGGAAGTCTTGGAAAATAATGTGGAAATGAACAGCAGGACAGAATCCTGGTTGGAGGGTCACTGGCTAGAAGGTGAGAACAAATGTGTTCTCCAACATGCTCTGGTAGCCACTAGTTTAAATGAACTGAGCATACACGCACCTCTACGTGAAAATCTCAACCGTTACCAATCGCTCAGTGCAGCCCGAAGCAATAAACGGACTGCAGAGGTCCCCGGCGGCTCATCGTGGTGTCTTACACCACGTGCAGGATGATCGGTTCCTCCCCGCCCACTCCCTCCCCTCCCCTCGAGGGAGATGGCTGGTCCACAGCTGAGCTTACCTCATAGCAAGCTGTCTCTCAGCCCTCTGTCTAAAGCAAGATAAAAGCAGGAAAGCTACCTGGGACTATACAGAACCATCCCAAAAGGGAACTGAAGCACCTTTCTTCCCTCCTCTCTGCTGCCTGGAATGTGGACCTGATGGTTAACCCTCAGGCAGTCACTTTGGGCCATCAGGTTGATGGGCTGAAGATAACAGGCATCTTGTTCTCTGACCCAGGGGTCATCATGCAAACCAGCCCTGGGCTACCGATTGCTTGACTTCTTTATGTAAGAAGGAAATACAATTTTAGCATGTTTTAGCCACTGCTGTTATCTGGGGAACTAAGTGTTGTACATTGCCATGGTAAGACCTAATAATAAAGTTAAATATTCACCAAAAACTATTTACCAAATAGTTAATAAATGATAAAGAGATCTTGATTTTTGTTTTAATGCTATGAAATGTAAATCGTTTCAGCATATGCCAATAAAACAAGACACTGTGGAGATAAAGCAAAACAGAATTTGTAGAACAGAGACCAAAAGCATCCTCCTCTCCAAGGCACAGGAGGACAGCCGTGACTCTACGTGACAAGGCTGGAGTCACATGGGCTCCCTGTTTTCCTTGTCTTGGGTTGTGTTCTGTTTCCGACCTTGGGAAAAATGGATAAGACTGCTGGTCAAATCATTTCAAGAACAGCTTCCATCGTGTAGAACCCATATCTCTTCCTTTCCTCTGCCTCCTGGAATGTTCTGACACAATTAATCAGTCCAGCCTTCTAAACTGAGCAAATGGAGCTCAATCAATCTGCTTTTAGACACAGTTAAGAAATAGACATTGAAAAGCATAACTAGGAAATCTTATCTTCCAGAGGTCATTGCACAGATGAAATAGGAGAATATCTGTGAATCACTCTGTAAACACTAAGTACAATACAAACAATAGTAGTACTGATTCTATGTCACATTCATCAAAAAAGGAAAACAGAACAGTTTTCTACCAGAAGGAGAAGGTGCTTTGCAATTTTCTGTCACTTTAATTCTTCAAAAGTTTCTATAAAATTGATGTCTTTAGAAAAATCAATGCACATTAGGGACTAATTTTAATTCCTTCATCTCCCCTGGTTTAACACATATCAAGAATGTTACCATTTCTAGACATTTTACTTAGGAAAGCCTTTGATATACATGAGGCACAGAACACGGCAAATTGTCAGTATCACTCAGGATAGGAAACCCATGTTTGATACCCGAACTTGAAGACATGAAGAAGATGCCTGACATGTCCCACTGACCTTTCAAGCTATTCTTTTTCAAACACTTGTTTCTTCTTGATCCAGAACAGACATGCATTTGTTGATGTGAGACTCTTTAAGTGAAAAGGTCAACCCATCATTACCACTTTAGAGACTGAAATCTTACCCTCCTCATCCATGTGGACATAGCATCCTTACTGATTCCTAACATGAAAAATGACCATCGATGACATCTCAGGATGCTCCAATACAGAGGTTCTCTGCTGCAGTGAGGAGGAAAGAGCTGTGTGCTTCAAGATGCACTTACTGTCTGTAGCTCACTTGGTAAGACAATGCAACTTGTCTAAGCTAAAACTTAAAAGTGGACAATAGAGACAACGTCCATGGCAAAGGGCATTTGGAGGCTAATTCCTTAGCCCCACTTAATCGCTTCTCAAGAGCCATGGGCAATATCTTAAGAAAGGCAGCAACGTGGTACCCAAGTCATCAAAACCTGCACCTCCTACTAGTTGACAGTAAAGCAAGTGTCATCTGGCTCAACAGATCTCCCTGTGTCTCTACAGTGTACGGCTAAATTTTCTTTATTTTCTCGGTCTGGGGACACTCCATTTTTGAAAATCCGCCTCTGTACAGTCAAAGTTCTTATTTCCCAATCACAATGCAGGCTTGAAGGGGGAATAACAGAGCTGACAAAACATTGATCACTATTTATTCCTTGATAAATTTTTGGCACATGGACTAAAAATCTTTGGGTCAGTTGGACATCAAGATTGTATCTAATTTACCCAATTGTCAACTGTCATTTTACTACCAGCTCCTGAAACAGTCGCGTGGTCACTAGGTATTTTTTCCTTCCCTTGACCCATGGATTTGATGATTTCTAACCAGACACAATAGATTTTTGAAAAGAAATCTGTTTCACCTTTTGCTTTTAAACTAAATTTGTGTACCTGACCCTGACTTCACTCTAACATTCACAAAAAGCTATCCAAGAACACCCCCTTTTGACATCATCTGTAGATGTCTTGAATACACTGCTGAGCTGATTCTTCCAGATCATTAAAATATATATGTCCATTATGCTGTGGTCCTCTTCAATTTGTGGTGTTTTCAGTAATCATTACCTCTTTTAATAATTTATTACACATTTAGCATTTCTTTATCCAATACAGTTACATTAGTATATAAGATTTCAAAAGAACTGGTTTCTCAAAATGATGATATTTAACATCTATGGCCTTTTCTTAATCAAGTAATTCCATAAGGCTGTCAAGGACAGCAGTGAAAGTTGTGTGTGGTGATTGCTGCTTCAGAGTCTCCGGTCCTGCCCCATGATCTTGCATGTGTTTACGCATCCTTGTGAATGTCAACACATCAGTCTATTAGGAGCTGAAATTCAACTACCTGGATGCTAATTTTTCTTTTTAAAAACAATAAACTCAACTTCCCCTACAAATTCTTTATTGTTTCTCATACTGAGGCTCACCACTTTTCCTAATATATATATTTGGTGGGGAGGGGGGCACAGCCCTGAAAGCCTGCAGACAGCACCAACTCTATAAGATTAACCAGAGGTGGCCGTGGATATTATGTGACTTCAGCCACTGAGCACGAGCACCTGCTGTCCCTCCAACTGTTCTGCCTCCATTGCTGACATCCCTGAAGGTCACTACCTCTTGTAAAATTCTACAACATTACAGTTCATATATTTTTAAAGGTATCAATTTGTGAAAGTCGTCTGTTGTTTGTGTAAAATGGGGGGGGGTACTTGCCATTGCTCGTTTCAGGCTAAACTAAGTCCAGAAGGACACACACACTCAGTTCTAAGTGCCCCCAAAGAAAAGTTCAAAAGGCTTCGGGACAGTGGTGACACTCAAACCTTTGGAATTTTGAGCTCTATGAAAGTATCACTTATTAAGAAATTAAGCATTATAATTCTAGACCAAGAGAAACAGAATCCCCCACAAGTTACTTACCAGAATTTTTTTAAAGAAACTATCTTCCCTAAAATCCAATGATAAATCAAATATCCATGGAAAGAATATAGAACAGTAATACCAAGCAACAATTTCTACACTAATGCTGATTAGCCATCAGCCCAAACCAAAGGACATAGAAATAAGACACTTGGAGATAAAGAGATGGAAGAGAGGTATTAAAAAACAAGAATAAAAAGAAGTAATGGCCCTATGGAAACCTGCCCACTTTTTTGAAATAATTACTTGGTTAAAGGAACTCACTCGTGAGGATTGGAAATGCACCAAGAGGAAATCTAGCAGGGAAAAGAAGCAGAAGCAGGTCTCAGTTTTCTCCGAGGCTGATCCTAAATGAAAAAAATTTCCTTGGCTTCCACAATACACAACCTGCATTGATGTCTAAGCAGAAGAGTGAGGAGGAGAGAAAACCGAATGTGTGTGGAAGCCATCCTTCACCAACACTGCTGGAAACACAGAACTATGGTGTTGGGGCACTGCCCGACCGATATATATAACAGCAGGAATAAGCTCTAACTAGGTTTCTGAGCGATAAATGCTTTTAGCTTTAAATCTACTCAAGTAAACATACAGAGAAATCATGGTAAGTGCTTGAGGTGTAGCCTTGCTGTTTAGGTGAGATAAAGGAATGCTTCTATACTTGTTCCATTTTGGAAACACATGTGAGTGGAAGCCAACCTTCACCTATGTTTCTGAGAACCCAGAGTTTCTCGCCTCGGGGAATTACGGTACTTACATACATAAGTGAAGGCACAAGCTCCAGGTGGCTTTTCCTTTCCAAAGAGCATTTACTTGAAACCAGCTTTCAGAATCATGCAGAGAAATCAGAGTTAGTGTTTCTATGTCACTCCACCTTTTATGCTGTATGAAAGAACTCCACACCACATGCCCAATTTTCAGATATGCATGAGTTTGGAAGCCGTCCTTCAACTAGCTAATTGGGAACCCACAGTTTCTGGGGTTGGGAAACTACGCTACATACATATCTATGGGGATGCACTAGTACCAAAATGGTTGTTCACTGCAAACCGTGTTTACTTGCAACCGGCTCTGAAAAACATACTGAGAAATCAAAGTGTTCCAGTGTCACTTAACCTTCAATGCTGGATGAAAGAACGCCTCTCCACATGATAACTTCTGACATTTGAATGTGTGTTGGAGCTGTCCTTCACCTAAATTGTTGGAAACCCAGAGTTTCTGGTCTAGGGGATCTACGCTACTTACATATGTAACAGGAGGCAGTCGCTCCAACGCGGTTTTCCTAAGCAAACCGCTTTAACTTTGAAACCGGCGTTAGTAAACATGCTGAGAAATCAGAGAATGTGTTTCTACATGTCACTCTGCCTTTTATGCTGGATGAAAGAACGCCACTCCACATGCTCTATTTTCAGATCTGTATAAGAGTGGAGGCCGTCCTTCACCAAGCTTGTTGGGAACCCAGAATTTCTGGACTAGGGAAACAACGCTGCTTTCATATATATGCGGACAAACTAGCACCAACTCACATTTCCACTGCAAAATGTTTTTACTTGAAACGGATTTCAGAAACATGCTAAGAAATCAGAGTGAGTGTTTCAGTATGTCACTTAACCTTCAATGGTGGAAGAAGGAAAGCCTCCCAACATGCTCACTTCTGACATCTAAATATGAGTTGGAGCCATTCTTCACATAACTTCTTCGAAAACAAGGGTTTCTGGTCTAGGGGAACTTCACTGCTTACATATCTAAGCAGAGGCTCTCGCTCGAAAGCGGTTTTCCACAGCAAATCGCTCTTCCTTAGAAACTGGCATTAGGAAACCTGCTGAGAATTCAGAGTGACTATTTCTGTATGTCACTTAACCTTCAATGCTGGATGAAAGAATGCCTCTCCACAAGATCACTTCCGACATTTGAATTTGTGTTGGAGACGTCCTTCTCCTAACATGTTGGAAAACCAGAGTTTCTGGAATACGGGAACTACCCAATTTACATTTCAAAGCGCAGGAACTCGATTCAAAGCAGTTTACCAAAGCAAAGTGATTTTTCTTTGAAACCAGCATTTCACAGTAAACATAAAAGGCAGAGTGAGATGTACAAACACGTTCTCTGATTTCTCAATATGTTTCTTAAACCTGGTTTCAAGTAAAAGTGGTTTGCAGTGAAAAACTGAGTTCGTGCTAGTATGTCCCCATATATATGAAAGCAGCAAAGTTTTCCTTGGACTGAAAATATGGGTTTCCAACAAGCTAGGTGAAAGGCGGCTTCCACACTTCTACATTCCTGAAAATTGAGCATGTGGAGAGGCGTCCTTTCATCCAGAACAAAAGGCAGAGGGACTTCCAGACACACATTCTCTGATTTCTGAGCATGTTTCTTACGCCGGTTTCAATGTAAAAGCGGTTTGATCTGGAAAAAGAAGTTGGAACGAGTGCCCCCCCTTACATATGTAAGTAGCTTAGTTCCCCTATACAAGAAAATCTGGGGTTCCAACAAGTAAGGTGAAGGACGGCTCCAAGAGAAATTCAGATGTCAAAAGTGAGCTTATGGAGAGGCTTCTTTCATCCAGCCTTGAAGGTTAAGTTACATACAGAAACAAGTACTCTGATTTCTCAGCATGTTTCTCAAAGCCGGTTTCAAGTAAAAGCAGTTTGCAGTGAAAAATCGAGTTCGTGCTAGTACATACACATATATTGGAAAGTGCAGTTTACCTTGGACTGAAACACTGGGTTTCCAAAAAGCTAGGTGAAGAACGGCTTTCACACTCATACAGATCTGATAAATGAGCATGTTGAGAGGCGTTCCTTCATGCAGCATAAAAGGCAGAGATATTCTAGACACAAATTCTCTGATTTCTAAGCATGTTTCCTAACGCCTTTTTCAATGTTAAACCAGTTTGCTGTGGAAAACCACTTTAGAGCGAGTGCCTCCCCTTACATATGTAAGAAGCGTAGTGCCCCTATACAAGAAACTTTGGTTTTCCAACTAGTTAGGTGAAGGACAGCTCCAACACAAATGCAGATGTGAGAAGTGAGCTTGTGAAGAGACGTTCTTTTATCCAGCATTAAAAGTTACGTGACATACATAAACATTTACTCCGATTTCTCAGCATGCTTCTCAAGGCCCGTTTCAACTAAAAGCGGTTTGCAGTGTAAAACCGAGGTCATGCTTGTTCGTCCCTATATATATGAAAGTAGCTTAGTTTACCTTAACTGAAACTCAGGGTTTCCAACAACCTAGGTGAAGTATGGCTTCGAAAATCATACAGCTCTGAAAATTGAGCATGTGGAGATACGTTCTTTCATGCAGCATAAAATGCAGAGGTATTCTTCACACACACCCTCTGACTTCTCAGCAGGTTTCCTACCACCGTTTTCAATGTAAAACCGATTTGCTGTGGAAAACCAAGTTGGAGCAAGTGCCTCCCGTTAGATATGTAAGCAGCTTAATTCCTCTATACCAGAAACTATGCGTTTCCAACAAGTTATTTGAAGAACAGCTTCAAAACACATTTAGATATCCGACGTGAACTTATGGAGTGGCATTCCTTCATCAAGCATTGAAGGTTAAGGGACATACAGAAACAGTTACTCTGATTTCTCAGCATGGTTGTCATAGCCGCTTTCAAGTAAAGGCAGTTTGCAGTGTAAAATCGAGTTCGTACTAGTACGTCCCGATATAGATGGAAACAGCGTAGTTTATATTGGGCTGAAACTATGGGTTTCCAACAAGCTAGGTGAATTACGGCTTCCACACTCATACAGTTATGAAAATTGAGCATGTTCAGAGGAGTTCCTTCATGCAGCATAAAATGCAGAGGTAATATAGACACACACTCTCTAAAATTTCAACATGTTTCCTAATGCCGTTTTCAATGTAAAAGCGATTTAGTGTGAAAAACACGGAGCAAGTTCCTCCCCTTAGATATGTAACTAGTGCAGTTCCCCTATAACAGAAACTCTGGTTTTCCAACAAGTTAGGTGAAGGAAGTCTCCAAAACAAATTCAGATGTCAGAAGTAAGCCTGTGGAGAGGCGTTTTTTCACCCAGCATTGAAGGTTAAGTGATATACAGAAACAAATTCTCTGAGTTGTCAGCATGTTTCTCAAAGCCGGTTTCAAATAAAAGTGGTTTGCAGTGTAAAACCAAGTCCGTGCTAGTAACTCCCGATATATATGAAAGAAGCGTAGTTTCCATTGGACTGAAACTCTGGGTTTCCAACAAGGTAGGTAAAGGATGGCTTCAACACTCATTCAGTTCTGAGTATTGAGATTGTGGAGAGACATTCGTTTGTCTAGCATAAAGGTAATGGTTTCCAGTAGAAACACCTACACTGGATTCTCAGTATGTTTCCTAGTGCTGGTTTGAAGTTCATGCAGTTTTCATTGTAAATCCGAGTTGGAAGTAGTAACTCCACATTTCTACAAATGTAGTGAATTTACCCAATCATAAAAAACTGTGTTCCCAACAAGCTAGCTGACAGAAGACTTTCACACACACTTAACTCTCAGAATTGTGCAAGTGGAGAGATGTTCGTTCATCTAGCATGAAGGGAATGGGTTGCAGTAGAAACACTTGTTCTGGATTCTCAGTATGTTTTCCTAGGGCCGGTTGGATATTCATGCACTTCACACTGAAAAACAGAGTTGGAGCTTGAACCTCCCAAAATATATTAATTTCACACAGTTTCGCACAGAAAAGAAACTGTGTGTTCCCAAAAAACTATGTGGTTGACACATTTCATACTCATTTAAATGCCAGAATTCAGAATGTGATGAGACGTTCGATCATCTAGCATTAAGGGAATGGGTTGTAGAAACATGTACTCGGGTTTCTCAGTATGTTTTCAACTGCCGGTTTGAAGTTAATGCAGTTTTCACTGTAAAACCGAGTTGGAACTACTACCGCCCCAAATATATATAAATAGTGTTGTTTCCAACTGAAAAGAAACATAGTGTTCCCAACAAGCTATGTGAATGACGGCTTTCACACACATTTATTTCTCAGATCTGAGCATGTGGAGAGAAGTTCGTTCATCTAGTATAAAGTTAGTGGGTTGCAGAAGAAACACTTACTCTGGTATTACAGTATGCTTCCTAGCGTCGGTTTGAAATTCATGCAGTATTCCCTTTAATACCGTGTTGGAGCAAGAACATCCCCATATATATGTATGTACTGTTTTTCCAACTGAACAGAAATTTTATGTTCTCAAGAAGATAGGTGAAAGACCACTTTGATGCACACTGATTACTCAAAATTGAGCCTGAGGAGAGGCGATCGACCATCAAATATAATGGGAATGTTTTGCAGTTGAAACACTTATTCTCTTTTCTCAGTATGTTTCGTACTGCTGGCTAGAAGTTCATGCAGATTTCATTTTAAATTAAAGTTGGAGATAGCACCAACCCTTCCAAAAGTATGTAGCATTTATTCAAACTGAAAAGAAACTTACTGTTCCCAACAAGAAACCTGAAAAACGGCTTTCACACAAACACTTACTTTAGAACTGAGATTGTAGACAGAAATTCGTTCATTTAGCATAAAAGAGATGGTTTGCAGTAGGAACATTTACTCAGCGTTCTAAACCGGTATTCTAGAGTCAGTTTGTAGTTCATGCAGTTTTCACAGTAAAACGGTATTGGAGATAGAAAATCGAAATATATATACATGCAGTGTATATCCCACTGAAAAGAAAATGTGTTCCCAAGAAGCAGCTGCAGAATGGTTTCACACAAATTATCTTTCTGAGCTACTCATGTAGTGAGAAGAACGTTCATCTAGCACAAAGGGAACGGGTTGCATAAGAAACACTGACTCAGGATACTAAGTTTGTTTCAAAGTGCCGATCAGAAATTCATGCAGTTATCGACATAAAATATTATTGGAATTAGAATTTACCAATATATACGAATGTAGTGTAGTTTCCCAAAGAAAAGAATCTTTAATGTCTAAACAAGATAAGTGAATAGAAAATAATACATAAAAACACATAAAATTGAGCATGTGCAGGGACATTCGTTCATCTAGCACAAAGGGAACTGGTTGCAGGAGAAATACTTACTCTGATTTCTCAGAATGTTTCCTACTGCCGGTTTGAAGATCCTGTAGTTTTCACGCTAAAACCGAGTTGGAGCTTCTACCTCACCATATATATGTATGCAGTGGAGTTTACAACTGAAAAGAAAATTTGTGTACCTTTCAAGCTAGGTGAAGGACGGCTTTCACACACACTTATCTCTCAGAACTGAGCATGTGGAGAGAGGTTCGTTCATCCAGCACAAAGGGAAAGGGCTGCAGGAGAAACATTTACTCTGGTTTCTCAGTCTGCTTCCTAGTGCCGGTTTCAAGTTCCTGCGGTTTTCACTGTAAAACAGAGTTGGTGCTTTTACATCCCCATATATATGTATGGAGTGGAGTTTGCAACTGAAAATAAATTTTGTGGTCTCTTCAAGCTAGATGAAGGACGGCTTTCACACACACTTACCTCGCAGAACTGAGCATGTGGGGAGACGTTCGTTCATTGAGTACAAAGGGAAGGGGTTGCAGGGGAAAAACTTACTCTGGTTTCTCAGTCTATTTCAAGGGCCGGTTGGAAGTTCCTGGGGTTTTCACAGTAAAACCTAGTTGGAGCCTGAACCTCCCCATATATATGTATGTACTGGAGTTTGGAACTGAAAGGAAAATTTCTGTTGCCTTCAAACAAGATCAAAGATGGCCTTCACACACACTTATCTCTCAGAACTGAGCATGTGGAGAGACGTTCGTTCATCCAGCACAAAGGGAACGGGTTGCAGGAGAAACCCTTACTCTGGTTTCTTAGTCTGTTTCCTAATGCCGGTTTGAAGTGCCTGCCGTTTTCACTGTAAAACCGAGTTGGAGCTTGTACCTCCCCATATATATGTATGGAGTGGAGTTTGCAACTGAAAAGAAAATTTGTGTTCCATTCAAGCTAGGTGAAGGACGGATTTCACACACAATTATCTCTCAGAACTGAGCATGAGGAGAGACGTTCGTTTATCCAGCCCAAAGGGAACGGGTTGCAGGAGATACACTTAATCTGGTCTCTCAGTCGGTTTCCTAGTGCCGGTTTGAAGTGCCTGCCGTTTTCACTGTAAAACCGAGTTGGAGCTTGTACCTCCCCATATATATGTATGGAGTGGAGTTTGCAACTGAAAAGAAACTTTGTGTTCCCTTCAAGCCAGGTGAAGGACGGCTTTCACACACACTTATCTCTCAGAACTGAGCATGTGGAGAGACGTTCGTTCATCTAAAACAAAGGGAACGGGTTGCAGGAGAAACACTTCCTCTGGTTTCTCAGTATGTTTCCTAGTGCCGGTTTGAAGTGCCAGCCGTTTTCACAGTAAAACCGAGTTGGAACTTGTACCTCCCCATATATATGTATGGAGTGGAGTTTGCAACTGAAAAAAAACTTTGTGTTCCCTTCAAGCTAGGTGAAGGACGGCTTTCACACACACTTATCTCTCAGAACTGAGCATGTGGAGAGACGTTCGTTCATCCAGCACAAAGGGAACGGGTTGCAGGAGAAACCCTTACTCTGGTTTCTCAGTCTGTTTCCTAGTGCCGGTTTGAAGTGCCTGCCGTTTTCACTGTAAAACTGAGTTGGAGCTTGTACCTCCCCATATATATGTATGGAGTGGAGTTTGCAAATGAAAAGAAACTTTGTGTTCACTCCAAGCTAGGTGAAGGACGGCTTTCACACACACTTATCTCTCAGAATTGAGCATGTGGAGAGACGATCGTTTATCCAGCACAAAGGGAACGGTTTGCAGGAGAAACAATTACTCTGATTTCTCAGTTTGTTTCCTAGTGCCGGTTTGAAGTGCCTGCCGTTTTCACTGTAAAACCGAGTTGGAGCTTGTACCTCCCCATATATATGTATGGAGTGGAGTTTGCAACTGAAAAGAAACTTTGTGTTCCCTTCAAGCTAGGTGAAGGACGGCTTTCACACACACATATCTCTCAGAACTGAGCATGTGGAGAGACGTTCGTTTATCCAGCACAAAGGGAACGGGTTGCAGGAGAAACAATACCTCTGGTTTCTCAGTATGTTTCCTAGTGCCGGTTTGAAGTGCCTGCCGTTTTCACTGTAAAAACGAGTTGGAGCTAGTACCTCCCCATATATAAGTATGGAGTGGAGTTTGCAACTGAAAAGAAACTCTGTGTTCCCTTCAAGCTAGGTGAAGGACGGCTTTCAAACACACTTATCTCTCAGAACTGAGCATGTGGAGAAACGATCGTTTATCCAGCACAAAGGGAATGGGATGCAGTAGAAACACTTAGTCTGCTTTCTCAGTCTTTTTCCTAGTGCCGGTTTGAAGTGCATACCGTTTTCACTGTAAAACCGAGTTGGAGCTTGTACATTCCCATATATATGTATGGAGTGGAGTTTGCAACTGAAAAGAAACTTTGTGTTCCCTCCAAACTAGGTGAAGGACGGCTTTCACACACACTTATCTCTCAGAACTGAGCATGTGGAGAGACGTTCGTTCATCCAGCACAAAGGGAACGGGTTGCAGGAGAAACAATTCCTCTGGTTTCTAAGTCTGTTTCCTAGTGCCGGTTTGAAGTGCCTGCCGTTTTCACAGTAAAATCGAGTTGGGGCTTGTATCTCCCCATATATATGTAAGGAATCGAGTTTGCAACTGAAAAGTAACTTTGTGTTCCCTTCAAGCAAGTTGAAGGACGGCTTTCACACACACTTATCTCTCAGAACTGAGCATGTGGAGAGACGTTCGTTCATCCAGCACAAAGGGAACGGGTTGCAGGAAAAACAATTGCTCTGGTTTCTCAGTTTGTTTCCTAGTGCCGGTTTGAATTGCCTGCCGTTTTCACTGTAAAACCGAGTTGGAGCTTGTACCTCCCCATATATATGTATGGAATGGAGTTTGCAACTGAAAAGAAACTCTGTGTTCCCTTCAATCTAGGTGAAGGACGGCTTTCACACACACTTAACTCTCAGAACTGAGCATGTGGAGAGACGTTCGTTCATCCAGCACAAAGAGAACGGGTTGCAGGAGAAACAATTCCTCTGCTTTCTCAGTCTGTTCCCTAGTGCCGGTTTGAAGTGCCTGCCGTTTTCACTGTAAAACCGAGTTGGAGCTTGTACCTCCCCATATATATGTATGGAGTGGAGTTTGCAACTGAAAAGAAACTTTGTGTTCCCTTCAAGCTAGGTGAAGGACGGCTTTCACACACACTTATCTCTCAGAACTGAGCATGTGGAGAGACGTTCGTTCATGCAGCACAAAGGGAACGGGTTGCAGGAGAAACCATTACTCTGGTTTCTCAGTATGTTTCCTAGTGCCGGTTTGAAGTGCCTGCCGTTTTCACTGTAAAACCGAGTTGGAGCTTGTTCCTACCCATATATATGTATGGAGTGAAGTTGGCAACTGAAAAGAAACTATGTGTTCCCTTCAAGCTAGG
This sequence comes from Vicugna pacos, assembly GCF_048564905.1. Taxonomy (NCBI): domain Eukaryota; kingdom Metazoa; phylum Chordata; class Mammalia; order Artiodactyla; family Camelidae; genus Vicugna; species Vicugna pacos. The sequence goes on along the minus strand of NW_027328758.1, from coordinate 84,560 downwards.
TGAAGGACGGCTTTCACACACACTTATGTCTCAGAACTGAGCATGTGGAGAGACGTTCGTTCATCTAGCACAAAGGGAACTGGGTGCAGGAGAAACACTTAATCTGATTTCTCAGAATGTTTCCTACTGCCGGTTTGAAGATCCTGTAGTTTTCACGCTAAAACCGAGTTGGAGCTTCTACCTCACTATATATATGTATGCAGTGGAGTTTACAACTGAAAAGAAAATTTGTGTACCTTTCAAGCTAGGTGAAGGACGGCTTTCACACACACTTATCTCTCAGAACTGAGCATGTGGAGAGAGGTTCGTTCATCCAGCACAAAGGGAACGTGCTGCAGGAGAAACATTTACTCTGGTTTCTCAGTCTGTTTCCTAGTGCCGGTTTCAAGTTCCTGCGGTTTTCACTTTAAAACAGAGTTGGAGCTTGTACCTCCCCATATATATGTATGTACTGGAGTTTGGAACTGAAAGGAAAATTTCTGTTGCCTTCAAACAAGATCAAAGATGGCCTTCACACACACTTATCTCTCAGAACTGAGCATGTGGAGAGACGTTCGTTCATCCAGCACAAAGGGAACGGGTTGCAGGAGAAACCCTTACTCTGGTTTCTCAGTCTGTTTCCTAATGCCGGTTTGAAGTGCCTGCCGTTTTCACTGTAAATCCGAGTTGGAGCTTGTACCTCCCCATATATATGTATGGAGTGGAGTTTGCAACTGAAAAGAAACTTTGTGTTCCCTTCAAGCTAGGTGAAGGACGGCTTTCACACACACTTATCTCTCAGAACTGAGCATGTGGAGAGACGTTCGTTCATCCAGCACAAAGGGAACGGGTTGCAGGAGAAACCCTTACTCTGGTTTCTCAGTCTGTTTCCTAGTGCCGGTTTGAAGTGCCTGCCGTTTTCACTGTAAAACCGAGTTGGAGCTTGTACCTCCCCATATATATGTATGGAGTGGAGTTTGCAACTGAAAAGAAACTTTGTGTTCCCTTCAAGCTAGGTGAAGGACGGCTTTCACACACACTTATCTCTCAGAACTGAGCATGTGGAGAGACGTTCGTTCATCCAGCACAAAGGGAACGGGTTGCAGGAGAAACCCTTACTCTGGTTTCTCAGTCTGTTTCCTAGTGCCGGTTTGAAGTGCCTGCCGTTTTCACTGTAAAACTGAGTTGGAGCTTGTACCTCCCCATATATATGTATGGAGTGGAGTTTGCAAATGAAAAGAAACTTTGTGTTCACTCCAAGCTAGGTGAAGGACGGCTTTCACACACACTTATCTCTCAGAATTGAGCATGTGGAGAGACGATCGTTTATCCAGCACAAAGGGAACGGTTTGCAGGAGAAACAATTACTCTGGTTTCTCAGTTTGTTTCCTAGTGCCGGTTTGAAGTGCCTGCCGTTTTCACAGTAAAATCGAGTTGGGGCTTGTATCTCCCCATATATATGTATGGAGTGGAGTTTGCAACTGAAAAGAAACTTTGTGTTCCCTTCAAGCTAGGTGAAGGACGGCTTTCACACACACTTATCTCTCAGAACTGAGCATGTGGAGAGACGTTCGTTTATCCAGCACAAAGGGAACGGGTTGCAGGAGAAACAATTCCTCTGGTTTCTCAGTATGTTTCTTAGTGCCGGTTTGAAGTGCCTGCCGTTTTCACTGTAAAAACGATTTGGAGCTTGTACCTCCCCATATATAAGTATGGAGTGGAGTTTGCAACTGAAAAGAAACTCTGTGTTCCCTTCAAGCTAGGTGAAGGACGGCTTTCAAACACACTTATCTCTCAGAACTGATCATGTGGAGAAACGATCGTTTATCCAGCACAAAGGGAATGGGGTGCAGTAGAAACACTTAGTCTGCTTTCTCAGTCTTTTTCCTAGTGCCGGTTTGAAGTGCCTGCCGTTTTCACTGTAAAACCGAGTTGGAGCTTGTACCTCCCCATATATATGTATGGAGTGGAGTTTGCATCTGAAAAGAAACTTTGTGTTCCCTTCAAGCCAGGTGAAGGACGGCTTTCACACACACTTATCTCTCAGAACTGAGCATGTGGAGAGACGTTCGTTCATCTAAATCAAAGGGAACGGGTTGCAGGAGAAACACTTCCTCTGGTTTCTCAGTTTGTTTCCTAGTGCCGGTATGAAGTGCCTGCCGTTTTCACTGTAAAACCGAGTTGGAGCTTGTACCTCCCCATATATATGTATGGAGTGGAGTTGGCAACTGAAAAGAAACTTTGTGTTCCCTTCAAGCTAGGTGAAGGACGGCTTTCACACACACTTATCTCTCAGAACTGAGCATGTGGAGAGACGTTCGTTCATCCAGCACAAAGGGAACGGGTTGCAGGAAAAACAATTGCTCTGGTTTCTCAGTTTGTTTCCTAGTGCCGGTTTGAAGTGCCTGCCGTTTTCACTGTAAAACCGAGTTGGAGCTTGTACCTCCCCATATATATGTATGGAGTGGAGTTTGCAACTGAAAAGAAACTCTGTGTTCCCTTCAATCTAGGTGAAGGACGGCTTTCAAACACACTTATCTCTCAGAACTGAGCATGTGGAGAAACGATCGTTTATCCAGCACAAAGGGAATGGGATGCAGTAAAAACACTTAGTCTGCTTTCTCAGTCTTTTTCCTAGTGCCGGTTTGAAGTGCCTACCGTTTTCACTGTAAAACCGAATTGGAGCTTGTACATTCCCATATATATGTATGGAGTGGAGTTTGCAACTGAAAAGAAACTTTGTGTTCCCTCCAAACTAGGTGAAGGACGGCTTTCACACACACTTATCTCTCAGAACTGAGCATGTGGAGAGACGTTCGTTCATGCAGCACAAAGGGAACGGGTTGCAGGAGAAACAATTCCTCTGGTTTCTAAGTCTGTTTCCTAGTGCCGGTTTAAGTGCCTGCCGTTTTCACAGTAAAAACGAGTTGGGGCTTGTATCTCCCCATATATATGTATGGAGTCGAGTTTGCAACTGAAAAGTAACTTTGTGTTCCCTTCAAGCAAGTTGAAGGACGGCTTTCACACACACTTATCTCTCAGAAATGAGCATGTGGAGAGACGTTCGTTCATCCAGCACAAAGGGAACGGGTTGCAGGAAAAACAATTGCTCTGGTTTCTCAGTTTGTTTCCTAGTGCCGTTTTAAGTGCCTGCCGTTTTCACAGTAAAAACGAGTTGGGGCTTGTATCTCCCCATATATATGTAAGGAGTGGAGTTTGCAACTGAAAAGAAACTCTGTGTTCCCTTCAATCTAGGTGAAGGACGGCTTTCACACACACTTACCTCTCAGAACTGAGCATGTGGAGAGACGTTCGTTCATCCAGCACAAAGGGAACGGGTTGCAGGAGAAACATGTACTCTGGTTTCTCTGTCTTTTTCCTAGTGCCGGTTTGAAGTGCCTACAGTTTTCACTGTAAAACCGAGTTGGAGCTTGTATCTCCCCATATATATGTATGGAGTGGGGTTTGCAACTGAAAAGAAACTTTGTGTTCCCTTCAAGCTAGTTGAAGGACGGCTTTCACACACACTTATCTCTCAGAACTGAGCATGTGGAGAGACGTTCGTTCATCCAGCACAAAGGGAACGGGTTGCAGGAGAAACCCTTACTCTGGTTTCTCAGTCTTTTTCCTAGTGCCGGTTTGAAGTGCCTACCGTTTTCACTGTAAAACCGAGTTGGAGCTTGTACATTCCCATATATATGTATGGAGTGGAGTTTGCAACTGAAAAGAAACTTTGTGTTCCCTCCAAACTAGGTGAAGGACGGCTTTCACACACACTTATCTCTCAGAACAGAGCATGTGGAGAGACGTTCGTTCATCCAGCACAAAGGGAACGGGTTGCAGGAAAAACAATTGCTCTGGTTTCTCAGTTTGTTTCCTAGTGCCGGTTTGAAGTGCCTGCCGTTTTCACTGTAAAACCGAGTTGGAGCTTGTACCTCCCCATATATATGTATGGAGTGGAGTTTGCAACTGAAAAGAAACTCTGTGTTCCCTTCAATCTAGGTGAAGGACGGCTTTCACACACACTTACCTCTCAGAACTGAGCATGTGGAGAGACGTTCGTTCATCCAGCACAAAGGGAACGGGTTGCAGGAGAAACATGTACTCTGGTTTCTCTGTCTGTTTCCTAGTGCCGGTTTGAAGTGCCTACAGTTTTCACTGTAAAACCGAGTTGGAGCTTGTATCACCCCATATATATGTATGGAGTGGGGTTTGCAACTGAAAAGAAACTTTGTGTTCCCTTCAAGCTAGTTGAAGGACGGCTTTCACACACACTTATCTCTCAGAACTGAGCATGTGGAGAGACGTTCGTTCATCCATCACAAAGGGAACGGGTTGCAAGAGAAACCCTTACTCTGGTTTCTCAGTCTGTTTCCTAGTGCCGGTTTGAAGTGCCTGCAGTTTTCACTGTAAAACCGTGTTGGAGCTTGTAAGTCCCCATATATATGTATGGAGTGGAGTTTGCAACTGAAAATTAACTTTGTGTTCCCTTCAAGCTAGGTGAAGGACGGCTTTCAAACACAATTACCTCTCAGAACTGAGCATGTGGAGAGACGTTCGTTCATCCAGCACAAAGGGAAAGGGTTGCAGGAAAAACAATTGCTCTGGTTTCTCAGTTTGTTTCCTAGTGCCGGTTTGAAGTGCCTGCCGTTTTCACTGTAAAACCGAGTTGGAGCTTGTACCTCCCCATATATATGTATGAAGTGGAGTTTGCAACTGAAAAGAAACTTTGTGTTCCCTTCAAGCCAGGTGAAGGACGGCTTTCACACACACTTATCTCTCAGAACTGAGCATGTGGAGAGACGTTCGTTCATCTAAAACAAAGGGAACGGGTTGCAGGAGAAACAATTCCTCTGGTTTCTCAGTTTGTTTCCTAGTGCCGGTTTGAAGTCCCTGCCGTTTTCACAGTAAAACCGAGTTGGAACTTGTACCTCCCCATATATATGTATGGAGTGGAGTTTGCAACTGAAAAGAAACTTTGTGTTCCTTTCAAGCTAGGTGAAGGACGGCTTTCACACACACTTATCTCTCAGAACTGAGCATGTGGAGAGACGTTCGTTCAATCAGCACAAAGGGAACGGGTTGCAGGAGAAACCATTACTCTGGTTTCTCAGTCTGATTCCTAGTGCCGGTCTGAAGTGCCTGCCTTTTTCACTGTAAAACCGGGTTGGAGCTTGTACTTCCCCATATATATTTATGGAGTGGAGTTTGCAACTGAAGAGAAACTTTGTGTTCCCTTCAAGCTAGGTGAAGGACGGCTTTCACACACACTTATCTCTCAGAACTGAGCATGTGGAGAGACGTTCGTTCATCCAGCACAAAGGGAACGGGTTGCAGGAGAAACACTTCCTTTGGTTTCTCAGTCTGTTTCCTAGTGCCGGTTTGAAGTGCCTGCCGTTTTCACTGTAAAAACCTAGTTGGGGCTTGTACCTCCCCATATATATGTATGGAGTGGAGTTTGCAACTGAAAAGAAACTTTGTGTTCCCTTCAAGCTAGTTGAAGGACGGCTTTCACACACACTTATCTCTCAGAACTGAGCATGTGGAGAGACGTTCGTTCATCCAGCACAAAGGGAACGGGTTGCAGGAGAAACCCTTACTCTGGTTTCTCAGTCTGTTTCCTAGTGCCGGTTTGAAGTGCCTGCCGTTTTCACTGTAAAACCGAGTTGGAGCTTGTACCTCCCCATATATATGTATGGAGTGGAGTTTGCAACTGAAAAGAATCATTGTGTTCCCTTCAAGCTAGGTGAAGGACGGCTTTCACACACACTTATCTCTCAGAACTGAGCATGTGGAGAGACGTTCGTTCATCCAGCACAAAGGGAACGGGTTGCAGGAGAAACCCTTACTCTGGTTTCTCAGTCTGTTTCCTAGTGCCGGTTTGAAGTGCCTGCCGTTTTCACTGTAAAACCGAGTTGGAGCTTGTTCCTACCCATATATATGTATGGAGTGAAGTTGGCAACTGAAAAGAAACTATGTGTTCCCTTCAAGCTAGGTGAAGGACGGCTTTCACACACACTTATCTCTCAGAACTGAGCATGTGGAGAGACGTTCGTTCATCTAGCACAAAGGGAACTGGGTGCAGGAGAAACACTTACTCTGATTTCTCAGAATGTTTCCTACTGCCGGTTTGAAGATCCTGTAATTTTCACGCTAAAACCGAGTTGGAGCTTCTACCTCACCATATATATGTATGCAGTGGAGTTTACAACTGAAAAGAAAATTTGTGTACCTTTCAAGCTAGGTGAAGGACGGCTTTCACACACACTTATCTCTCAGAACTGAGCATGTGGAGAGAGGTTCGTTCATCCAGCACAAAGGGAACGTGCTTCTGGAGAAACATTTACTCTGGTTTCTCAGTCTGTTTCCTAGTGCCGGTTTCAAGTTCCTGCGGTTTTCACTGTAAAACAGAGTTGGTGCTTTTACATCCCCATATATATGTATGGAGTGGAGTTTGCAACTGAAAATAAATTTTGTGGTCTCTTCAAGCTTGATGAAGGACGGCTTTCACACACACTTACCTGTCAGAACTGAGCATTTGGGGAGACGTTCGTTCATTGAGTACAAAGGGAACGGGTTGCAGGGGAAAAACTTACTCTGGTTTCTCAGTCTATTTCAAGGGCCGGTTGGAAGTTCCTGGGGTTTTCACAGTAAAACCTAGTTGGAGCCTGAACCTCCCCATATATATGTATGTACTGGAGTTTGGAACTGAAAGGAAAATTTCTGTTGCCTTCAAACAAGATCAAAGATGGCCTTCACACACACTTATCTCTCAGAACTGAGCATGTGGAGAGACGTTCGTTCATCCAGCACAAAGGGAACGGGTTGCAGGAGAAACCCTTACTCTGGTTTCTCAGTCTGTTTCCTAATGCCGGTTTGAAGTGCCTGCCGTTTTCACTGTAAATCCGAGTTGGAGCTTGTACCTCCCCATATATAAGTATGGAGTGGAGTTTGCAACTGAAAAGAAACTTTGTGTTCCCTTCAAGCTAGGTGAAGGACGGCTTTCACACACACTTATCTCTCAGAACTGAGCATGTGGAGAGACGTTCGTTCATCCAGCACAAAGGGAACGGGTTGCAGGAGAAACCCTTCCTCTGGTTTCTCAGTCTGATTCCTAGTGCCGGTTTGAAGTGCCTGCCGTTTTCACTGTAAAACCGAGTTGGAGCTTGTACCTCCCCATATATATGTATGGAGTGGGGTTTGCAACTGAAAAGAAACTTTGTGTTCCCTTCAAGCTAGGTGAAGGACGGCTTTAACACACACGTATCTCTCAGAACTGAGCATGTGGAGAGACGTTCGTTCATTAGGCACAAAGGGAACGGGTTGCAGGAGAAACCCTTACTCTGGTTTCTCAGTCTGTTTCCTAGTGCCGGTTTGAAGTGCCTGCCGTTTTCACTGTAAAACCGAGTTGGAGCTTGTACCTCCCCATATATATGTATGGAGTGGAGTTGGCAACTGAAAAGAAACTTTGTGTTCCCTTCAAGCTAGGTGAAGAACGGCTTTCACACACACTTATCTCTCAGAACTGAGCATGTGGAGAGACGTTCGTTTATCCAGCACAAAGGGAACGGGTTGCAGGAGAAACAATTCCTCTGGTTTCTCAGTATGTTTCCTAGTGCCGGTTTGAAGTGCCTGCCGTTTTCACTGTAAAAACGAGTTGGAGCTTGTACCTTCCCATATATAAGTATGGAGTGGAGTTTGCAACTGAAAAGAATCATTGTATTCCCTTCAAGCTAGGTGAAGGACGGCTTTCACACACACTTATCTCTCAGAACTGAGCATGTGGAGAGACGTTCGTTCATCTAGCACAAAGGGATCTGGGTGCAGGAGAAACACTTACTCTGATTTCTCAAAATGTTTCCTACTGCCGGTTTGAAGATCCTGTAGTTTTCACGCTAAAACCGAGTTGGAGCTTCTACCTCACCATATATATGTATGCAGTGGAGTTTACAACTGAAAAGAAAATTTTTGTACCTTTCAAGCTAGGTGAAGGACGGCTTTCAAACACACTTATCTCTCAGAACTGAGCATGTGGAGAAACGATCGTTTATCCAGCACAAAGGGAATGGGATGCAGTAGAAACACTTTGTCTGCTTTCTCAGTCTTTTTCCTAGTGCCGGTTTGAAGTGCCTACCGTTTTCACTGTAAAACCGAGTTGGAGCTTGTACATTCCCTTATATATGTATGGAGTGGAGTTTGCAACTGAAAAGAAACTTTGTGTTCCCTCCAAACTAGGTGAAGGACGGCTTTCACACACACTTATCTCTCAGAACTGAGCATGTGGAGAGACGTTCGTTCATCCAGCACAAAGGGAACGGGTTGCAGGAGAAACAATTCCTCTGGTTTCTCAGTCTGTTTCATAGTGCCGGTTTGAAGTGCCTGCCGTTTTCACAGTAAAATCGAGTTGGGTCTTGTATCTCCCCATATATATGTATGGAGTCGAGTTTGCAACTGAAAAGTAACTTTGTGTTCCCTTCAAGCAAGTTGAAGTTCGGCTTTCACACACACTTATCTCTCAGAACTGAGCATGTGGAGAGACGTTCGTTCATCCAGCACAAAGGGAACGGGTTGCAGGAGAAACCCTTACTCTGGTTTCTCAGTCTGATTCCTAGTGCCGGTTTGAAGTGCCTGCCGTTTTCACTGTAAAACCGAGTTGGAGCTTGTACCTCCCCATATATATGTATGGAGTGGGGTTTGCAACTGAAAAGAAACTTTGTGTTCCCTTCAAGCTAGGTGAAGGACGGCTTTAACACACACGTATCTCTCAGAACTGAGCATGTGGAGAGACGTTCGTTCATTAGGCACAAAGGGAACGGGTTGCAGGAGAAACCCTTACTCTGGTTTCTCAGTCTGTTTCCTAGTGCCGGTTTGAAGTGCCTGCCGTTTTCACTGTAAAACCGAGTTGGAGCTTGTACCTCCCCATATATATGTATGGAGTGGAGTTGGCAACTGAAAAGAAACTTTGTGTTCCCTTCAAGCTAGGTGAAGAACGGCTTTCACACACACTTATCTCTCAGAACTGAGCATGTGGAGAGACGTTCGTTTATCCAGCACAAAGGGAACGGGTTGCAGGAGAAACAATTCCTCTGGTTTCTCAGTATGTTTCCTAGTGCCGGTTTGAAGTGCCTGCCGTTTTCACTGTAAAAACGAGTTGGAGCTTGTACCTTCCCATATATAAGTATGGAGTGGAGTTTGCAACTGAAAAGAATCATTGTGTTCCCTTCAAGCTAGGTGAAGGACGGCTTTCACACACACTTATCTCTCAGAACTGAGCATGTGGAGAGACGTTCGTTCATCTAGCACAAAGGGATCTGGGTGCAGGAGAAACACTTACTCTGATTTCTCAAAATGTTTCCTACTGCCGGTTTGAAGATCCTGTAGTTTTCACGCTAAAACCGAGTTGGAGCTTCTACCTCACCATATATATGTATGCAGTGGAGTTTACAACTGAAAAGAAAATTTTTGTACCTTTCAAGCTAGGTGAAGGACGGCTTTCAAACACACTTATCTCTCAGAACTGAGCATGTGGAGAAACGATCGTTTATCCAGCACAAAGGGAATGGGATGCAGTAGAAACACTTTGTCTGCTTTCTCAGTCTTTTTCCTAGTGCCGGTTTGAAGTGCCTACCGTTTTCACTGTAAAACCGAGTTGGAGCTTGTACATTCCCTTATATATGTATGGAGTGGAGTTTGCAACTGAAAAGAAACTTTGTGTTCCCTCCAAACTAGGTGAAGGACGGCTTTCACACACACTTATCTCTCAGAACTGAGCATGTGGAGAGACGTTCGTTCATCCAGCACAAAGGGAACGGGTTGCAGGAGAAACAATTCCTCTGGTTTCTCAGTCTGTTTCATAGTGCCGGTTTGAAGTGCCTGCCGTTTTCACAGTAAAATCGAGTTGGGTCTTGTATCTCCCCATATATATGTATGGAGTCGAGTTTGCAACTGAAAAGTAACTTTGTGTTCCCTTCAAGCAAGTTGAAGTTCGGCTTTCACACACACTTATCTCTCAGAACTGAGCATGTGGAGAGACGTTCGTTCATCCAGCACAAAGGGAACGGGTTGCAGGAGAAACCCTTTCTCGGTATTCTCAGTCTGTTTCCTAGTGCCGGATTGAAGTGCCTGCCGTTTTCACTGTAAAACCGAGTTGGAGCTTGTACCTCCCCATATATATGTATGGAGTGGAGTTGGCAACTGAAAAGAAACTTTGTGTTCCCTTCAAGCTAGGTGAAGGACGGCTTTCACACACACTTATGTCTCAGAACTGAGCATGTGGAGAGACGTTCGTTCATCCAGCACAAAGGGAACGGGTTGCAGGAGAAACCCTTACTCTGGTTTCTCAGTCTGTTTCCTATTGCCGGTTTGAAGTGCCTGCCGTTTTCACTGTAAAACCGAGTTGGAGCTTGTACCTCCCCATATATATGTATGGATTGGAGTTGGCAACTGAAAAGAATCTTTGTGTTCCCTTCAAGCTAGGTGAAGGACGGCTTTCACACACACTTATCTCTCAGAACTGAGCATGTGGAGAGACGTTCGTTCATCCAGCACAAAGGGAACGGGTTGCAGGAGAAACCCTTCCTCTGGTTTCTCAGTTTGTTTCCTAGTGCCGGTTTGAAGTGCCTGCCGTTTTCACTGTAAAACCGAGTTGGAGCCTGTACCTCCCCATATATATGTATGGAGTGTAGTTGGCAACTGAAAAGAAACTTTGTGTTCCCTTCAAGCTATGTGAAAGATGGCTTTCACACACACTTATCTCTCAGAACTGAGCATGTGGAGAGACGTTCGTTCATCCAGCACAAAGGGAACGGGCTGCAGGAGAAACCCTTACTCTGGTTTCTCAGTCTGTTTCCTAGTGCCGGTTTGAAGTGCCTGCCGTTTTCACTGTAAAACCGAGTTGGAGCTTGTTCCTACCCATATATATGTATGGAGTGAAGTTGGCAACTGAAAAGAAACTTTGTGTTCCCTTCAAGCTAGGTGAAGGACGGCTTTCACACACACTTATCTCTCAGAACTGAGCATGTGGAGAGACGTTCGTTCATCTAGCACAAAGGGATCTGGGTGCAGGAGAAACACTTACTCTGATTTCTCAGAATGTTTCCTACTGCCGGTTTGAAGATCCTGTAGTTTTCACACTAAAACCGAGTTGGAGCTTCTACCTCACCATATATATGTATGCAGTGGAGTTTACAACTGAAAAGAAAATTTTTGTACCTTTCAAGCTAGGTGAAGGACGGCTTTCACACACACTTATCTCTCAGAACTGAGCATGTGGAGAGAGGTTCGTTCATCCAGCACAAAGGGAACGTGCTGCAGGAGAAACATTTACTCTGGTTTCTCAGTCTGTTTCCTAGTGCCGGTTTCAAGTTCCTGCAGTTTTCACTGTAAAACAGACTTGGTGCTTTTACATCCCCATATATATGTATGGAGTGGAGTTTGCAACTGAAAATAAATTTTGTGGTCTCTTCAAGCTAGATGAAGGACGGCTTTCACACACACTTACCTCTCAGAACTGAGCATGTGGGGAGACGTTCGTTCATTGAGTACAAAGGAACGGGTTGCAGGGGAAAAACTTACTCTGGTTTCTCAGTCTATTTCAAGGGCCGGTTGGAAGTTCCTGGGGTTTTCACAGTAAAACCTAGTTGGAGCCTGAACCTCCCCACATATATGTATGTACTGGAGTTTGGAACTGAAAGGAAAATTTCTGTTGCCTTCAAACAAGATCAAAGATGGCCTTCACACACACTTATCTCTCAGAACTGAGCATGTGGAGAGACGTTCGTTCATCCAGCACAAAGGGAACGGGTTGCAGGAGAAACCCTTACTCTGGTTTCTCAGTCTGTTTCCTAGTGCCGGTTTGAAGTGCCTGCCGTTTTCACCGTGAAACCGAGTTGGAGCTTGTACCTCCCCATATATATGTATGGAGTGGAGTTGGCAACTGAAAAGAAACTTTTTGTTCCCTTCAAGCTAGGTGAAGGACGGCTTTCACACACACTTATCTCTCAGAACTGAGCATGTGGAGAGACGTTCGTTCATCCAGCACAAAGGGAACGGGTTGCAGGAGAAACCCTTACTCTGGTTTCTCAGTCTGTTTCCTAGTGCCGGTTTGAAGTGCCTGCCGTTTTCAGTGTAAATCCGAGCTGGAGCTAGTACCTCCCCATATATATGTATGGAGTGGAGTTTGCAACTGAAAAGAATCTTTGTGTTCCCTTCAAGCTAGGTGAAGGACGGCTTTCACACACACTTAACTCTCAGAACTGAGCATGTGGAGAGGCGTTCGTTCATCCAGCACAAAGGGAACGGGTTGCAGGAGAGACCCTTACTCTGGTTTCTTAGTCTGTTTCCTAGTGCCGGTTTGAAGTGCCTGCCGTTTTCACTGTAAAACCGATTTGGAGCTTGTACCTCCCCATATATATGTATGGAGAGGAGTTGGCAACTGAAAAGAAACTTTGTGTTCCCTTCAAGCTAGGTGAAGAACGGCTTTCACACACACTTATCTCTCAGAATGGAGCATGTGGAGAGACGTTCGTTCATCCAGCACAAAGGGAACGGTTTGCAGGAGAAACCCTTCCTCTGGTTTCTCAGTTTGTTTCCTAGTGCCGGTTTGAAGTGCCTGCCGTTTTCACTGTAAAACCGAGTTGGAGCCTGTACCTCCCCATATATATGTATGGAGTGTAGTTGGCAACTGAAAAGAAACTTTGTGTTCCCTTCAAGCTATGTGAAAGATGGCTTTCACAAACACTTATCTCTCAGAACTGAGCATGTGGAGAGACGTTCGTTCATCCAGCACAAAGGGAACGGGCTGCAGGAGAAACCCTTACTCTGGTTTCTCAGTCTGTTTCCTAGTGCCTGTTTGAAGTGCCTGCCGTTTTCACTGTAAAACGAGTTGGAGCTTGTACCTCCCCATATATATGTATGGAGTGGATTTGGCAACTGAAAAGAAACTTTGTGTTCCCTTCAAGCTAGGTGAAGGACGGCTTTCACACACACTTATCTCTCAGAACTGAGCATGTGGAGAGATGTTCGTTCATCCAGCACAAAGGGAACGGTTTGCAGGAGAAACCCTTCCTCTGGTTTCTCAGTCTATTTCCTAGTGCCGGTTTGACGTGCCTGCCGTTTTCACTGTAAAACCGAGTTGGAGCTTGTACCTCCCCATATATATGTATGGAGTGGTTTTGGCAACTGAAAACAAACTTTGTGTTCCCTTCAAGCTAGGTGAAGAATGGCTTTCACACACACTTATCTCTTAGAACTGAGCATGTGGAGAGACGTTCGTTCATCCAGCACAAAGGGAACGGGTTGCAGGGGAAACCCTTACTCTGGTTTCTCAGTCTGTTTCCTAGTGCCGGTTTGAAGTGCCTGCCGTTTTCAGTGTAAAACCGAGCTGGAGCTAGTACCTCCCCATATATATGTATGGAGTGGAGTTGGCAACTGAAAAGAAACTTTGTGTTCCCTTCAAGCTAGGTGAAGGACGGCTTTCACACACACTTATTTCTCAGAACTGAGCATGTGGAGAGACGTTCGTTCATCCAGCACAAAGGGAACGGGTTGCAGGAGAAACCCTTTCTCGGGATTCTCAGTCTGTTTCCTAGTGCCGGATTGAAGTGCCTGCCGTTTTCACTGTAAAACCGATTTGGAGCTTGTACCTCCCCATATATATGTATGGAGTGGAGTTGGCAACTGAAAAGAAACTTTGTGTTCCCTTCAAGCTAGGTGAAGGACGGCTTTCACACACACTTAGGTCTCAGAACTGAGCATGTGGAGAGACGTTCGTTCATCCAGCACAAAGGGAACGGGTTGCAGGAGAAACCCTTACTCTGGTTTCTCAGTCTGTTTCCTAGTGCCGGTTTGAAGTGCCTGCCGTTTTCACTGTAAAACCGAGTTGGAGCTTCTACCTCCCCATATATATGTATGGATTGGAGTTCGCAACTGAAAAGAATCTTTGTGTTCCCTTCAAGCTAGGTGAAGGACGGCTTTCACACACACTTATCTCTCAGAACTGAGCATGTGGAGAGACGTTCGTTCATCCAGCACAAAGGGAACGGGTTGCAGGAGAAACCCTTACTCTGGTTTCTCAGTCTGTTTCCTAGTGCCGGTTTGAAGTGCCTGCCGTTTTCAGTGTAAAACCGAGCTGGAGCTAGTACCTCCCCATATATATGTATGGAGTGGAGTTTGCAACTGAAAGAAACTTTGTGTTCCCTTCAAGCTAGGTGAAGGACGGCTTTCACACACACTTAACTCTCAGAACTGAGCATGTGGAGAGGCGTTCGTTCATCCAGCACAAAGGGAACGGGTTGCAGGAGAAACCCTTACTCTGGTTTCTCAGTCTATTTCCTAGAGCCGGTTTGAAGTGCCAGCCGTTTTCACTGTAAAACCGAGTTGGAGCTTGTACCTCCCCATATATATGTATGGAGTGCAGTTGGCAACTGAAAAGAAACTTTGTGTTCCCTTCAAGCTAGGTGAAGAATGGCTTTCACACACACTTATCTCTCAGAACTGAGCATGTGGAGAGACGTTCGTTCATCCAGCACAAAGGGAACGGGTTGCAGGGGAAACCCTTACTCTGGTTTCTCAGTCTGTTTCCTATTGCCGGTTTGAAGTGCCTGCCGTTTTCAGTGTAAAACCGAGCTGGAGCAAGTACCTCCCCATATATATGTATGGAGTGGAGTTGGCAACTGAAAAGAAACTTTGTGTTCCCTTCAAGCTAGGTGAAGGAGGGCTTTCACACACACTTATCTCTCAGAACTGAGCATGTGGATAGACGTTCGTTCATCCAGCACAAAGGGAACGGGTTGCAGGAGAAACCCTTTCTCGGTATTCTCAGTCTGTTTCCTAGTGCCGGATTGAAGTGCCTGCCGTTTTCACTGTAAAACCGAGTTGGAGCTTGTACCTCCCCATATATATGTATGGAGTGGAGTTGGCAACTGAAAAGAAACTTTGTGTTCCCTTCAAGCTAGGTGAAGGACGGCTTTCACACACACTTATGTCTCAGAACTGAGCATGTGGAGAGACGTTCGTTCATCCAGCACAAAGGAACGGGTTGCAGGAGAAACCCTTACTCTGGTTTCTCAGTCTGTTTCCTAGTGCCGGTTTGAAGTGCCTGCCGTTTTCACTGTAAAACCGAGCTGGAGCTTGTACCTCCCCATATATATGTATGGATTGGAGTTGGCAACTGAAAAGAATCTTTGTGTTCCCTTCAAGCTAGGTGAAGTACGGCTTTCACACACACTTATCTCTCAGAACTGAGCATGTGGAGAGACGTTCGTTCATCCAGCACAAAGGGAACGGGTTGCAGGAGAAACCCTTACTCTGGTTTCTCAGTCTGTTTCCTAGTGCCGGTTTGAAGTGCCTGCCGTTTTCAGTGTAAAACCGAGCTGGAGCTAGTACCTCCCCATATATATGTATGGAGTGGAGTTTGCAACTGAAAGAAACTTTGTGTTCCCTTCAAGCTAGGTGAAGGACGGCTTTCACACACACTTAACTCTCAGAACTGAGCATGTGGAGAGGCGTTCGTTCATCCAGCACAAAGGGAACGGGTTGCAGGAGAGACCCTTACTCTGGTTTCTCAGTCTGTTTCCTAGTGCCGGTTTGAAGTGCCTGCCGTTTTCACTGTAAAACCGATTTGGAGCTTGTACCTCCCCATATATATGTATGGAGTGGAGTTGGCAACTGAAAAGAAACTTTGTGTTCCCTTCAAGCTAGGTGAAGGACGGCTTTCACACACACTTATCTCTCAGAATGGAGCATGTGGAGAGACGTTCGTTCATCCAGCACAAAGGGAACGGTTTGCAGGAGAAACCTTTCCTCTGGTTTCTCAGTCTGTTTCCTAGTGCCGGTTTGAAGTGCCTGCCGTTTTCACTGTAAAACCGAGTTGGAGCCTGTACCTCCCCATATATATGTATGGAGTGTAGTTGGCAACTGAAAAGAAACTTTGTGTTCCCTTCAAGCTATGTGAAAGATGGCTTTCACACACACTTATCTCTCTGAACTGAGCATGTGGAGAGACGTTCGTTCATCCAGCACAAAGGGAACGGGTTGCAGGAGAAACCCTTCCTCTGGTTTCTCAGTCTGTTTCCTAGTGCCGGTTTGAAGTGCCTGCCGTTTTCACCGTAAAACCGAGTTGGAGCTTGTACCTCCCCATATATATGTATGGAGTGCAGTTGGCAACTGAAAAGAAACTTTGTGTTCCCTTCAAACTAGGTGAAGGACGGCTTTCACACACACTTATCACTCAGAACTGAGCATGTGGAGAGACGTTCGTTCATCCAGCACAAAGGGAACGGGTTGCAGGAGAAACCCTTCCTCTGGTTTCTCAGTCTGTTTCCTAGTGCCGGTTTGAAGTGCCTGCCATTTTCACTGTAAAACCGAGTTGGAGCTTGTACCTCCCCATATATATGTATGGAGTGGATTTGGCAACTGAAAAGTAACTTTGTGTTCCCTTCAAGCTAGGTGAAGGACGGCTTTCACACACACTTATCTCTCAGAACTGAGCATGTGGAGAGACGTTCGTTCATCCAGCACAAAGGGAACGGGTTGCAGGAGAAACCCTTTCTCGGGTTTCTCAGTCTGTTTCCTAGTGCCGGATTGAAGTGCCTGCCGTTTTCACTGTAAAACCGAGTTGGAGCTTGTACCTCCCCATATATATGTATGGAGTGGAGTTGGCAACTGAAAAGAAACTTTGTGTTCCCTTCAAGCTAGGTGAAGGACGGCTTTCACACACACTTATGTCTCAGAACTGAGCATGTGGAGAGACGTTCGTTCATCCAGCACAAAGGGAACGGGTTGCAGGAGAAACCCTTTCTCGGGTTTCTCAGTCTGTTTCCTAGTGCCGGATTGAAGTGCCTGCCGTTTTCACTGTAAAACCGAGTTGGAGCTTGTACCTCCCCATATATATGTATGGATTGGAGTTGGCAACTGAAAAGAATCTTTGTGTTCCCTTCAAGCTAGGTGAAGGACGGCTTTCACACACACTTATCTCTCAGAACGGAGCATGTGGAGAGACGTTCGTTCATCCAGCACAAAGGGAACGGGTTGCAGGAGAAACCCTTACTCTGGTTTCTCAGTCTGTTTCCTAGTGCCGGTTTGAAGTGCCTGCCGTTTTCACTGTAAAACCGAGTTGGAGCTTGTACCTCCCCATATATATGTATGGAGTGGAGTTGGCAACTGAAAAGAAACTTTGTGTTCCCTTCAAGCTAGGTGAAGGACGGCTTTCACACACACTTATCTCTCAGAACGGAGCATGTGGAGAGACGTTCGTTCATCCAGCACAAAGGGAACGGATTGCAGGATAAACCCTTACTCTGGTTTCTCAGTCTGATTCCTAGTGCCGGTTTGAAGTGCCTGCCGTTTTCACTGTAAAACCGAGTTGGAGCTTGTACCTCCCCATATATATGTATGGAGTGCAGTTGGCAACTGAAAAGAAACTTTGTGTTCCCTTCAAACTAGGTGAAGGACGGCTTTCACACACACTTATCACTCAGAACTGAGCATGTGGAGAGACGTTCGTTCATCCAGCACAAAGGGAACGGGTTGCAGGAGAAACCCTTCCTCTGGTTTCTCAGTCTGTTTCCTAGTGCCGGTTTGAAGTGCCTGCCATTTTCACTGTAAAACCGAGTTGGAGCTTGTACCTCCCCATATATATGTATGGAGTGGATTTGGCAACTGAAAAGTAACTTTGTGTTCCCTTCAAGCTAGGTGAAGGACGGCTTTCACACACACTTATCTCTCAGAACTGAGCATGTGGAGAGACGTTCGTTCATCCAGCACAAAGGGAACGGGTTGCAGGAGAAACCCTTTCTCGGGTTTCTCAGTCTGTTTCCTAGTGCCGGATTGAAGTGCCTGCCGTTTTCACTGTAAAACCGAGTTGGAGCTTGTACCTCCCCATATATATGTATGGAGTGGAGTTGGCAACTGAAAAGAAACTTTGTGTTCCCTTCAAGCTAGGTGAAGGACGGCTTTCACACACACTTATGTCTCAGAACTGAGCATGTGGAGAGACGTTCGTTCATCCAGCACAAAGGGAACGGGTTGCAGGAGAAACCCTTTCTCGGGTTTCTCAGTCTGTTTCCTAGTGCCGGATTGAAGTGCCTGCCGTTTTCACTGTAAAACCGAGTTGGAGCTTGTACCTCCCCATATATATGTATGGATTGGAGTTGGCAACTGAAAAGAATCTTTGTGTTCCCTTCAAGCTAGGTGAAGGACGGCTTTCACACACACTTATCTCTCAGAACGGAGCATGTGGAGAGACGTTCGTTCATCCAGCACAAAGGGAACGGGTTGCAGGAGAAACCCTTACTCTGGTTTCTCAGTCTGTTTCCTAGTGCCGGTTTGAAGTGCCTGCCGTTTTCACTGTAAAACCGAGTTGGAGCTTGTACCTCCCCATATATATGTATGGAGTGGAGTTGGCAACTGAAAAGAAACTTTGTGTTCCCTTCAAGCTAGGTGAAGGACGGCTTTCACACACACTTATCTCTCAGAACGGAGCATGTGGAGAGACGTTCGTTCATCCAGCACAAAGGGAACGGATTGCAGGATAAACCCTTACTCTGGTTTCTCAGTCTGATTCCTAGTGCCGGTTTGAAGTGCCTGCCGTTTTCACTGTAAAACCGAGTTGGAGCTTGTACCTCTCCATATATGTGTATGGAGTCGAGTTGGCAACTGAAAAGAAACTTTGTGTTCCCTTCAAGCTAGGTGAAGGACGGCTTTCACACACACTTATCTCTCAGAATTTAGCATGTGGAGAGACGTTCGTTCATCCAGCACAAAGGGAACGGTTTGCAGGAGAAACACTTACTCGGGTTTCTCAGTCTGTTTCCTAGTGCCGGTTTGAAGTGCCTGCCGTTTTCACTGTAAAACCGAGTTGGAGCTTGTACCTCCCCATATATATGTATGGATTGGAGTTGGCAACTGAAAAGAAACATTGTGTTCCCTTCAAGCTAGGTGAAGGACGGCTTTCACACACACTTATCTCTCAGAACTGAGCATGTGGAGAGACGTTCGTTCATCCAGCACAAAGGGAACGGGTTGCAGGAGAAACCCTTACTCTGGTTTCTCAGTCTGTTTCCTAGTGCCGGTTTGAAGTGCCTGCCGTTTTCACTGTAAAACCGAGTTGGAGCTTGTACCTCCCCATATATATGTATGGAGTGGAGTTGGCAACTGAAAAGAAACTTTGTGTTCCCTTCAACCTAGGTGAAGGACGGCTTTCACACACACTTATCTCTCAGAACTGAGCATGTGGAGAGACGTTCGTTCATCCAGCACAAAGGGAACGGGTTGCAGGAGAGACCCTTACTCTGGTTTCTCAGTCTGATTCCTAGTGCCTGTTTGAAGTGCCTGCCGTTTTCACCGTAAAACCGAGTTGGAGCTTGTACCTCCCCATATATATGTATGGAGTGGAGTTGGCAACTGAAAAGAAACTTTGTGTTCCCTTCAAGCTAGGTGAAGAACGGCTTTCACACACACTCTTCTCTCAGATCTGAGCATGTGGAGAGACGTTCGTTCATCCAGCACAAAGGGAACGAGTTGCAGGAGAAACCCTTACTCTGGTTTCTCAGTCTGTTTCCTAGTGCCGGTTTGAAGTGCCTGCCGTTTTCACTGTAAAACCGATTTGGAGCTTGTACATCCCCATATATATGCATGGAGTGCAGTTGACAACTGAAAAGAAACTTTGTGTTCCCTTCAAGCTAGGTGAAGGATGGCTTTCACACATACTTATGTCTCAGAACTGAGCATGTGGAGAGACGTTCGTTCATCCAGCACAAAGGGAACGGGTTGCAGGGGAAACCCTTACTCTGGTTTCTCAGTCTGTTTCCTAGTGCCGGTTTGAAGTGCCTGCCGTTTTCACTGTAAAACCGAGTTGGAGTTTGTACCTCCCCATATATATGTATGGAGTGGATTTGGCAACTGAAAAGTAACTTTGTGTTCCCTTCAAGCTAGGTGAAGGACGGCTTTCACACACACTTATCTCTCAGAACTGAGCATGTGGAGAGACGTTCGTTCATCCAGCACAAAGGGAAAGGGTTGCAGGAGAAACCCTTTCTCGGGTTTCTCAGTCTGTTTCCTAGTGCCGGTTTGAAGTGCCTGCCGTTTTCACTGTAAAACCGAGTTGGGGCTTGTACCTCCCCATATATATGTATGGAGTGGAGTTGGCAACTGAAAAGAAACTTTGTGTTCCCTTCAAGCTAGGTGAAGGACGGCTTTCACACACACTTATGTCTCAGAACTGAGCATGTGGAGAGACGTTCGTTCACCCAGCACAAAGGGAACGGGTTGCAGGAGAAACCCTTTCTCGGGTTTCTCAGTCTGTTTCCTAGTGCCGGATTGAAGTGCCTGCCGTTTTCACTGTAAAACCGAGTTGGAGCTTGTACCTCCCCATATATATGTATGGATTGGAGTTGGCAACTGAAAAGAATCTTTGTGTTCCCTTCAAGCTAGGTGAAGGACGGCTTTCACACACACTTATCTCACAGACCTGAGCATGTGGAGAGACGTTCGTTCATCCAGCACAACGGGAACGGGTTGCAGGAGAAACCCTTACTCTGGTTTCTCAGTCTGTTTCCTAGTGCCGGTTTGAAGTGCCTGCCGTTTTCACTGTAAAACCGAGTTGGAGCTTGTACCTCCCCATATATATGTATGGAGTGGAGTTGGCAACTGAAAAGAAACTTTGTGTTCCCTTCAAGCTAGGTGAAGGACGGCTTTCACACACACTTATCTCTCAGAACGTAGCATGTGGAGAGACGTTCGTTCATCCAGCACAAAGGGAACGGATTGCAGGAGAAACCCTTACTCTGGTTTCTCAGTCTGATTCCTAGTGCCGGTTTGAAGTGCCTGCCGTTTTCACTGTAAAACCGAGTTGGAGCTTGTACCTCCCCATATATGTGTATGGAGTCGAGTTGGCAACTGAAAAGAAACTTTGTGTTCCCTTCAAGCTAGGTGAAGGACGGCTTTCACACACACTTATCTCTCAGAATTGAGCATGTGGAGAGACGTTCGTTCATCCAGCACAAAGGGAACGGTTTGCAGGAGAAATACTTACTCGGGTTTCTCAGTCTGTTTCCTAGTGCCGGTTTGAAGTGCCTGCCGTTTTCACTGTAAAACCGAGTTGGAGCTTGTACCTCCCCATATATATGTATGGATTGGAGTTGGCAACTGAAAAGAAACATTGTGTTCCCTTCAAGCTAGGTGAAGGACGGCTTTCACACACACTTATCTCTCAGAACTGAGCATGTGGAGAGACGTTCGTTCATCCAGCACAAAGGGAACGGGTTGCAGGAGAAACCCTTACTCTGGTTTCTCAGTCTGTTTCCTAGTGCCGGTTTGAAGTGCCTGCCGTTTTCAGTGTAAAACCGAGCTGGAGCTAGTACCTCCCCATATATATGTATGGAGTGGAGTTTGCAACTGAAAGAAACTTTGTGTTCCCTTCAAGCTAGGTGAAGGACGGCTTTCACACACACTTAACTCTCAGAACTGAGCATGTGGAGAGGCGTTCGTTCATCCAGCACAAAGGGAACGGGTTGCAGGAGAAACCCTTACTCTGGTTTCTCAGTCTATTTCCTAGAGCCGGTTTGAAGTGCCAGCCGTTTTCACTGTAAAACCGAGTTGGAGCTTGTACCTCCCCATATATATGTATGGAGTGCAGTTGGCAACTGAAAAGAAACTTTGTGTTCCCTTCAAGCTAGGTGAAGAATGGCTTTCACACACACTTATCTCTCAGAACTGAGCATGTGGAGAGACGTTCGTTCATCCAGCACAAAGGGAACGGGTTGCAGGGGAAACCCTTACTCTGGTTTCTCAGTCTGTTTCCTAGTGCCGGTTTGAAGTGCCTGCCGTTTTCAGTGTAAAACCGAGCTGGAGCAAGTACCTCCCCATATATATGTATGGAGTGGAGTTGGCAACTGAAAAGAAACTTTGTGTTCCCTTCAAGCTAGGTGAAGGAGGGCTTTCACACACACTTATCTCTCAGAACTGAGCATGTGGAGAGACGTTCGTTCATCCAGCACAAAGGGAACGGGTTGCAGGAGAAACCCTTTCTCGGGATTCTCAGTCTGTTTCCTAGTGCCGGATTGAAGTGCCTGCCGTTTTCACTGTAAAACCGAGTTGGAGCTTGTACCTCCCCATATATATGTATGGAGTGGAGTTGGCAACTGAAAAGAAACTTTGTGTTCCCTTCAAGCTAGATGAAGGACGGCTTTCACACACACTTATGTCTCAGAACTGAGCATGTGGAGAGACGTTCGTTCATCCAGCACAAAGGAACGGGTTGCAGGAGAAACCCTTACTCTGGTTTCTCAGTCTGTTTCCTAGTGCCGGTTTGAAGTGCCTGCCGTTTTCACTGTAAAACCGAGCTGGAGCTTGTACCTCCCCATATATATGTATGGATTGGAGTTGGCAACTGAAAAGAATCTTTGTGTTCCCTTCAAGCTAGGTGAAGTACGGCTTTCACACACACTTATCTCTCAGAACTGAGCATGTGGAGAGACGTTCGTTCATCCAGCACAAAGGGAACGGGTTGCAGGAGAAACCCTTACTCTGGTTTCTCAGTCTGTTTCCTAGTGCCGGTTTGAAGTGCCTGCCGTTTTCAGTGTAAAACCGAGCTGGAGCTAGTACCTCCCCATATATATGTATGGAGTGGAGTTTGCAACTGAAAGAAACTTTGTGTTCCCTTCAAGCTAGGTGAAGGACGGCTTTCACACACACTTAACTCTCAGAACTGAGCATGTGGAGAGGCGTTCGTTCATCCAGCACAAAGGGAACGGGTTGCAGGAGAGACCCTTACTCTGGTTTCTCAGTCTGTTTCCTAGTGCCGGTTTGAAGTGCCTGCCGTTTTCACTGTAAAACCGATTTGGAGCTTGTACCTCCCCATATATATGTATGGAGTGGAGTTGGCAACTGAAAAGAAACTTTGTGTTCCCTTCAAGCTAGGTGAAGGACGGCTTTCACACACACTTATCTCTCAGAATGGAGCATGTGGAGAGACGTTCGTTCATCCAGCACAAAGGGAACGGTTTGCAGGAGAAACCCTTCCTCTGGTTTCTCAGTCTGTTTCCTAGTGCCGGTTTGAAGTGCCTGCCGTTTTCACTGTAAAACCGAGTTGGAGCTTGTACCTCCCCATATATATGTATGGAGTGGAGTTGGCAACTGAAAAGAAACTTTGTGTTCCCTTCAAGCTATGTGAAAGATGGCTTTCACACACACTTATCTCTCTGAACTGAGCATGTGGAGAGACGTTCGTTCATCCAGCACAAAGGGAACGGGTTGCAGGAGAAACCCTTCCTCTGGTTTCTCAGTCTGTTTCCTAGTGCCGGTTTGAAGTGCCTGCCGTTTTCACCGTAAAACCGAGTTGGAGCTTGTACCTCCCCATATATATGTATGGAGTGCAGTTGGCAACTGAAAAGAAACTTTGTGTTCCCTTCAAACTAGGTGAAGGACGGCTTTCACACACACTTATCACTCAGAACTGAGCATGTGGAGAGACGTTCGTTCATCCAGCACAAAGGGAACGGGTTGCAGGAGAAACCCTTCCTCTGGTTTCTCAGTCTGTTTCCTAGTGCCGGTTTGAAGTGCCTGCCATTTTCACTGTAAAACCGAGTTGGAGCTTGTACCTCCCCATATATATGTATGGAGTGGATTTGGCAACTGAAAAGTAACTTTGTGTTCCCTTCAAGCTAGGTGAAGGACGGCTTTCACACACACTTATCTCTCAGAACTGAGCATGTGGAGAGACGTTCGTTCATCCAGCACAAAGGGAACGGGTTGCAGGAGAAACCCTTTCTCGGGTTTCTCAGTCTGTTTCCTAGTGCCGGATTGAAGTGCCTGCCGTTTTCACTGTAAAACCGAGTTGGAGCTTGTACCTCCCCATATATATGTATGGAGTGGAGTTGGCAACTGAAAAGAAACTTTGTGTTCCCTTCAAGCTAGGTGAAGGACGGCTTTCACACACACTTATGTCTCAGAACTGAGCATGTGGAGAGACGTTCGTTCATCCAGCACAAAGGGAACGGGTTGCAGGAGAAACCCTTTCTCGGGTTTCTCAGTCTGTTTCCTAGTGCCGGATTGAAGTGCCTGCCGTTTTCACTGTAAAACCGAGTTGGAGCTTGTACCTCCCCATATATATGTATGGATTGGAGTTGGCAACTGAAAAGAATCTTTGTGTTCCCTTCAAGCTAGGTGAAGGACGGCTTTCACACACACTTATCTCTCAGACCTGAGCATGTGGAGAGACGTTCGTTCATCCAGCACAAAGGGAACGGGTTGCAGGAGAAACCCTTACTCTGGTTTCTCAGTCTGTTTCCTAGTGCCGGTTTGAAGTGCCTGCCGTTTTCACTGTAAAACCGAGTTGGAGCTTGTACCTCCCCATATATATGTATGGAGTGGAGTTGGCAACTGAAAAGAAACTTTGTGTTCCCTTCAAGCTAGGTGAAGGACGGCTTTCACACACACTTATCTCTCAGAACGGAGCATGTGGAGAGACGTTCGTTCATCCAGCACAAAGGGAACGGATTGCAGGAGAAACCCTTACTCTGGTTTCTCAGTCTGATTCCTAGTGCCGGTTTGAAGTGCCTGCCGTTTTCACTGTAAAACCGAGTTGGAGCTTGTACCTCTCCATATATGTGTATGGAGTCGAGTTGGCAACTGAAAAGAAACTTTGTGTTCCCTTCAAGCTAGGTGAAGGACGGCTTTCACACACACTTATCTCTCAGAATTTAGCATGTGGAGAGACGTTCGTTCATCCAGCACAAAGGGAACGGTTTGCAGGAGAAACACTTACTCGGGTTTCTCAGTCTGTTTCCTAGTGCCGGTTTGAAGTGCCTGCCGTTTTCACTGTAAAACCGAGTTGGAGCTTGTACCTCCCCATATATATGTATGGATTGGAGTTGGCAACTGAAAAGAAACATTGTGTTCCCTTCAAGCTAGGTGAAGGACGGCTTTCACACACACTTATCTCTCAGAACTGAGCATGTGGAGAGACGTTCGTTCATCCAGCAAAAAGGGAACGGGTTGCAGGAGAAACCCTTACTCTGGTTTCTCAGTCTGTTTCCTAGTGCCGGTTTGAAGTGCCTGCCGTTTTCACTGTAAAACCGAGTTGGAGCTTGTACCTCCCCATATATATGTATGGAGTGGAGTTGGCAACTGAAAAGAAACTTTGTGTTCCCTTCAACCTAGGTGAAGGACGGCTTTCACACACACTTATCTCTCAGAACTGAGCATGTGGAGAGACGTTCGTTCATCCAGCACAAAGGGAACGGGTTGCAGGAGAGACCCTTACTCTGGTTTCTCAGTCTGATTCCTAGTGCCTGTTTGAAGTGCCTGCCGTTTTCACCGTAAAACCGAGTTGGAGCTTGTACCTCCCCATATATATGTATGGAGTGGAGTTGGCAACTGAAAAGAAACTTTGTGTTCCCTTCAAGCTAGGTGAAGAACGGCTTTCACATACACTCTTCTCTCAGATCTGAGCATGTGGAGAGACGTTCGTTCATCCAGCACAAAGGGAACGAGTTGCAGGAGAAACCCTTACTCTGGTTTCTCAGTCTGTTTCCTAGTGCCGGTTTGAAGTGCCTGCCGTTTTCACTGTAAAACCGATTTGGAGCTTGTACATCCCCATATATATGCATGGAGTGCAGTTGACAACTGAAAAGAAACTTTGTGTTCCCTTCAAGCTAGGTGAAGGATGGCTTTCACACATACTTATGTCTCAGAACTGAGCATGTGGAGAGACGTTCGTTCATCCAGCACAAAGGGAACGGGTTGCAGGGGAAACCCTTACTCTGGTTTCTCAGTCTGTTTCCTAGTGCCGGTTTGAAGTGCCTGCCGTTTTCACTGTAAAACCGAGTTGGAGCTTGTACCTCCCCATATATATGTATGGAGTGGATTTGGCAACTGAAAAGTAACTTTTTGTTCCCTTCAAGCTAGGTGAAGGACGGCTTTCACACACACTTATCTCTCAGAACTGAGCATGTGGAGAGACGTTCGTTCATCCAGCACAAAGGGAACGGATTGCAGGAGAAACCCTTACTCTGGTTTCTCAGTCTGATTCCTAGTGCCGGTTTGAAGTGCCTGCCGTTTTCACTGTAAAACCGAGTTGGAGCTTGTACCTCCCCATATATGTGTATGGAGTCGAGTTGGCAACTGAAAAGAAACTTTGTGTTCCCTTCAAGCTAGGTGAAGGACGGCTTTCACACACACTTATCTCTCAGAATTGAGCATGTGGAGAGACGTTCGTTCATCCAGCACAAAGGGAACGGTTTGCAGGAGAAATACTTACTCGGGTTTCTCAGTCTGTTTCCTAGTGCCGGTTTGAAGTGCCTGCCGTTTTCACTGTAAAACCGAGTTGGAGCTTGTACCTCCCCATATATATGTATGGATTGGAGTTGGCAACTGAAAAGAAACATTGTGTTCCCTTCAAGCTAGGTGAAGGACGGCTTTCACACACACTTATCTCTCAGAACTGAGCATGTGGAGAGACGTTCGTTCATCCAGCACAAAGGGAACGGGTTGCAGGAGAAACCCTTACTCTGGTTTCTCAGTCTGTTTCCTAGTGCCGGTTTGAAGTGCCTGCCGTTTTCACTGTAAAACCGAGTTGGAGCTTGTACCTCCCCATATATATGTATGGAGTGGAGTTGGCAACTGAAAAGAAACTTTGTGTTCCCTTCAAGCTAGGTGAAGGACGGCTTTCACACACACTTATCTCTCAGAACTGAGCATGTGGAGAGACGTTCGTTCATCCAGCACAAAGGGAACGGGTTGCAGGAGAAACCCTTCCTCTGGTTTCTCAGTCTGTTTCCTAGTGCTGGTTAGAAGTGCCTGCCGTTTTCACTGTAAAAATGAGTTAGAGCTTGTACCTCCCATATATATATGTATGGAGTGGAGTTGGCAAATGAAAAGAAACTTTGTGTTCCCTTCAAGCTAGGTGAAGGAAGGCTTTCACGCACACTTATCTCTCAGAACTGAGCATGTGGAGAGACGTTCGTTCATCCAGCACAAAGGGAACGGGTTGCAGTAGAAACCCTTACTCGGGTTTCTCAGTCTGTTTCCTAGTGCCGGTTTGAAGTGCCTGCCGTTTTCACTGTAAAACCGAGTTGGAACTTGTACCTCCCCTTGTATATGTATGGAGTGGAGTTGGCAACTGAAAAGAAACTTTGTGTTCCCTTCAAGCTAGGTGAAGGACGGCTTTCACACACACTTATGTCTCAGAACTGAGCATGTGGAGAGACGTTCGTTCATCCAGCACAAAGGGAACGGGTTGCAGGAGAAACCCTTACTCTGGTTTCTCAATCTGTTTCCTAGTGCCGGTTTGAAGTGCCTGCCGTTTTCACTGTAAAACCGAGTTGGAGCTTGTACCTCCCCATATATATGTATGGATTGGAGTTGGCAACTGAAAAGAATCTTTGTGTTCCCTTCAAGCTAGGTGAAGGACGGCTTTCACACACACTTATCTCTCAGAACTGAGCATGTGGAGAGACGTTCGTTCATCCAGCACAAAGGGAACGGGTTGCAGGAGAAACCCTTACTCTGGTTTCTCAGTCTGTTTCCTAGTGCCGGTTTGAAGTGCCTGCCGTTTTCACTGTAAAACCGAGTTGGAGCTTGTACCTCCCCTTATATATGTATGGAGTGGAGTTGGCAACTGAAAAGAAACTTTGTGTTCCCTTCAAGCTAGGTGAAGGACGGCTTTCACACACACTTATCTCTCAGAACGGAGCATGTGGAGAGACGTTCGTTCATCCAGCACAAAGGGAACGGGTTGCAGGAGAAACCCTTACTCTGGTTTCTCAGTCTGATTCCTAGTGCCGGTTTGAAGTGCCTGCCGTTTTCACTGTAAAACCGAGTTGGAGCTTGTACCTCCCCATATATGTGTATGGAGTCGAGTTGGCAACTGAAGAGAAACTTTGTGTTCCCTTCAAGCTAGGTGAAGGAAGGCTTTCACGCACACTTATCTCTCAGAACTGAGCATGTGGAGAGACGTTCGTTCATCCAGCACAAAGGGAACGGGTTGCAGTAGAAACCCTTACTCGGGTTTCTCAGTCTGTTTCCTAGTGCCGGTTTGAAGTGCCTGCCGTTTTCACTGTAAAACCGAGTTGGAACTTGTACCTCCCCTTATATATGTATGGAGTGGAGTTGGCAACTGAAAAGAAACTTTGTGTTCCCTTCAAGCTAGGTGAAGGACGGCTTTCACACACACTTATCTCTCAGAACGGAGCATGTGGAGAGACGTTCGTTCATCCAGCACAAAGGGAACGGATTGCAGGAGAAACCCTTACTCTGGTTTCTCAGTCTGATTACTACTGCCGGTTTGAAGTGCCTGCCGTTTTCACTGTAAAACCGAGTTGGAGCTTGTACCTCCCCATATATGTGTATGGAGTCGAGTTGGCAACTGAAAAGAAACTTTGTGTTCCCTTCAAGCTAGGTGAAGGACGGCTTTCACACACACTTATCTCTCAGAATTGAGCATGTGGAGAGACGTTCGTTCATCCAGCACAAAGGGAACGGTTTGCAGGAGAAACACTTACTCTGGTTTCTCAGTCTGTTTCCTAGTTCCGGTTGGAAGTGCCTGCCGTTTTCACCATAAAACCGAGTTGGAGCTTGTACCTCCCCATATATATGTATGGAGTGCAGTTTGCAACTGAAAAGAAACTTTGTGTTCCCTACAAGCTAGGTGAAGGACGGCTTTCACACACACTTATCTCTCAGAACTGAACATGTGGAGAGCCGTTCGTTTATCCAGCACAAAGGGAACGAGATGCAGGAGAAACCCTTACTCTTGTTTCCCAGTCTGTTTCCTAGTGCCGGTTTGAAGTGCCTGCCGTTTACACTGTAAAACCGAGTTGGAGCTTGTACCTCCCCATATATATGTATGGAGTGGAGTTTGCAACTGAAAAGAAACTTTGTGTTCCCTTCAAGCTAGGTGAAGGTCGGCTTTCACACACACTTATGTCTCAGAACTGAGCATGTGGAGAGACGTTCGTTCATCCAGCACAAAGGGAACGGGTTGCAGGAGAAACCCTTACTCTGGTTTCTCAGTCTGTTTCCTAGTGCCGGTTTGAAGTGCCTGCCGTTTTCACTGTAAAACCGAGTTGGAGCTTGTACCTCCCCATATATATGTATGGAGTGGAGTTGGCAACTGAAAAGAAACTTTGTGTTCCCTTCAAGCTAGGTGAAGAACGGCTTTCACACACACTCTTCTCTCAGATCTGAGCATGTGGAGAGACGTTCGTTCATCCAGCACAAAGGGAACGAGTTGCAGGAGAAACCCTTACTCTGGTTTCTCAGTCTGTTTCCTAGTGCCGGTTTGAAGTGCCTGCCGTTTTCACTGTAAAACCGATTTGGAGCTTGTACATCCCCATATATATGTATGGAGTGCAGTTGACAACTGAAAAGAAACTTTGTGTTCCCTTCAAGCTAGGTGAAGGATGGCTTTCACACATACTTATGTCTCAGAACTGAGCATGTGGAGAGACGTTCGTTCATCCAGCACAAAGGGAACGGTTTGCAGGGGAAACCCTTACTCTGGTTTCTCAGTCTGTTTCCTAGTGCCGGTTTGAAATGCCTGCCGTTTTCACTGTAAAACCGAGTTGGAGCTTTTACCTCCCCATATATATGTATGGAGTGCAGTTGGCAACTGAAAAGAAACTTTGTGTTCCCTTCAAGCTAGTTGAAGTACGGCTTTCACACACACTTATGTCTCAGAACTGAGCATGTGGAGAGACGTTCGTTCATCCAGCACAAAGGGAACGGTTTGCAGGAGAAACACTTACTCTGGTTTCTCAGTCTGTTTCCTAGTTCCGGTTGGAAGTGCCTGCCGTTTTCACCATAAAACCGAGTTGGAGCTTGTACCTCCCCATATATATGTATGGAGTGCAGTTTGCAACTGAAAAGAAACTTTGTGTTCCCTACAAGCTAGGTGAAGGACGGCTTTCACACACACTTATCTCTCAGAACTGAACATGTGGAGAGACGTTCGTTCATCCAGCACAAAGGGAACGAGTTGCAGGAGAAACCCTTACTCTTGTTTCCCAGTCTGTTTCCTAGTGCCGGTTTGAAGTGCCTGCCGTTTACACTGTAAAACCGAGTTGGAGCTTGTACATCCCCATATATATGTATGGAGTGGAGTTTGCAACTGAAAAGAAACTTTGTGTTCCCTTCAAGCTAGGTGAAGGTCGGCTTTCACACACACTTATCTCTCAGAACTGAGCATGTGGAGAGACGTTCGTTCATCCAGCACAAAGGGAACGGGTTGCAGGAGAAACAGTTACTCTGGTTTCTCAGTCTGTTTCCTAGTGCCGGTTTGAAGTGCCTGCCGTTTTCACTGTAAAACCGAGTTGGAGCTTGTACCTCCCCATATATATGTATGGAGTGGAGTTGGCAACTGAAAAGAAACTTTGTGTTCCCTTCAAGCTATGTGAAGGACGGCATTCACACACACTTATCTCTCAGAACTGAGCATGTGGAGAGACGTTCGTTCATCCAGCACAAAGGGAACGGGTTGCAGGAGAACCTCTTCCTCTGGTTTCTCATTCTGTTTCCAAGTGCCGGTTTGAAGTGCCTGCCGTTTTCACTGTAAAACCGAGTTGGAGCTTGTACCTCCCCATATATATGTATGGAGTGGAGTTGGCAACTGAAAAGAAACTTTGTGTTCCCTTCAAGCTAGGTGAAGGACGGCTTTCACACACACTTATCTCTCAGAACTGAGTATGTGGACAGACGTTCGTTCATTCAGCACATAGGGAACGGGTTGCAGGAGAAACCCTTCCTCTGGTTTCTCAGTCTGTTTCCTAGTGCTGGTTAGAAGTGCCTGCCGTTTTCACTGTAAAACCGAGTTAGAGCTTGTACCTCCCATATATATATGTATGGAGTGGAGTTGGCAAATGAAAAGAAACTTTGTGTTCCCTTCAAGCTAGGTGAAGGACGGCTTTCACGCACACTTATCTCTCAGAACTGAGCATGTGGAGAGACGTTCGTTCATCCAGCACAAAGGGAACGGGTTGCAGTAGAAACCCTTACTCGGGTTTCTCAGTCTGTTTCCTAGTGCCGGTTTGAAGTGCCTGCCGTTTTCACTGTAAAACCGAGTTGGAACTTGTACCTCCCCTTATATATGTATGGAGTGGAGTTGGCAACTGAAAAGAAACTTTGTGTTCCCTCCAAGCTAGGTGAAGGACGGCTTTCACACACAATTATCTCTCAGAACTGAGCATGTGGAGAGACGTTCGTTCATCCAGCACAAAGGCAACGGGTTGCAGGAGAAACCCTTACTCGGGTTTCTCAGTCTGTTTCCTAGTGCCGGTTTGAAGTGCCTGCCGTTTTCACTGTAAAACCGATTTGGAGCTTGAACCTCCCCATATATATGTATGGAGTGGAGTTGGCAACTGAAAAGAAACTTTGTGTTCCCTTCAAGCTAGGTGAAGGACGGCTTTCACACACACTTATCTCTCAGAACTGAGCATGTGAGAGACGTTCGTTCATCCAGCACAAAGGGAACGGGTTGCAGGAGAAACCCTTACTCTGGTTTCTCAGTCTGTTCCCTAGTGCCGGTTTGAAGTGCCTGCCTTTTTCACTGTAAAACCGAGTTGGAGCTTGTAACTCCCCATATATATGTATGGAGTGGAGTTGGCAACTGAAAAGAAACTTTGTGTTCCCTACAAGCTAGGTGAAGGAAGGCTTTCACACACACTTAACTCTCAGAACTGAGCATGTGGAGAGACGTTCGTTCATCCAGCACAAAGGGAACGGGTTGCAGGAGAACCTCTTCCTCTGGTTTCTCAGTCTGTTTCCTAGTGCCGGTTTGAAGTGCCTGCCGTTTTCACTGTAAAACCGAGTTGGAGCTTGTACATCCCCATATATATGTATGGAGTGGAGTTGGCAACTGAAAAGAAACTTTGTGTTCCCTTCAAGCTAGGTGAAGGACGGCTTTCACACACACTTAACTCTCAGAACTGAGCATGTGGAGAGACGTTCGTTCATCCAGCACAAAGGGAACGGGTTGCAGGAGAACCCCTTCCTCTGGTTTCTCAGTCTGTTTCCTAGTGCCGGTTTGAAGTGCCTGCCGTTTTCACTGTAAAACCGAGTTGGGGCTTGGACCTCCCCATATATATGTATGGAGTGGAGATGGCAACTGAAAAGAAACTTTGTGTTCCCTTCAAGCTAGGTGAAGGACGGCTTTCAATCACACTTATCTCTCAGAACTGAGCATGTGGACAGACTTTCGTTCATCCAGCACAAAGGGAACGGGTTGCAGGAGAAACCCTTCCTCTGGTTTCTCAGTCTGTTTCCTAGTGCTGGTTTGAAGTGCCTGCCGTTTTCACTGTAAAACGAGTTAGAGCTTGTACCACACATATATATATGTATGGAGTGGAGTTGGCACCTGAAAAGAAATTTTGTGTTCCCTTCCAGCTAGGTGAAGGACGGCTTTCACACACACTTATCTCTCAGAACTGAGCATGTGGAGAGACGTTCTTTCATCCAGCACAATGGGAACGGGTTGCAGGAGAAACCCTTACTCGGGTTTCTCAGTCTGTTTCCTAGTGTCGGTTTGAAGTGCCTGCCGTTTTCACTGTAAAACCGATTTGGAGCTTGTACCTCCCCTTATATATGTATGGAGTGGAGATGGCACCTGAAAAGAAACTTTGTGTTCCCTTCAAGCTAGGTGAAGGTCGGCTTTCACACACACTTATGTCTCAGAACTGAGCATGTGGAGAGACGTTCGTTCATCCAGCACAAAGGGAACCGGTTGCAGGAGAAACCCTTACTCTGGTTTCTCAGTCTGTTTCCTAGTGCCGGTTTGAAGTGCCTGCCGTTTTCACTGTAAAACCGAGTTGGAGCTTGTACCTCCCCATATATATGTATGGAGTGGAGTTGGCAACTGAAAAGAAACTTTGTGTTCCCTTCAAGCTAGGTGAAGGACGGCATTCACACACACTTATCTCTCAGAACTGAGCATGTGGAGAGACGTTCGTTCATCCAGCACAAAGGGAACGGGTTGCAGGAGAACCTCTTCCTCTGGTTTCTCATTCTGTTTCCTAGTGCCGGTTTGAAGTGCCTGCCGTTTTCACTGTAAAACCGAGTTGGAGCTTGTACCTCCCCATATATATGTATGGAGTGGAGATGGAAACTGAAAAGAAACTTTGTGTTCCCTTCAAGCTAGGTGAAGGACGGCTTTCACACACACTTATCTCTCAGAACTGAGTATGTGGACAGACGTTCGTTCATTCAGCACATAGGGAACGGGTTGCAGGAGAAACCCTTCCTCTGGTTTCTCAGTCTGTTTCCTAGTGCTGGTTAGAAGTGCCTGCCGTTTTCACTGTAAAACCGAGTTAGAGCTTGTACCTCCCATATATATATGTATGGAGTGGAGTTGGCAAATGAAAAGAAACTTTGTGTTCCCTTCAAGCTAGGTGAAGGAAGGCTTTCACGCACACTTATCTCTCAGAACTGAGCATGTGGAGAGACGTTCGTTCATCCAGCACAAAGGGAACGGGTTGCAGTAGAAACCCTTACTCGGGTTTCTCAGTCTGTTTCCTAGTGCCGGTTTGAAGTGCCTGCCGTTTTCACTGTAAAACCGAGTTGGAACTTGTACCTCCCCTTATATATGTATGGAGTGGAGTTGGCAACTGAAAAGAAACTTTGTGTTCCCTTCAATCTAGGTGAAGGACGGCTTTCACA
This sequence comes from Vicugna pacos, assembly GCF_048564905.1. Classification (NCBI taxonomy): domain Eukaryota; kingdom Metazoa; phylum Chordata; class Mammalia; order Artiodactyla; family Camelidae; genus Vicugna; species Vicugna pacos. The sequence continues at coordinate 50,936 of NW_027328758.1, read as the reverse complement.
CACACTTATCTCTCAGAACGGAGCATGTGGAGAGACGTTCGTTCATCCAGCACAAAGGGAACGGTTTGCAGGAGAAACCCTTACTCTGGTTTCTCAGTCTGATTACTACTGCCGGTTTGAAGTGCCTGCCGTTTTCACTGTAAAACCGAGTTGGAGCTTGTACCTCCCCATATATGTGTATGGAGTCGAGTTGGCAACTGAAAAGAAACTTTGTGTTCCCTTCAAGATAGGTGAAGGACGGCTTTCACACACACTTATCTCTCAGAATTGAGCATGTGGAGAGACGTTCGTTCATCCAGCACAAAGGGAACGGTTTGCAGGAGAAACACTTACTCTGGTTTCTCAGTCTGTTTCCTAGTTCCGGTTGGAAGTGCCTGCCGTTTTCACCATAAAACCGAGTTGGAGCTTGTACCTCCCCATATATATGTATGGAGTGCAGTTTGCAACTGAAAAGAAACTTTGTGTTCCCTACAAGCTAGGTGAAGGACGGCTTTCACACACACTTATCTCTCAGAACTGAACATGTGGAGAGCCGTTCGTTTATCCAGCACAAAGGGAACGAGTTGCAGGAGAAACCCTTACTCTTGTTTCCCAGTCTGTTTCCTAGTGCCGGTTTGAAGTGCCTGCCGTTTACACTGTAAAACCGAGTTGGAGCTTGTACCTCCCCATATATATGTATGGAGTGGAGTTTGCAACTGAAAAGAAACTTTGTGTTCCCTTCAAGCTAGGTGAAGGTCGGCTTTCACACACACTTATGTCTCAGAACTGAGCATGTGGAGAGACGTTCGTTCATCCAGCACAAAGGGAACGGGTTGCAGGAGAAACCCTTACTCTGGTTTCTCAGTCTGTTTCCTAGTGCCGGTTTGAAGTGCCTGCCGTTTTCACTGTAAAACCGAGTTGGAGCTTGTACCTCCCCATATATATGTATGGAGTGGAGTTGGCAACTGAAAAGAAACTTTGTGTTCCCTTCAAGCTATGTGAAGGACGGCATTCACACACACTTATCTCTCAGAACTGAGCATGTGGAGAGACGTTCGTTCATCCAGCACAAAGGGAACGGGTTGCAGGAGAACCTCTTCCTCTGGTTTCTCATTCTGTTTCCTAGTGCCGGTTTGAAGTGCCTGCCGTTTTCACTGTAAAACCGAGTTGGAGCTTGTACCTCCCCATATATATGTATGGAGTGGAGTTGGCAACTGAAAAGAAACTTTGTGTTCCCTTCAAGCTAGGTGAAGGACGGCTTTCACACACACTTATCTCTCAGAACTGAGTATGTGGACAGACGTTCGTTCATTCAGCACATAGGGACCGGGTTGCAGGAGAAACCCTTCCTCTGGTTTCTCAGTCTGTTTCCTAGTGCTGGTTAGAAGTGCCTGCCGTTTTCACTGTAAAACCGAGTTGGAGCTTGTAACTCCCCATATATATGTATGGAGTGGAGTTGGCAACTGAAAAGAAACTTTGTGTTCCCTACAAGCTAGGTGAAGGAAGGCTTTCACACACAATTATCTCTCAGAACTGAGCATGTGGAGAGACGTTCGTTCATCCAGCACAAAGGCAACGGGTTGCAGGAGAAACCCTTACTCGGGTTTCTCAGTCTGTTTCCTAGTGCCGGTTTGAAGTGCCTGCCGTTTTCACTGTAAAACCGATTTGGGGCTTGAAACTCCCCATATATATGTATGGAGTGGAGTTGGCAACTGAAAAGAAACTTTGTGTTCCCTTCAAGCTAGGTGAAGGACGGCTTTCACACACACTTATCTCTCAGAACTGAGCATGTGAGAGACGTTCGTTCATCCAGCACAAAGGGAACGGGTTGCAGGAGAAACCCTTACTCTGGTTTCTCAGTCTGTTCCCTAGTGCCGGTTTGAAGTGCCTGCCTTTTTCACTGTAAAACCGAGTTGGAGCTTGTAACTCCCCTTATATATGTATGGAGTGGAGTTGGCAACTGAAAAGAAACTTTGTGTTCCCTACAAGCTAGGTGAAGGAAGGCTTTCACACACACTTAACTCTCAGAACTGAGCATGTGCAGAGACGTTCGTTCATCCAGCACAAAGGGAACGGGTTGCAGGAGAACCTTTTCCTCTGGTTTCTCAGTCTGTTTCCTAGTGCCGGTTTGAAGTGCCTGCCGTTTTCACTGTAAAACCGAGTTGGAGCTTGTACATCCCCATATATATGTATGGAGTGGAGTTGGCAACTGAAAAGAAACTTTGTGTTCCCTTCAAGCTAGGTGAAGGACGGCTTTCACACACACTTAACTCTCAGAACTGAGCATGTGGAGAGACGTTCGTTCATCCAGCACAAAGGGAACGGGTTGCAGGAGAAACCCTTCCTCTGGTTTCTCAGTCTGTTTCCTAGTGCCGGTTTGAAGTGCCTGCCGTTTTCACTGTAAAACCGAGTTGGAGCTTGGACCTCCCCATATATATGTATGGAGTGGAGATGGCAACTGAAAAGAAACTTTGTGTTCCCTTCAAGCTAGGTGAAGGACGGCTTTCAATCACACTTATCTCTCAGAACTGAGCATGTGGACAGACTTTCGTTCATCCAGCACAAAGGGAACGGGTTGCAGGAGAAACCCTTCCTCTGGTTTCTCAGTCTGTTTCCTAGTGCTGGTTTGAAGTGCCTGCCGTTTTCACTGTAAAACGAGTTAGAGCTTGTACCACCCATATATATATGTATGGAGTGGAGTTGGCACCTGAAAAGAAATTTTGTGTTCCCTTCCAGCTAGGTGAAAGACGGCTTTCACACACACTTATCTCTCAGAACTGAGCATGTGGAGAGACGTTCTTTCATCCAGCACAATGGGAACGGGTTGCAGGAGAAACCCTTACTCGGGTTTCTCAGTCTGTTTCCTAGTGTCGGTTTGAAGTGCCTGCCGTTTTCACTGTAAAACCGATTTGGAGCTTGTACCTCCCCTTATATATGTATGGAGTGGAGATGGCACCTGAAAAGAAACTTTGTGTTCCCTTCAAGCTAGGTGAAGGACGGCTTTCACACACACTTGTATCTCATAACTGAGCATGTGGAGAGACGTTCGTTCATCCAGCACAAAGGGAACGGTTTGCAGGTGAAACCCTTACTCGGGTTTCTCAGTCTGTTTCCTAGTGTCGGTTTGAAGTGCCTGCCGTTTTCACTCTAAAACCGAGTTGTAGCTTGTACCTCCCCATATATATGTATGGAGTGGAGTTGGCAACTGAAAAGAAACTATGTGTTCCCTTCAAGCTAGGTGAAGGACGGCTTTCACACACACTTATCTCTCAGAACTGAGCATGTGGAGAGACGTTCGTTCATCCAGCACAAAGGGAACGGGTTGAAAGGGAAACCCTTACTCGGGTTTCTCAGTCTGTTTCCTAGTGCGGTTTGAAGTGCCTGCCGTTTTCACTGTAAAACCGAGTTGGAGCTTGTACCTCCCCATATATATGTATGGAGTGGAGTTGGCAACTGAAAAGAAACTTTGTGTTCCCTTCAAGCTAGGTGAAGGAAGGCTTTCACACACACTTTACTCTCAGAACTGAGCATGTGGAGAGACGTTCGTTCATCCAGCACAAAGGGAACGGGTTGCAGGAGAACCTCTTCCTCTGGTTTCTCATTCTGTTTCCTAGTGCCGGTTTGAAGTGCCTGCCGTTTTCACTGTAAAACCGAGTTGGAGCTTGTACCTCCCCATATATATGTATGGAGTTGAGATGGCAACTGAAAAGAAACTTTGTGTTCCCTTCAAGCTAGGTGAAGGACGGCTTTCACACACACTTATCTCTCAGAACTGAGTATGTGGACAGACGTTCGTTCATTCAGCACATAGGGAACGGGTTGCAGGAGAAACCCTTCCTCTGGTTTCTCAGTCTGTTTCCTAGTGCTGGTTTGAAGTGCCTGCCGTTTTCACTGTAAAACCGAGTTAGAGCTTGTACCTCCCATATATATATGTATGGAGTGGAGTTGGCAAATGAAAAGAAACTTTGTGTTCCCTTCAAGCTAGGTGAAGGTCGGCTTTCACGCACACTTATCTCTCAGAACTGAGCATGTGGAGAGACGTTCGTTCATCCAGCACAAAGGGAACGGGTTGCATTAGAAACCCTTACTCGGGTTTCTCAGTCTGTTTTCTAGTGCCGGTTTGAAGTGCCTGCCGTTTTCACTGTAAAACCGAGTTGGAACTTGTACCTCCCCTTATATATGTATGAAGTGGAGTTGGCAATTGAAAAGAAACTTTGTGTTCCCTTCAAGCTAGGTGAAGGACGGCTTTCACACACAATTATCTCTCAGAACTGAGCATGTGGAGAGACGTTCGTTCATCCAGCACATAGGCAACGGGTTGCAGGAGAAACCCTTACTCGGGTTTCTCAGTCTGTTTCCTAGTGCCGGTTTGAAGTGCCTGCCGTTTTCACTGCAAAACCGAGTTGGAGCTTGAACCTCCCCATATATATGTATGGAGTGGAGTTGGCAACTGAAAAGAAACTTTGTGTTCCCTTCAAGCTAGGTGAAGGACGGCTTTCACACACACTTATCTATCAGAACTGAGCCTGTGGAGAGACGGTCGTTCATCCAGCACAAAGAGAACGGGTTGCAGGAGAAACCCTTACTCGGGTTTCTCAGTCTGTTTCCTAGTGCCGGTTTGAAGTGCCTGTCGTTTTCACTGTAAACACGAGTTGGAGCTTGTACCTCCCCTTATATATGTATGGAGTGGAGTTGGCAACTGAAAAGAAACTTTGTGTTCCCTTCAAGCTAGGTGAAGGACGGCTTTCACACACACATATCTCTCATAACTGAGCATGTGGAGAGACGTTCGTTCATCCAGCACAAAGGGAACGGGTTGCAGGACAAACCCTTCCTCTGGTTTCTCATTCTGTTTCCTAGTGCCGGTTAGAAGTGCCTGCCGTTTTCACTGCAAACCGAGTTGGAGCTTGTACCTCCCCATATATATGTATGGAGTGGAGATGGCAACTGAAAAGAAACTTTGTTTTCCCTTCAAGCTAGGTGAAGGACGGCTTTCACACACACTTATCTCTCAGAACTGAGCATGTGGACAGACGTTCGTTCATTCAGCACATAGGGAACGGGTTGCAGGAGAAACCCTTCCTCTGGTTTCTCAGTCTGTTTCCTAGTGCTGGTTTGAAGTGCCTGCCGTTTTCACTGTAAAACCGAGTTAGAGCTTGTACCTCCCATATATATATGTATGGAGTGGAGTTGGCAACTGAAAAGAAACTTTGTGTTCCCTTCAAGCTAGGTGAAGGACGGCTTTCACACACACTTATCTCTCAGAACTGAGCATGTGGAGAGACGTTCGTTCATCCAGCACAAAGGGAACGGGTTGCAGGAGAAACCCTTACTCGGGTTTCTCAGTCTGTTTCCTAGTGCTGGTTTGAAGTGCCTGCCGTTTTCACTGTAAAACCGAGTTGGAACTTGTACCTCCCCTTATATATGTATTGAGTGGAGTTGGCAACTGAAAAGAAACTTTGTGTTCCCTTCAAGCTATGTGAAGGACGGCTTTCACACACAATTATCTCTCAGAACTGAGCATGTGGAGAGACGTTCGTTCATCCAGCACAAAGGGAACGGGTTGCAGGAGAACCTCTTCCTCTGGTTTCTCATTCTGTTTCCTAGTGCCGGTTTGAAGTGCCTGCCGTTTTCACTGTAAAACCGAGTTGGAGCTTGTACCACCCCATATATATGTATGGAGTGGAGATGGCAACTGAAAAGAAACTTTGTGTTCCCTTCAAGCTAGGTGAAGGACGGCTTTCACACACACTTATCTCTCAGAACTGAGTATGTGGACAGACGTTCTTTCATTCAGCACATAGGGAACGGGTTGCAGGAGAAACCCTTCCTCTGGTTTCTCAGTCTGTTTCCTAGTGCTGGTTTGAAGTGCCTGCCGTTTTCACTGTAAAACCGAGTTAGAGCTTGTACCTCCCATATATATATGTATTTAGTGGAGTTGGCAAATGAAAAGAAACTTTGTGTTCCCTTCAAGCTAGGTGAAGGTCGGCTTTCACGCACACTTATCTCTCAGAACTGAGCATGTGGAGAGACGTTCGTTCATCCAGCACAAAGGGAACGGGTTGCAGTAGAAACCCTTACTCGGGTTTCTCAGTCTGTTTCCTAGTGCCGGTTTGAAGTGCCTGCCGTTTTCACTGTAAAACCGAGTTGGAACTTGTACCTCCCCTTATATATGCATGAAGTGGTGTTGGCAATTGAAAAGAAACTTTGTGTTCCCTTCAAGCTAGGTGAAGGACGGCTTTCACACACAATTATCTCTCAGAACTGAGCATGTGGAGAGACGTTCGTTCATCCAGCACATAGGCAACGGGTTGCAGGAGAAACCCTTACTCGGGTTTCTCAGTCTGTTTCCTAGTGCCGGTTTGAAGTGCCTGCCGTTTTCACTGTAAAACCGAGTTGGAGCTTGAACCTCCCCATATATATGTATGGAGTGGAGTTGGCAACTGAAAAGAAACTTTGTGTTCCCTTCAAGCTAGGTGAAGGACGGCTTTCACACACACTTATCTATCAGAACTGAGCCTGTGGAGAGACGGTCGTTCATCCAGCACAAAGAGAACGGGTTGCAGGAGAAACCCTTACTCGGGTTTCTCAGTCTGTTTCCTAGTGCCGGTTTGAAGTGCCTGCCGTTTTCACTGTAAACACGAGTTGGAGCTTGTACCTCCCCTTATATATGTATGGAGTGGAGTTGGCAACTGAAAAGAAACTTTGTGTTCCCTTCAAGCTAGGTGAAGGACGGCTTTCACACACACATATCTCTCATAACTGAGCATGTGGAGAGACGTTCGTTCATCCAGCACAAAGGGAACGGGTTGCAGGAGAAACCCTTCCTCTGGTTTCTCATTCTGTTTCCTAGTGACGGTTAGAAGTGCCTGCCGTTTTCACTGCAAACCGAGTTGGAGCTTGTACCTCCCCATATATATGTATGGAGTGGAGATGGCAACTGAAAAGAAACTTTGTTTTCCCTTCAAGCTAGGTGAAGGACGGCTTTCACACACACTTATCTCTCAGAACTGAGCATGTGGACAGACGTTCGTTCATTCAGCACATAGGGAACGGGTTGCAGGAGAAACCCTTCCTCTGGTTTCTCAGTCTGTTTCCTAGTGCTGGTTTGAAGTGCCTGCCGTTTTCACTGTAAATCCGAGTTAGAGCTTGTACCTCCCATATATATATGTATGGAGTGGAGTTGGCAACTGAAAAGAAACTTTGTGTTCCCTTCAAGCTAGGTGAAGGACGGCTTTCACACACACTTATCTCTCAGAACTGAGCATGTGGAGAGACGTTCGTTCATCCAGCACAAAGGGAACGGGTTGCAGGAGAAACCCTTACTCGGGTTTCTCAGTCTGTTTCCTAGTGCTGGTTTGAAGTGCCTGCCGTTTTCACTGTAAAACCGAGTTGGAACTTGTACCTCCCCTTATATATGTATGGAGTGGAGTTGGCAACTGAAAAGAAACTTTGTGTTCCCTTCAAGCTATGTGAAGGGCGGCTTTCACACACAATTATCTCTCAGAACTGAGCATGTGGTGAGACGTTCGTTCATCCAGCACAAAGGCAACGGGTTGCAGGAGAAACCCTTACTCGGGTTTCCCAGTCTGTTTCCTAGTGCCGGTTTGAAGTGCCTGCCGTTTTCACTGTAAAACCGAGTTGGAGCTTGTACCTCCCCATATATATTTATGGATTGGAGATTGCAACTGAAAAGAAACTTTGTGTTCCCATCAAGCTAGGTGAACGACGGCTTTCACACACACTTATCTCTCAGAACTGAGCATGTGGACAGACATTCGTTCATTCAGCACATAGGGAACGGGTTGCAGGAGAAACCCTTCCTCTGGTTTCTCAGTCTGTTTCCTAGTGCTGGTTTGATGTGCCTGCCGTTTTCACTGTAAAACCGAGTTAGAGCTTGTACCTCCCATATATATATGTATGGAGTGGATTTGGCAACTGAAAAGAAACTTTGTGTTCCCTTCAAGCTAGGTGAAGGACGGCTTTCACACACACTTATCTCTCAGAACTGAGCATGTGGAGAGAACTTCGTTCATCCAGCACAAAGGGAACGGGTTGCAGGAGAAACCCTTACTCGGGTTTCTCAGTCTGTTTCCTAGTGCCGGTTTGAAGTGCCTGCCGTTTTCACTGTAAAACCGAGTTGGAGCTTGTACCTCCCCATATATATGTATGGAGTGGAGTTGGCAACTGAAAAGAAACTTTGTGTTCCCTTCAAGCTAGGTGAAGGACGGCTTTCACACACACTTATCTCTCAGAACTGAGCATGTGGAGAGACGTTCGTTCATCCAGCACAAAGGGAACGGGTTGCAGGAGAAACCCTTCCTCTGGTTTCTCAGTCTGTTTCCTAGTGCCGGTTTGAAGTGTCTGCCGTTTTCACTGTAAAACCGAGTTGGAACTTGTACCACCCCATATATATGTATGGAGTGGAGTTGGCAACTGAAAAGAAATTTTGTGTTCCCTTGAAGCTGGTTGAAGGACGGCTTTCACACACACTTATCTCTCAGAACTGAGCATGTGGAGAGACGTTCGTTCATCCAGCACAAAGGGAACGGGTTGCAGGAGAAACCCTTCCTCGGGTTTCTCAGTCTGTTTCCTAGTGCCGGTTTGAAGTGCCTGCCGTTTTCACTGTAAAACCGAGTTGGAGCTTGTACCTCCCCATATATATGTATGGAGTGGTGTTGGCATCTGAAAAGAAACTTTGTGTTCCCTTCAAGCTAGGTGAAGGACGGCTTTCACACACACTTATCTCACAGAACTGAGCATGTGGAGAGACGTTCGTTCATCCAGCACAAAGGGAACGGGTTGCAGGAGAAACCCTTCCTCTGGTTTCTCAGTCTGTTTCCTAGTGCCGGTTTGAAGTGCCTGCCGTTTTCACTGTAAAACCGAGTTGGAGCTTGTAAATCCCCATATATATGTATGGAATGGAGTTGGCAACTGAAAAGAAACTTTGTGTTCCCTTCAAGCTAGGTGAAGGACGGCTTTCACACACACTTATCTCTCAGAACTGAGCATGTGGAGAGACGTTCGTTCATCCAGCACAAAGGGAACGGGTTGCAGGAGAAACCCTTCCTCTGGTTTCTCAGTCTGATTCCTAGTGCCGGTTTGAATTGCCTGCCGTTTTCACTGTAAAACCGAGTTGGAGCTTGTACCTCCCCATATATATGTATGCAGTGAAGTTGGCAACTGAAAAGAAACTTTGTGTTCCCTTCAAGCTAGGTGAAGGACGGCTTTCACACACACTTATCTCTCAGAACTGAGCATGTGGAGAGACGTTCGTTCCTACAGCACAAAGGGAACGTGTTGCAGGAGAAACCCTTCCTCTAGTTTCTCATCTGTTTCCTAGTGCCGGTTTGAAGTGCCTGCCGTTTTCACTGTAAAACCGAGTTGGAGCTTGTACTTCCCCATATATATGTATGGAGTGGAGTTGGCAATCTAAAAGAAACTTTGTGTTCCCTTCAAGATAGGTGAAGGACGTCTTTCACACACACATATCTCTCAGAACTGAGCATGTGGAGAGACGTTCGTTCATCCAGCACAAAGGGAACGGTTTGCAGGAGAAACCCTTACTCTGGTTTCTCAGTCTGTTTCCTAGTGCCGGTTTGAAGTGCCTGCCGTTTTCCCTGTAAAACCGAGTTGGAGCTTGTACCTCCCCATATATATGTATGGAGTGGAGTTGGAAACTGAAAAGAAATTTTGTGTTCCCTTCAAGCTATGTGAAGGACGGCTTTCACACACACTTATATCTCAGAACTGAGCATGTGGAGAGACGTTCGTTCATCCAGCACAAATGGAACTGGTTGCAGGAGAAACCCTTATTCTGGTTTCTCATCTGTTTCCTAGTGCCGGTTTGAAGTGCCTGCCGTTCTCACTGTAAAACCGAGTTGGAGCTTGTACCTCCTCATATATATGAATGGAGTGGAGTTGTCAACTGAAAAGAAACTTTGTGTTCCCTTCAAGCTAGGTGAAGGACGGCTTTCACACACACTTATCTCTCAGAACTGAGCATATGGAGAGACGTTCGTTCATCCAGCACAAAGGGAACGGGTTGCAGGAGAAACCCTTACTCTGGTTTCTCAGTATGTTTCCTAGAGCCGGTTTGAAGTGCCTGCAGTTTTCACTGTAAAACCGAGTTGCAGCATGTACCTCCCCATATATATGTATGGAGTGGAGTTGGCAACTGAAAAGAAACTTTGTGTTCCCTTCAAGCTAGGTGAAGGACGGCTTTCACACACACTTATCTCTCAGAACTGAGCATGTGGAGAGACGTTCGTTCATCCAGCACAAAGGGAACGGGTTGCAGGAGAAACCCTTCCTCTGGTTTCTCAGTCTGTTTCCTAGTGCCGATTAGAAGTGCCTGCCGTTTTCACTGTAAAACCGAGTTGGAGCTTGTACTTCCCCATATATATGTATGGAGTGGGGTTGGCAACCTAAAAGAAACTTTGTGTTCCCTTCAAGCTAGGTGAAGGACGGCTTTCACACACACTTATCTCTCAGAACTGAGCATGTGGAGAGACGTTCGTTCATCCAGCACAAAGGGAACGGGTTGCAGGAGAAACCCTTCCTCTGGATTCTCAGTATGTTTCCTAGTGCCGGTTTGAAGTGCCTGCCGTTTTCACTGTAAAACCGAGTTGGAGCTTGTACCTCCCCATATATAAGTATGGAGTGGAGTTGGCAACCTAAAAGAAACTTTGTGTTCCCTTCAAGCTTGGTGTAGCACGGCTTTCACACACACTTATCTCTCAGAACTGAGCATGTGGAGAGACGCACGTTCATCCACCACAAAGGGAACGGGTTGCAGGAGAAACCCTTACTCTGGTTTCTCAGTCTGTTTCCTAGTGCCGGTTTGAAGTGCCTGCCGTTTTCACTGTAAAACCGAGTTGGGGCTTGTACCTCCCCATATATATGTATGGAGTGGAGTTGACAACTGAAAAGATACTTTGTGTTCCCTTCAAGCTAGGTGAAGGACGGCTTTCACACACACTTATCTCTCAGAACTGAGCATGTGGAGAGACGTTCGTTCATCCAGCACAAAGGGAACGGGTTGCAGGAGAAACCCTTCCTCTGGTTTCTCGTCTGTTTCCTAGTGCCGGTTTGAAGTGCCTGCCGTTTTCACTGTAAAACCGAGTTGGAGCTTGTACTTCCCCATATATATGTATGGAGTGGAGTTGGCAACCTAAAAGAAACTTTGTGTTCCCTACAAGATAGGTGAAGGACGGCTTTCACACACACTTATCTCTCAGAACTGAGCATGTGGAGAGACGTTCGTTCATCCAGCACAAAGGGAACGGGTTGCAGGAGAAACCCTTACTCTGGTTTCTCAGTCTGTTTCCTAGTGCCGGTTTGAAGTGCCTGCAGTTTTCACTGTAAAACCGAGTTGGAGCATGTACCTCCCCATATATATGTATGGAGTGGAGTTGGCAACTGAAAAGAAACTTTGTGTTCCCTTCAAGCTAAGTGAAGGACGGCTTTCACACACACTTATCTCTCAGAACTGAGCATGTGGAGAGACGTTCGTTCATCCAGCACAAAGGGAACGGGTTGCAGGAGAAACCCTTCCTCTGGTTTCTCAGTCTGTTTCCTAGTGCCGATTAGAAGTGCCTGCCTTTTTCACTGTAAAACCGAGTTGGAGCTTGTACTTCCCCATATATATGTATGGAGTGGAGTTGGCAACCTAAAAGAAACTTTGTGTTCCCTTCAAGCTAGGTGAAGTACGGCTTTCACACACACTTATCTCTCAGAACTGAGCATGTGGTGAGACGTTCGTTCATCCAGCACAAAGGGAACGGGTTGCAGGAGAAACCCTTACTCTGGTTACTCAGTGTGTTTCCAAGTGCCGGTTTGAAGTGTCTGCATTTTTCACTGTAAAACCGAGTTGGAGCTTGTACCTCCCCATACATATGTATGGAGTGGAGATGGCAACTGAATAAAAACTTTGTGTTCCCTTCAAGCTAGGTGAAGGACTGCTTTCACACACACTTATCTCTCAGAACTGAGCATGTGGAGAGACGTTCGTTCATCCATCACATAGGGAACGGGTTGCAGGAGAAATCCTTAATCGGGTTTCTCATTCTGTTTCCTAGTGCCGGTTTGAAGTGCCTGCCGTTTTCACTTTAAAACCGAGTTGGAGCTTGTACCTCCCCATATATATGTATGGAATGGTGTTGGCAACTGAAAAGAAACTTTGTGTTCCCTTCAAGCTAGGTGAAGGACGGCTTTCACACACACTTATCTCTCAGAACTGAGCATGTGGAGAGACGTTCGTTCATCCAGCACAAAGGGAACGGTTTGCAGGAGAAACCCTTACTCTGGTTTCTCAGTCTGTTTCCTAGTGCCGGTTTGAAGTGCCTGCCGTTTTCCCTGTAAAACCGAGTTGGAGCTTGTACCTCCCCATATATATGTATGGAGTGGAGTTGGAAACTGAAAAGAAACTTTGTGTTCCCTTCAAGCTATGTGAAGGACGGCTTTCACACACACTTATATCTCAGAACTGAGCATGTGGAGAGACGTTCGTTCATCCAGCACAAATGAAACGGGTTGCAGGAGAAACCCTTATTCTGGTTTCTCATCTGTTTCCTAGTGCCGGTTTGAAGTGCCTGCCGTTTTCACTGTAAAACCGAGTTGGAGCTTGTACCTCCTCATATATATGTATGGAGTGGAGTTGGCAACTGAAAAGAAACTTTGTGTTCCCTTCAAGCTAGGTGAAGGACGGCTTTCACACACACTTATCTCTCAGAACTGAGCATATGGAGAGACGTTCGTTCATCCAGCACAAAGGGAACGGGTTGCAGGAGAAACCCTTACTCTGGTTTCTCAGTATGTTTCCTAGTGCCGGTTTGAATTGCCTGCAGTTTTCACTGTAAAACCGAGTTGGAGCATGTACCTCCCCATATATATGTATGGAGTGGAGATGGCAACTGAAGAGAAACTTTGTGTTCCCTTCAAGCTAGGTGAAGGACGGCTTTCACACACACTTATCTCTCAGAACTGAGCATGTGGAGAGACGTTCGTTCATCCAGCACAAAGGGAACGGGTTGCAGGAGAAACCCTTCCTCTGGTTTCTCAGTCTGTTTCCTAGTGCCGATTAGAAGTGCCTGCCGTTTTCACTGTAAAACCGAGTTGGAGCTTGTACTTCCCCATATATATGTATGGAGTGGAGTTGGCAACCTAAAAGAAACTTTGTGTTCCCTTCAAGCTAGGTGAAGGACGGCTTTCACACACACTTATCTCTCAGAACTGAGCATGTGGAGAGACGTTCGTTCATCCAGCACAAAGGGAACGGGTTGCAGGAGAAACCCTTCCTCTGGTTTCTCAGTATGTTTCCTAGTGCCGGTTTGAAGTGCCTGCCGTTTTCACTGTAAAACCGAGTTGGAGCTTGTACCTCCCCATATATAAGTATGGAGTGGAGTTGGCAACCTAAAAGAAACTTTGTGTTCCCTTCAAGCTAGGTGAAGCACGGCTTCCACACACACTTATCTCTCAGAACTGAGCATGTGGAGAGACGCTCGTTCATCCAGCACAAAGGGAACGGGTTGCAGGAGAAACCCTTACTCTGGTTTCTCAGTCTGTTTCCTAGTGCCGGTTTGAAGTGCCTGCCGTTTTCACTGTAAAACCTAGTTGGGGCTTGTACCTCCCCATATATATGTATGGAGTTGAGTTGGCAACTGAAAAGATACTTTATGTTCCCTTCAAGCTAGGTGAAGGACGGCTTTCACACACACTTATCTCTCAGAACTGAGCATGTGGAGAGACGTTCGTTCATCCAGCACAAAGGGAACGTGTTGCAGGAGAAACCTTTCCTCTGGTTTCTCGTGTGTTTCCTAGTGCCGGTTTGAAGTGCCTGCAGTTTTCACTGTAAAACCGAGTTGGAGCATGTACCTCCCCATATATAAGTATGGAGTGGAGTTGGCAACTGAAAAGAAACTTTGTGTTCCCTTCAAGCTAGGTGAAGGACGGCTTTCACACACACTTATCTCTCAGAACTGAGCATGTGGAGAGACGTTCGTTCATCCAGCACAAAGGGAACGGGTTGCAGGAGAAACCCTTCCTCGGGTTTCTCAGTCTGTTTCCTAGTGCCGATTAGAAGTGCCTGCCTTTTTCACTGTAAAACCGAGTTGGAGCTTGTACTTCCCCATATATATGTATGGAGTGGAGTTGGCAACCTAAAAGAAACTTTGTGTTCCCTTCAAGCTAGGTGAAGGACGGCTTTCACACACACTTATCTCTCAGATCTGAGCATGTGGTGAGACGTTCGTTCATCCAGCACAAAGGGAACGGGTTGCAGGAGAAACCCTTACTCTGGTTACTCAGTGTGTTTCCAAGTGCCGGTTTGAAGTGTCTGCATTTTTCACTGTAAAACCGAGTTGGAGCTTGTACCTCCCCATATATATGTATGGAATGGAGATGGCAACTGAAAAAAAACTTTGTGTTCCCTTCAAGCTAGGTGAAGGACTGCTTTCACACACACTTATCTCTCAGAACTGAGCATGTGGAGAGACGTTCGTTCATCCATCACATAGGGAACGGTTTGCAGGAGAAATCCTTAATCGGGTTTCTCATTCTGTTTCCTAGTGCCGGTTTGAAGTGCCTGCCGTTTTCACTGTAAAACCGAGTTGGAGCTTGTACCTTCCCATATATATGTATGGAGTGGAGTTGGCAACTGTAAAGAAACTTTGTGTTCCCTTCAAGCTAGGTGAAGGACGGCTTTCACACACACTTATCTCTCAGAACTGAGCATGTGGAGAGACGTTCGTTCATCCAGCACAAAGGGAACGGGTTGCAGGAGAGACCCTTAATCGGGTTTCTCAGTCTGTTTTCTAGTGCCGGTTGGAAGTGCCTGCCGTTTTCACTGTAAAACCGAGTTGGAGCTTGTACCTCCCCATATATATGTATGGAGTGGAGTTGTCAACTGAAAAGAAACTTTGTGTTCCCTTCAAGCTAGGTGAAGGACGGCTTTCACACACACTTATCTTTCAGAACTGAGCATGTGGAGAGACGTTCGTTCATCCAGCACAAAGGGAACGGGTTGCAGGAGAAAACCTTCCTCTGGTTTCTCAGTCTGTTTCCTAGTGCCGGTTTGAAGTGCCTGCCTTTTTTACTGTAAAACCGAGTTGGAGCTTGTACCTCCCCATATATATGTATAGAGTGGAGATGGCAAATGAAAAGAAACTTTTGTTCCCTTGAAGCTAGGTGAAGGGCGGCTTTCACACACACTTATATCTCAGAACTGGACATGTGGAGAGACATTCGTTCATCCAGCACAAAGGGAACGGGTTGCAGGAGAAACCCTTAATCGGGTTTCTCATTCTGTTTCCTAGTGCCGGTTTGAAGTGCCTGCCGTTTTCACTGTAAAACCGAGTTGGAGCTTCTACCTCCCCTTATATATGTATGGAGTGGAGTTGGCAACTGAAAAGAAACTTTGTGTTCCCTTCAAGCTAGGTGAAGGACGGCTTTCACACACACATATCTCTCATAACTGAGCATGTGGAGAGACGTTCGTTCATCCAGCACAAAGGGAACGGGTTGCAGGAGAAACCCTTCCTCTGGTTTCTCATTCTGTTTCCTAGTGCCGGTTAGAAGTGCCTGCCGTTTTCACTGCAAACCGAGTTGGAGCTTGTACCTCCCCATATATATGTATGGAGTGGAGATGGCAACTGAAAAGAAACTTTGTTTTCCCTTCAAGCTAGGTGAAGGACGGCTTTCACACACACTTATCTCTCAGAACTGAGCATGTGGACAGACGTTCTTTCATTCAGCACATAGGGAACGGGTTGCAGGAGAAACCCTTCCTCTGGTTTCTCAGTCTGTTTCCTAGTGCTGGTTTGAAGTGCCTGCCGTTTTCACTGTAAAACCGAGTTGGAACTTGTACCTCCCCTTATATATGTATGGAGTGGAGTTGGCAACTGAAAAGAAACTTTGTGTTCCCTTCAAGCTATGTGAAGGACGGCTTTCACACACAATTATCTCTCAGAACTGAGCATGTGGAGAGACGTTCGTTCATCCAGCACAAAGGCAACGGGTTGCAGGAGAAACCCTTACTCGGGTTTCTCAGTCTGTTTCCTAGTGCCGGTTTGAAGTGCCTGCCGTTTTCACTGTAAAACCGAGTTGGAGCTTGTACCTCCCCATATATATTTATGGATTGGAGATTGCAACTGAAAAGAAACTTTGTGTTCCCATCAAGATAGGTGAACGACGGCTTTCACACACACTTATCTCTCAGAACTGAGCATGTGGACAGACATTCGTTCATTCAGCACATAGGGAACGGGTTGCAGGAGAAACCCTTCCTCTGGTTTCTCAGTCTGTTTCCTAGTGCTGGTTTGATGTGCCTGCCGTTTTCACTGTAAAACCGAGTTAGAGCTTGTACCTCCCATATATATATGTATGGAGTGTATTTGGCAACTGAAAAGAAACTTTGTGTTCCCTTCAAGCTAGGTGAAGGACGGCTTTCACACACACTTATCTCTCAGAACTGAGCATGTGGAGAGAATTTCGTTCATCCAGCACAAAGGGAACGGGTTGCAGGAGAAACCCTTACTCGGGTTTCTCAGTCTGTTTCCTAGTGCCGGTTTGAAGTGCCTACCGTTTTCACTGTAAAACCGAGTTGGAGCTTGTACCTCCCCATATATATGTATGGAGTGGAGTTGGCAACTGAAAAGAAACTTTGTGTTCCCTTCAAGCTAGGTGAAGGACGGCTTTCACACACACTTATCTCTCAGAACTGAGCATGTGGAGAGACGTTCGTTCATCCAGCACAAAGGGAACGGGTTGCAGGAGAAACCCTTCCTCTGGTTTCTCAGTCTGTTTCCTAGTGCCGGTTTGAAGTGCCTGCCGTTTTCACTGTAAAACCGAGTTGGAACTTGTACCACCCCATATATATGTATGGAGTGGAGTTGGCAACTGAAACGAAATTTTGTGTTCCCTTGAATCTAAGTGAAGGACGGCTTTCACACACACTTATCTCTCAGAACTGAGCATGTGGAGAGACGTTCGTTCATCCAGCACAAAGGGAACGGGTTGCAGGAGAAACCCTTCCTCGGGTTTCTCAGTCTGTTTCCTAGTGCCGGTTTGAAGTGCCTGCCGTTTTCACTGTAAAACCGAGTTGGAGCTTGTACCTCCCCATATATATGTATGGAGTGGTGTTGGCATCTGAAAAGAAACTTTGTGTTCCCTTCAAGCTAGGTGAAGGACGGCTTTCACACACACTTATCTCACAGAACTGAGCATGTGGAGAGACGTTCGTTCATCCAGCACAAAGGGAACGGGTTGCAGGAGAAACCCTTCCTCTGGTTTCTCAGTCTGTTTCCTAGTGCCGGTTTGAAGTGCCTGCCGTTTTCACTGTAAAACCGAGTTGGAGCTTGTACCTCCCCATATATATGTATGGAATGGAGTTGGCAACTGAAAAGAAACTTTGTGTTCCCTTCAAGCTAGGTGAAGGACGGCTTTCACACACACTTATCTCTCAGAACTGAGCATGTGGAGAGACGTTCGTTCATCCAGCACAAAGGGAACGGGTTGCAGGAGAAACCCTTCCTCTGGTTTCTCAGTCTGATTCCTAGTGCCGGTTTGAATTGCCTGCCGTTTTCACTGTAAAACCGAGTTGGAGCTTGTACCTCCCCATATATATGTATGCAGTGAAGTTGGCAACTGAAAAGACAATTTGTGCTCCCTTCAAGCTAGGTGAAGGACGGCTTTCACACACACTTATCTCTCAGAACTGAGCATGTGGAGAGACGTTCGTTCCTACAGCACAAAGGGAAAGTGTTGCAGGAGAAACCCTTCCTCTAGTTTCTCATCTGTTTCCTAGTGCCGGTTTGAAGTGCCTGCCGTTTTCACTGTAAAACCGAGTTGGAGCTTGTACTTCCCCATATATATGTATGGAGTGGAGTTGGCAATGTAAAAGAAACTTTGTGTTCCCTTCAAGATAGGTGAAGGACGTCTTTCACACACACATATCTCTCAGAACTGAGCATGTGGAGAGACGTTCGTTCATCCAGCACAAAGGGAACGGTTTGCAGGAGAAACCCTTACTCTGATTTCTCAGTCTGTTTTCTAGTGCCGGTTTGAAGTGCCTGCCGTTTTCCCTGTAAAACCGAGTTGGAGCTTGTACCTCCCCATATATATGTATGGAGTGGAGTTGGAAACTGAAAAGAAACTTTGTGTTCCCTTCAAGCTATGTGAAGGACGGCTTTCACACACACTTATATCTCAGAACTGAGCATGTGGAGAGACGTTCGTTCATCCAGCACAAATGGAACTGGTTGCAGGAGAAACCCTTATTCTGGTTTCTCATCTGTTTCCTAGTGCCGGTTTGAAGTGCCTGCCGTTTTCACTGTAAAACCGAGTTGGAGCTTGTACCTCCTCATATATATGTATGGAGTGGAGTTGTCAACTGAAAAGAAACTTTGTGTTCCCTTCAAGCTAGGTGAAGGACGGCTTTCACACACACTTATCTCTCAGAACTGAGCATATGGAGAGACGTTCGTTCATCCAGCACAAAGGGAACGGGTTGCAGGAGAAACCCTTACTCTGGTTTCTCAGTATGTTTCCTAGTGCCGGTTTGAAGTGCCTGCAGTTTTCACTGTAAAACCGAGTTGAAGCATGTACCTCCCCATATATATGTATGGAGTGGAGTTGGCAACTGAAAAGAAACTTTGTGTTCCCTTCAAGCTAGGTGAAGGACGGCTTTCACACACACTTATCTCTCAGAACTGAGCATGTGGAGAGACGTTCGTTCATCCAGCACAAAGGGAACGGGTTGCAGGAGAAACCCTTCCTCTGTTTCTCAGTCTGTTTCCTAGTGCCGATTAGAAGTGCCTGCCGTTTTCACTGTAAAACCGAGTTGGAGCTTGTACTTCCCCATATATATGTATGGAGTGGGGTTGGCAACCTAAAAGAAACTTTGTGTTCCCTTCAAGCTAGGTGAAGGACGGCTTTCACACACACTTATCTCTCAGAACTGAGCATGTGGAGAGACGTTCGTTCATCCAGCACAAAGGGAACGGGTTGCAGGAGAAACCCTTCCTCTGGTTTCTCAGTATGTTTCCTAGTGCCGGTTTGAAGTGCCTGCCGTTTTCACTGTAAAACCGAGTTGGAGCTTGTACCTCCCCATATATAAGTATGGAGTGGAGTTGGCAACCTAAAAGAAACTTTGTGTTCCCTTCAAGCTAGGTGTAGCACGGCTTTCACACACACTTATCTCTCAGAACTGAGCATGTGGAGAGACGCACGTTCATCCACCACAAAGGGAACGGGTTGCAGGAGAAACCCTTCCTCTGGTTTCTCGTCTGTTTCCTAGTGCCGGTTTGAAGTGCCTGCCGTTTTCACTGTAAAACCGAGTTGGGGCTTGTACCTCCCCATATATATGTATGGAGTGGAGTTGACAACTGAAAAGATACTTTGTGTTCCCTTCAAGCTAGGTGAAGGACGGCTTTCACACACACTTATCTCTCAGAACTGAGCATGTGGAGAGACGTTCGTTCATCCAGCACAAAGGGAACGGGTTGCAGGAGAAACCCTTCCTCTGGTTTCTCGTCTGTTTCCTAGTGCCGGTTTGAAGTGCCTGCCGTTTTCACTGTAAAACCGAGTTGGAGCTTGTACTTCCCCATATATATGTATGGAGTGGAGTTGGCAACCTAAAAGAAACTTTGTGTTCCCTACAAGATAGGTGAAGGACGGCTTTCACACACACTTATCTCTCAGAACTGAGCATGTGGAGAGACGTTCGTTCATCCAGCACAAAGGGAACGGGTTGCAGGAGAAACCCTTACTCTGGTTTCTCAGTCTGTTTCCTAGTGCCGGTTTGAAGTGCCTGCAGTTTTCACTGTAAAACCGAGTTGGAGCATGTACCTCCCCATATATATGTATGGAGTGGAGTTGGCAACTGAAAAGAAACTTTGTGTTCCCTTCAAGCTAGGTGAAGGACGGCTTTCACACACACTTATCTCTCAGAACTGAGCATGTGGAGAGACGTTCGTTCATCCAGCACAAAGGGAACGTGTTGCAGGAGAAACCCTTCCTCTGGTTTCTCAGTCTGTTTCCTAGTGCCGATTAGAAGTGCCTGCCTTTTTCACTGTAAAACCGAGTTGGAGCTTGTACTTCCCCATATATATGTATGGAGTGGATTTGGCAACCTAAAAGAAACTTTGTGTTCCCTTCAAGCTAGGTGAAGGACGGCTTTCACACACACTTATCTCTCAGAACTGAGCATGTGGTGAGACGTTCGTTCATCCAGCACAAAGGGAACGGGTTGCAGGAGAAACCCTTACTCTGGTTACTCAGTGTGTTTCCAAGTGCCGGTTTGAAGTGTCTGCATTTTTCACTGTAAAACCGAGTTGGAGCTTGTACCTCCCCATATATATGTATGGAGTGGAGATGGCAACTGAATAAAAACTTTGTGTTCCCTTCAAGCTAGGTGTAGGACTGCTTTCACACACACTTATCTCTCAGAACTGAGCATGTGGAGAGACGTTCGTTCATCCATCACATAGGGAACGGGTTGCAGGAGAAATCCTTAATCGGGTTTCTCATTCTGTTTCCTAGTGCCGGTTTGAAGTGCCTGCCGTTTTCACTGTAAAACCGAGTTGGAGCTTGTACCTCCCCATATATATGTATGGAATGGTGTTGGCAACTGAAAAGAAACTTTGTGTTCCCTTCAAGCTAGGTGAAGGACGGCTTTCACACACACTTATCTCTCAGAACTGAGCATGTGGAGAGACGTTCGTTCATCCAGCACAAAGGGAACGGTTTGCAGGAGAAACCCTTACTCTGGTTTCTCAGTCTGTTTCCTAGTGCCGGTTTGAAGTGCCTGCCGTTTTCCCTGTAAAACCGAGTTGGAGCTTGTACCTCCCCATATATATGTATGGAGTGGAGTTGGAAACTGAAAAGAAACTTTGTGTTCCCTTCAAGCTATGTGAAGGACGGCTTTCACACACACTTATATCTCAGAACTGAGCATGTGGAGAGACGTTCGTTCATCCAGCACAAATGAAACGGGTTGCAGGAGAAACCCTTATTCTGGTTTCTCATCTGTTTCCTAGTGCCGGTTTGAAGTGCCTGCCGTTTTCACTGTAAAACCGAGTTGGAGCTTGTACCTCCTCATATATATGTATGGAGTGGAGTTGGCAACTGAAAAGAAACTTTGTGTTCCCTTCAAGCTAGGTGAAGGACGGCTTTCACACACACTTATCTCTCAGAACTGAGCATATGGAGAGACGTTCGTTCATCCAGCACAAAGGGAACGGGTTGCAGGAGAAACCCTTACTCTGGTTTCTCAGTATGTTTCCTAGTGCCGGTTTGAATTGCCTGCAGTTTTCACTGTAAAACCGAGTTGGAGCATGTACCTCCCCATATATATGTATGGAGTGGAGATGGCAACTGAAAAGAAACTTTGTGTTCCCTTCAAGCTAGGTGAAGGACGGCTTTCACACACACTTATCTCTCAGAACTGAGCATGTGGAGAGACGTTCGTTCATCCAGCACAAAGGGAACGGGTTGCAGGAGAAACCCTTCCTCTGGTTTCTCAGTCTGTTTCCTAGTGCCGATTAGAAGTGCCTGCCGTTTTCACTGTAAAACCGAGTTGGAGCTTGTACTTCCCCATATATATGTATGGAGTGGAGTTGGCAACCTAAAAGAAACTTTGTGTTCCCTTCAAGCTAGGTGAAGGACGGCTTTCACACACACTTATCTCTCAGAAATGAGCATGTGGAGAGACGTTCGTTCATCCAGCACAAAGGGAACGGGTTGCAGGAGAAACCCTTCCTCTGGTTTCTCAGTATGTTTCCTAGTGCCGGTTTGAAGTGCCTGCCGTTTTCACTGTAAAACCGAGTTGGAGCTTGTACCTCCCCATATATAAGTATGGAGTGGAGTTGGCAACCTAAAAGAAACTTTGTGTTCCCTTCAAGCTAGGTGAAGCACGGCTTCCACACACACTTATCTCTCAGAACTGAGCATGTGGAGAGACGCTCGTTCATCCAGCACAAAGGGAACGGGTTGCAGGAGAAACCCTTACTCTGGTTTCTCAGTCTGTTTCCTAGTGCCGGTTTGAAGTGCCTGCCGTTTTCACTGTAAAACCGAGTTGGGGCTTGTACCTCCCCATATATATGTATGGAGTTGAGTTGGCAACTGAAAAGATACTTTGTGTTCCCTTCAAGCTAGGTGAAGGACGGCTTTCACACACACTTATCTCTCAGAACTGAGCATGTGGAGAGACGTTCGTTCATCCAGCACAAAGGGAACGGTTTGCAGGAGAAACCTTTCCTCTGGTTTCTCGTCTGTTTCCTAGTGCCGGTTTGAAGTGCCTGCAGTTTTCACTGTAAAACCGAGTTGGAGCATGTACCTCCCCATATATAAGTATGGAGTGGAGTTGGCAACTGAAAAGAAACTTTGTGTTCCCTTCAAGCTAGGTGAAGGACGGCTTTCACACACACTTATCTCTCAGAACTGAGCATGTGGAGAGACGTTCGTTCATCCAGCACAAAGGGAACGGGTTGCAGTAGAAACCCTTCCTCGGGTTTCTCAGTCTGTTTCCTAGTGCCGATTAGAAGTGCCTGCCTTTTTCACTGTAAAACCGAGTTGGAGCTTGTACTTCCCCATATATATTTATGGAGTGGAGTTGGCAACCTAAAAGAAACTTTGTGTTCCCTTCAAGCTAGGTGAAGGACGGCTTTCACACACACTTATCTCTCAGATCTGAGCATGTGGTGAGACGTTCGTTCATCCAGCACAAAGGGAACGGGTTGCAGGAGAAACCCTTACTCTGGTTACTCAGTGTGTTTCCAAGTGCCGGTTTGAAGTGTCTGCATTTTTCACTGTAAAACCGAGTTGGAGCTTGTACCTCCCCATATATATGTATGGAATGGAGATGGCAACTGAAAAAAAACTTTGTGTTCCCTTCAAGCTAGGTGAAGGACTGCTTTCACACACACTTATCTCTCAGAACTGAGCATGTGGAGAGACGTTCGTTCATCCATCACATAGGGAACGGTTTGCAGGAGAAATCCTTAATCGGGTTTCTCATTCTGTTTCCTAGTGCCGGTTTGAAGTGCCTGCCGTTTTCACTGTAAAACCGAGTTGGAGCTTGTACCTTCCCATATATATGTATGGAGTGGAGTTGGCAACTGAAAAGAAACTTTGTGTTCCCTTCAAGCTAGGTGAAGGACGGCTTTCACACACACTTATCTCTCAGAACTGAGCATGTGGAGAGACGTTCGTTCATCCAGCACAAAGGGAACGGGTTGCAGGAGAGACCCTTAATCGGGTTTCTCAGTCTGTTTTCTAGTGCCGGTTGGAAGTGCCTGCCGTTTTCACTGTAAAAACGAGTTGGAGCTTGTACCTCCCCATATATATGTATGGAGTGGAGTTGTCAACTGAAAAGAAACTTTGTGTTCCCTTCAAGCTAGGTGAAGGACGGCTTTCACACACACTTATCTTTCAGAACTGAGCATGTGGAGAGACGTTCGTTCATCCAGCACAAAGGGAACGGGTTGCAGGAGAAACCCTTCCTCTGGTTTCTCAGTCTGTTTCCTAGTGCCGGTTTGAAGTGCCTGCCGTTTTCACTGTAAAACCGAGTTGGAGCTTGTACCTCCCCATATATATGTATAGAGTGGAGATGGCAACTGAAAAGAAACGTTTGTTCCCTTGAAGCTAGGTGAAGGACGGCTTTCACACACACTTATCTCTCAGAACTGAGCATGTGGAGAGACGTTCGTTCATCCAGCACAAAGGGAACGGGTTGCAGGAGAAATCCTTAATCGGGTTTCTCATTCTGTTTCCTAGTGCCGATTTGAAGTGCCTGCCGTTTTCACTGTAAAACCGTGTTGGAGCTTGTACCTCCCCATATATATGTATGGAGTGGAGTTGGCAACTGAAAAGAAACTTTGTGTTCCCTTCAAGCTAGGTGAAGGACGGCTTTCACACACACTTATCTCTCAGAACTGAGCATGTAGAGAGACGTTCTTTCATCCAGCACAAATGGAACGGGTTACAGGAGAAACCCTTCCTCTGGTTTCTAATCTGTTTCCTAGTGCCGGTTTGAAGTGCCTGCCGTTTTCACTGTAAAACCGAGTTGGAGCTTGTACCTCCTCATATATATGTATGGAGTGGAGTTGGCAACTGAAAAGAAACTTTGTGTTCCCTTCAAGCTAGGTGAAGGACGGCTTTCACACACACTTCTCTCTCAGAACTGAGCATGTGGAGAGACGTTCGTTCATCCAGCACAAAGGGAACGGGTTGCAGGAGAAACCCTTCCTCTGGTTTCTCAGTCTGTTTCCTAGTGCCGGTTTGAAGTGCCTGCCGTTTTCACTGTAAAACCGAGTTGGAGCTTGTACCTCCTCATATATATGTATGGAGTCGAGTTGGCAACTGAAAAGAAACTTTGTGTTCCCTTCAAGCTAGGTGAAGTACGGCTTTCACACACACTTCTCTCTCAGAACTGAGCATGTGGAAAGACGTTCGTTCATCCAGCACAAAGGGAACGGGTTGCAGGAGAAACCCTTCCTCTGGTTTCTCAGTCTGTTTCCTAGTGCCGGTTTGAAGTGCCTGCCGTTTTCACTGTAAAACGGAGTTGGAGCATGTACCTTCCCATATATATGTATGGAGTGGAGTTGGCAACTGAAAAGAAACTTTGTGTTCCCTTCAAGCTAGGTGAAGGACGGCTTACACACACACTTACCTCTCAAAACTGAGCATGTGGAGAGACGTTCGTTCATCCAGCACAAAGGGAATGGTTTGCAGGTGAAACCCTTCCTCTGGTTTCTCAGTATGTTTCCTAGTGCCGGTTTGAAGTGCCTGCCGTTTTCACTGTAAAACCGAGTTGGAGCTTGTACTTCCCCATATATAAGTATGGAGTGGAGTTGGCAACCTAAAAGAAACTTTGTGTTCCCTTCAAGCTAGGTGAAGGACGGCTTTCACACACACTTATCTCTCAGAACTGAGCATGTGGAGAGACGCTCGTTCATCCAGCACAAAGGGAACGGGTTGCAGGAGAAACCCTTCCTCTGGTTTCTCAGTCTATTTCCTAGTGCCGGTTTGAAGTGCCTGCCGTTTTCAGTGTAAAACCGAGTTGGGGCTTGTACCTCCCCATATATATGTATGGAATGGAGTTGGTAACTGAAAAGAAACTTTGTGTTCCCTTCAAGCTAGGTGAAGGACGGCTTTCACACACACTTATCTCTCAGAACTGAGCATGTGGAGAGACGTTCGTTCATCCAGCAAAAAGGGAACGGGTTGCAGGAGAAACCCATTCTCTGGTTTCTCAGTCTATTTCCTAGTGCCGGTTTGAAGTGCCTGCCGTTTTCACTGTAAAACCGAGTTGGAGCTTGTACCTCCCCATATATATGTATGGTGTGGAGTTGCCACCTGAAAAGAAACTTTGTGTTCCCTTCAAGCTAGCTGAAGGACGGCATTCACACACACTTATCTCTCAGAACTGAGCATGTGGAGAGACGTTCGTTCATCCAGCACAAAGGGAACGGGTTGCAGGAGAAACCCTTTCTCTGGTTACTCAGTCTGTTTGCTAGTGCCGGTTTGAAGTGCCTGCCGTTTTCAATGTAAAACCGAGTTGGAGCTTGTACTTCCCCATATATATGTATGGAGTGGAGTTTGCAACTGAAAAGAAACTTTGTGTTCCCTTCAAGCTAGGTGAAGGACGGCTTTCACACACACTTATCTCTCAGAACTGAGCATGTGGAGAGACGTTCGTTCATCCAGCACAAAGGGAACGGGTTGCAGGAGAAACCCTTACTCGGGTTTCTCAGTCTGTTTCCTAGTGCCGGTTTGAAGTGCCTGCCGTTTTCACTGTAAAAACGAGTTGGAGCTTGTACCTCCCCATATATATGTATGGGGTGGATTTGGCAACTGAAAAGAAACTTTGTGTTCCCTTCAAGCTAGGTGAAGGACGGCTTTCACACACACTTATCTCTCAGAACTGAGCATGTGGAGAGACGTTCGTTCATCCAGCACAAAGGGAACGGGTTGCAGGAGAAACCCTTCCTCTGGTTTCTCAGTCTGTTTCCTAGTGCCGGTTTGAAGTGCCTGCCGTTTTCACTGTAAAACCCAGTTGGAACTTGTTCCTCCCCATATATATGTATGGAGTGGGGTTGGCAACTGAAAAGAAACTTTGTGTTCCCTTCAAGCTAGGTGCAGGACGGCTTTCACACACACTTACCTCTCAGAAATGAGCATGTGGAGAGACGTTCGTTCATCCATCACATAGGGAACGGGTTGCAGGAGAAACCATTCCTCTGGATTCTCAGTCTGTTTCCTAGTGCCGGTTTGAAGTGCCTGCCGTTTTCACTGTAAAACCGAGTTGGAGCTTGTACCTCCCCATATATATGTATGGAGTGGAGTTGGCAACTGAAAAGAAACTTTGTGTTCCCTTCAAGCTAGGTGAAGGACGGCTTTCACACACACTTATCTCTCAGAACTGAGCATGTGGAGAGACGTTCGTTCATCCAGCACAAAGGGAACGGGTTGCAGGAGAAACCCTTCCTCTGGTTTCTCAGTATGTTTCCTAGTGCCGGTTTGAAGTGCCTGCCGTTTTCACTGTAAAACCGAGTTGGAGCTTGTACCTCCCCATATATATGTATGGAGTGGAGTTGGCAACTGAAAACAAACTTTGTGTTCCCTTCAAGCTAGGTGAAGGACGGCTTTCACACACACTTATCTCTCAGAACTGAGCATGTGGAGAGACGTTCGTTCATCCAGCACAAAGGGAACGGGTTGCAGGAGAAACCATTACTCGGGTTTCTCAGTCTGTTTCCTAGTTCCGGTTTGAAGTGCCTGCCGTTTTCACTGTAAAACCGAGTTGGAGCTTGTACTTCCCCATATATATGTATGGAGTGGAGTTGGCAACTGAAAAGAAACTTTGAGTTCCCTTCAAGCTAGGTGAAGGACGGCTTTCACACACACTTATCTCTCAGAACTGAGCATGTGGAGAGACGTTCGTTCATCCAGCACAAAGGGAACGGGTTGCAGGAGAAACCCTTCCTCTGGTTTCTCAGTCTGATTCGTAGTGCCGGTTTGAAGTGCCTGCCGTTTTCATTGGAAAACCGTGTTGGGGCTTGTAGCTCCCCATATATATGTATGGATTGGAGTTGGCAACTGAAAAGAAACTTTGTGTTCCCTCAAAGCTAGGTGAAGGACAGCTTTCACACACACTTATCTCTCAGAACTGAGCATGTGGAGAGACGTTCGTTCATCCAGCACAAAGGGAACGGGTTGCAGGAGAAACCCTTACTCTGGTTTCTCAGTCTGATTCCTAGTGCCGGTTTCAATTGCCTGCCGTTTTCACTGTAAAACCGAGTTGGAGCTTGTACCTCCCCATATATATGTATGGAGTGGAGTTGGCAACTGAAAAGAAACTTTGTGTTCCCTTCAAGCTAGGTGAAGGACGGCTTTCACACACACTTATCTCTCAGAACTGAGCATGTGGAGAGACGTTCGTTCATCCAGCACAAAGGGAACGGTTTGCAGGAGAAACCCTTACTCGGGTTTCTCAGTCTGTTTCCTAGTGCCGGTTTGACGTGCCTGCCGTTTTCACTGTAAAACCGAGTTGGAGCTTGTACCTCCCCATATATATATATGGAGTGGAGTTGGCAACTGAAAAGAAACTTTGTGTTCCCTTCAAGCTAGGTGAAGGACGGCTTTCACACACACTTATCTCTCAGAACTGAGCATGTGGAAAGACGTTCGTTCATTCAGCACAAAGGGAACGGTTTGCAGGTGAAACCCTTCCTCTGGTTTCTCAGTCTGATTCCTAGTGCCGGTTTGAAGTGCCTGCCGTTTTCACTGTAAAACCGAGTTGGAGCTTGTACCTCCCCATATATGTGTATGGAGTGGAGTTGGCAACTGAAAAGAAACATTGTGTTCCCTTCAAGCTAGGTGAAGGACTGCTTTCACACACACTTATCTCTCAGAACTGAGCATGTGGAGAGACGTTCGTTCATCCAGCACAAAGGGAACGAGTTGCAGGAGAAACCCTTCCTCTGGTTTCTCATCTGTTTCCTAGTGCCGGTTTGAAGTGCCTGCCGTTTTCACTGTAAAACCGAGTTGGAGCTTGTACCTCCTCATATATATGTATGGAGTGGAGTTTGCAACTGAAAAGAAACTTTGTGTTCCCTTCAAGCTATGTGAAGAACGGCTTTCACACACACTTATCTTTCAGAACTGAGCATGTGGAGAGACGTTCGTTCATCCAGCACAAAGGGAACGGGTTGCAGGGGAAACCCTTCCTCTGGTTTCTCAGTCTGTTTCCTAGTGCCGGTTTGAAGTGCCTGCCGTTTTCACTGTAAAACCGAGTTGGAGATTGTAGCTCCCCATATATATGTATGGAGTGGATTTGGCAACTGAAAAGAAACTTTGTGTTCCCTTCAAGCTAGGTGAACGACGGCTTTCACACACACTTATCTCTCAGAACTGAGCATGTGGAGAGACGTTCGTTCATCCAGCACAAAGGGAACGGGTTGCAGGAGAAACCCTTCCTCTGGTTTCTCAGTCTGTTTCCTAGTGCCGGTTTGAAGTGCCTGCCGTTTTCACTGTAAAACCGAGTTGGAGCTTGTACCTCCCCATATATATGTATGGAGTGGAGTTGGCAACTGAAAAGAAACTTTGTGTTCCCTTCAAGCTAGGTGAAGGACGGCTTTCACACACACTTATCTCTCAGAACTGAGCATGTGGAGAGACGTTCGTTCATCCAGCACAAAGGGAACGGGTTGCAGGAGAAACCCTTCCTCTGGTTTCTCAGTCTGTTTCCTAGTGCCGGTTTGAAGTGCCTGCCGTTTTCACTGTAAAACCGAGTTGGAGCTTGTACCTCCTCATATATATGTATGGAGTGGAGTTGGCAACTGAAAAGAAACTTTGTGTTCCCTTCAAGCTAGGTGAAGGACGGCTTTCACACACACTTATCTCTCAGAACTGAGCATGTGGAGAGACTTTCGTTCATCCAGCACAAAGGGAACGGGTTGCAGGAGAAACCCTTCCTCTGGTTTCTCAGTCTGTTTCCTAGTGCCGGTTTGAAGTGCCTGCCGTTTTCACTGTAAAACCGAGTTGGAGCTTGTACCTTCCCATATATATGTATGGAGTGGAGTTGGCACCTGAAAACAAACTTTGTGTTCCCTTCAAGCTAGGTGAAGGACGGCTTTCACACACACTTATCTCTCAGAACTGAGCATGTGGAGAGACGTTCGTTCATCCAGCACAAAGGGAACGGGTTGCAGGAGAAACCCTTCCTCTGGTTTCTCATCTGTTTCCTAGTGCCGGTTTGAAGTGCCTGCCGTTTTCACTGTAAAACCGAGTTGGAGCTTGTACCTCCTCATATATATGTATGGAGTGGAGTTTGCAACTTAAAAGAAACTTTGTGTTCCCTTCAAGCTATGTGAAGAACGGCTTTCACACACACTTATCTCTCAGAACTGAGCATGTGGAGAGACGTTCGTTCATCCAGCACAAAGGGAACGGGTTGCAGGAGAAACCCTTCCTCTGGTTTCTCAGTCTGTTTCCTAGTGCCGGTTTGAAGTGCCTGCCGTTTTCACTGTAAAACCGAGTTGGAGCTTGTACCTCCCCATATATGTGTATGGAGTGGAGTTGGCAACTGAAAAGAAACATTGTGTTCCCTTCAAGCTAGGTGAAGGACTGCTTTCACACACACTTATCTCTCAGAACTGAGCATGTGGAGAGACGTTCGTTCATCCAGCACAAAGGGAACGAGTTGCAGGAGAAACCCTTCCTCTGGTTTCTCATCTGTTTCCTAGTGCCGGTTTGAAGTGCCTGCCGTTTTCACTGTAAAACCGAGTTGGAGCTTGTACCTCCTCATATATATGTATGGAGTGGAGTTTGCAACTGAAAAGAAACTTTGTGTTCCCTTCAAGCTATGTGAAGAACGGCTTTCACACACACTTATCTTTCAGAACTGAGCATGTGGAGAGACGTTCGTTCATCCAGCACAAAGGGAACGGGTTGCAGGGGAAACCCTTCCTCTGGTTTCTCAGTCTGTTTCCTAGTGCCGGTTTGAAGTGCCTGCCGTTTTCACTGTAAAACCGAGTTGGAGATTGTAGCTCCCCATATATATGTATGGAGTGGATTTGGCAACTGAAAAGAAACTTTGTGTTCCCTTCAAGCTAGGTGAACGACGGCTTTCACACACACTTATCTCTCAGAACTGAGCATGTGGAGAGACGTTCGTTCATCCAGCACAAAGGGAACGGGTTGCAGGAGAAACCCTTCCTCTGGTTTCTCAGTCTGTTTCCTAGTGCCGGTTTGAAGTGCCTGCCGTTTTCACTGTAAAACCGAGTTGGAGCTTGTACCTCCCCATATATATGTATGGAGTGGAGTTGGCAACTGAAAAGAAACTTTGTGTTCCCTTCAAGCTAGGTGAAGGACGGCTTTCACACACACTTATCTCTCAGAACTGAGCATGTGGAGAGACGTTCGTTCATCCAGCACAAAGGGAACGGGTTGCAGGAGAAACCCTTCCTCTGGTTTCTCAGTCTGTTTCCTAGTGCCGGTTTGAAGTGCCTGCCGTTTTCACTGTAAAACCGAGTTGGAGCTTGTACCTCCTCATATATATGTATGGAGTGGAGTTGGCAACTGAAAAGAAACTTTGTGTTCCCTTCAAGCTAGGTGAAGGACGGCTTTCACACACACTTATCTCTCAGAACTGAGCATGTGGAGAGACTTTCGTTCATCCAGCACAAAGGGAACGGGTTGCAGGAGAAACCCTTCCTCTGGTTTCTCAGTCTGTTTCCTAGTGCCGGTTTGAAGTGCCTGCCGTTTTCACTGTAAAACCGAGTTGGAGCTTGTACCTTCCCATATATATGTATGGAGTGGGGTTGGCACCTGAAAACAAACTTTGTGTTCCCTTCAAGCTAGGTGAAGGACGGCTTTCACACACACTTATCTCTCAGAACTGAGCATGTGGAGAGACGTTCGTTCATCCAGCACAAAGGGAACGGGTTGCAGGAGAAACCCTTCCTCTGGTTTCTCATCTGTTTCCTAGTGCCGGTTTGAAGTGCCTGCCGTTTTCACTGTAAAACCGAGTTGGAGCTTGTACCTCCTCATATATATGTATGGAGTGGAGTTTGCAACTTAAAAGAAACTTTGTGTTCCCTTCAAGCTATGTGAAGAACGGCTTTCACACACACTTATCTCTCAGAACTGAGCATGTGGAGAGACGTTCGTTCATCCAGCACAAAGGGAACGGGTTGCAGGAGAAACCCTTCCTCTGGTTTCTCAGTCTGTTTCCTAGTGCCGGTTTGAAGTGCCTGCCGTTTTCACTGTAAAACCGAGTTGGAGCTTGTACCTCCCCATATATATGTATGGAGTGGAGTTGGCACCTGAAAACAAACTTTGTGTTCCCTTCAAGCTAGGTGAAGGACGGCTTTCACACACACTTATCTCTCAGAACTGAGCATGTGGAGAGACGTTCGTTCATCCAGCACAAAGGGAACGGGTTGCAGGAGAAACCCTTCCTCTGGTTTCTCATCTGTTTCCTAGTGCCGGTTTGAAGTGCCTGCCGTTTTCACTGTAAAACCGAGTTGGAGCTTCTACCTCCCCTTATATATGTATGGAGTGGAGTTGGCAACTGAAAAGAAACTTTGTGTTCCCTTCAAGCTAGGTGAAGGACGGCTTTCACACACACTTATCTCTCAGAACTGAGCATGTGGAGAGACGTTCGTTCATCCAGCACAAAGGGAACGGGTTGCAGGAGAAACCCTTACTCGGGTGTCTCAGTCTGTTTCCTAGTGCCGGTTGGAAGTGCCTGCCGTTTTCACTGTAAAACCGAGTTGGAGCTTGTACCTCCCCATATATATGTATGGAGTGGAGTTGGCAACTGAAAAGAAACTTTGTGTTCCCTTCAAGCTAGGTGAAGGACGGCTTTCACACACACTTATCTTTCAGAACTGAGCATGTGGAGAGACGTTCGTTCATCCAGCACAAAGGGAACGGGTTGCAGGAGAAACCCTTCCTCTGGTTTCTCAGTCTGTTTCCTAGTGCCGGTTTGAAGTGCCTGCCGTTTTCACTGTAAAACCGAGTTGGAGCTTGTACCTCCCCATATATATGTATAGAGTGGAGATGGCAACTGAAAAGAAACGTTTGTTCCCTTGAAGCTAGGTGAAGGACGGCTTTCACACACACTTATCTCTCAGAACTGAGCATGTGGAGAGACGTTCGTTCATCCAGCACAAAGGGAACGGGTTGCAGGAGAATTCCTTAATCGGGTTTCTCATTCTGTTTCCTAGTGCCGATTTGAAGTGCCTGCCGTTTTCACTGTAAAACCGTGTTGGAGCTTGTACCTCCCCATATATATGTATGGAGTGGAGTTGGCAACTGAAAAGAAACTTTGTGTTCCCTTCAAGCTAGGTGAAGGACGGCTTTCACACACACTTCTCTCTCAGAACTGAGCATGTGGAGAGACGTTCGTTCATCCAGCACAAAGGGAACGGGTTGCAGGAGAAACCCTTCCTCTGGTTTCTCAGTCTGTTTCCTAGTGCCGGTTTGAAGTGCCTGCCGTTTTCACTGTAATACCGAGTTGGAGCATGTACCTCCCCATATATATGTATGGAGTGGAGTTGGCAACTGAAAAGAAACTTTGTGTTCCCTTCAAGCTAGGTGAAGGACGGCTTTCACACACACATATCTCTCAGAACTGAGCATGTGGAGAGACGTTCGTTCATCCAGCACAAAGGGAACGGGTTGCAGGAGAAACCCTTCCTCTGGTTTCTCAGTCTGTTTCCTAGTGCCGGTTTGAAGTGCCTGCCGTTTTCACTGTAAAACCGAGTTGGAGCTTGTACCTCCTCATATATATGTATGGAGTCGAGTTGGCAACTGAAAAGAAACTTTGTGTTCCCTTCAAGCTAGGTGAAGTACGGCTTTCACACACACTTCTCTCTCAGAACTGAGCATGTGGAGAGACGTTCGTTCATCCAGCACAAAGGGAACGGGTTGCAGGAGAAACCCTTCCTCTGGTTTCTCAGTCTGTTTCCTAGTGCCGGTTTGAAGTGCCTGCCTTTTTCACTGTAAAACGGAGTTGGAGCATGTACCTTCCCATATATATGTATGGAGTGGAGTTGGCAACTGAAAAGAAACTTTGTGTTCCCTTCAAGCTAGGTGAAGGACGGCTTACACACACACTTACCTCTCAAAACTGAGCATGTGGAGAGACGTTCGTTCATCCAGCACAAAGGGAATGGTTTGCAGGTGAAACCCTTCCTCTGGTTTCTCAGTATGTTTCCTAGTGCCGGTTTGAAGTGCCTGCCGTTTTCACTGTAAAACCGAGTTGGAGCTTGTACTTCCCCATATATAAGTATGGAGTGGAGTTGGCAACCTAAAAGAAACTTTGTGTTCCCTTCAAGCTAGGTGAAGGACGGCTTTCACACACACTTATCTCTCAGAACTGAGCATGTGGAGAGACGCTCGTTCATCCAGCACAAAGGGAACGGGTTGCAGGAGAAACCCTTCCTCTGGTTTCTCAGTCTATTTCCTAGTGCCGGTTTGAAGTGCCTGCCGTTTTCACTGTAAAACCGAGTTGGGGCTTGTACCTCCCCATATATATGTATGGAATGGAGTTGGTAACTGAAAAGAAACTTTGTGTTCCCTTCAAGCTAGGTGAAGGACGGCTTTCACACACACTTATCTCTCAGAACTGAGCATGTGGAGAGACGTTCGTTCATCCAGCACAAAGGGAACGGGTTGCAGGAGAAACCCATTCTCTGGTTTCTCAGTCTATTTCCTAGTGCCGGTTTGAAGTGCCTGCCGTTTTCACTGTAAAACCGAGTTGGAGCTTGTACCTCCCCATATATATGTATGGTGTGGAGTTGCCACCTGAAAAGAAACTTTGTGTTCCCTTCAAGCTAGCTGAAGGACGGCATTCACACACACTTATCTCTCAGAACTGAGCATGTGGAGAGACGTTCGTTCATCCAGCACAAAGGGAACGGGTTGCAGGAGAAACCCTTTCTCTGGTTACTCAGTCTGTTTGCTAGTGCCGGTTTGAAGTGCCTGCCGTTTTCAATGTAAAACCGAGTTGGAGCTTGTACTTCCCCATATATATGTATGGAGTGGAGTTTGCAACTGAAAAGAAACTTTGTGTTCCCTTCAAGCTAGGTGAAGGACGGCTTTCACACACACTTATCTCTCAGAACTGAGCATGTGGAGAGACGTTCGTTCATCCAGCACAAAGGGAACGGGTTGCAGGAGAAACCCTTACTCGGGTTTCTCAGTCTGTTTCCTAGTGCCGGTTTGAAGTGCCTGCCGTTTTCACTGTAAAAACGAGTTGGAGCTTGTACCTCCCCATATATATGTATGGGGTGGATTTGGCAACTGAAAAGAAACTTTGTGTTCCCTTCAAGCTAGGTGAAGGACGGCTTTCACACACACTTATCTCTCAGAACTGAGCATGTGGAGAGACGTTCGTTCATCCAGCACAAAGGGAACGGGTTGCAGGAGAAACCCTTCCTCTGGTTTCTCAGTCTGTTTCCTAGTGCCGGTTTGAAGTGCCTGCCGTTTTCACTGTAAAACCCAGTTGGAACTTGTTCCTCCCCATATATATGTATGGAGTGGGGTTGGCAACTGAAAAGAAACTTTGTGTTCCCTTCAAGCTAGGTGAAGGACGGCTTTCACACACACTTACCTCTCAGAAATGAGCATGTGGAGAGACGTTCGTTCATCCATCACATAGGGAACGGGTTGCAGGAGAAACCATTCCTCTGGATTCTCAGTCTGTTTCCTAGTGCCGGTTTGAAGTGCCTGCCGTTTTCACTGTAAAACCGAGTTGGAGCTTGTACCTCCCCATATATATGTATGGAGTGGAGTTGGCAACTGAAAAGAAACTTTGTGTTCCCTTCAAGCTAGGTGAAGGACGGCTTTCACACACACTTATCTCTCAGAACTGAGCATGTGGAGAGACGTTCGTTCATCCAGCACAAAGGGAACGGTTTGCAGGAGAAACCCTTCCTCTGGTTTCTCAGTCTGTTTCCTAGTGCCGGTTTGAAGTGCCTGCCGTTTTCACTGTAAAACCGAGTTGGAGCTTGTACCTCCTCATATATATGTATGGAGTGGAGTTGGCAACTGAAAAGAAACTTTGTGTTCCCTTCAAGCTAGGTGAAGGACGGCTTTCACACACACTTATC
Source organism: Vicugna pacos (assembly GCF_048564905.1). NCBI lineage: Eukaryota > Metazoa > Chordata > Mammalia > Artiodactyla > Camelidae > Vicugna > Vicugna pacos. Next base: position 15,837 of record NW_027328758.1, on the reverse strand, counting down.
TCTCAGAACTGAGCATGTGGAGAGACGTTCGTTCATCCAGCACAAAGGGAACGGGTTGCAGGAGAAACCCTTCCTCTGGTTTCTCAGTATGTTTCCTAGTGCCGGTTTGAAGTGCCTGCCGTTTTCACTGTAAAACCGAGTTGGAGCTTGTACCTCCCCATATATATGTATGGAGTGGAGTTGGCAACTGAAAACAAACTTTGTGTTCCCTTCAAGCTAGGTGAAGGACGGCTTTCACACACACTTATCTCTCAGAACTGAGCATGTGGAGAGACGTTCGTTCATCCAGCACAAAGGGAACGGGTTGCAGGAGAAACCATTACTCGGGTTTCTCAGTCTGTTTCCTAGTTCCGGTTTGAAGTGCCTGCCGTTTTCACTGTAAAACCGAGTTGGTGCTTGTACTTCCCCATATATATGTATGGAGTGGAGTTGGCAACTGAAAAGAAACTTTGAGTTCCCTTCAAGCTAGGTGAAGGACGGCTTTCACACACACTTATCTCTCAGAACTGAGCATGTGGAGAGACGTTCGTTCATCCAGCACAAAGGGAACGGGTTGCAGGAGAAACCCTTCCTCTGGTTTCTCAGTCTGATTCGTAGTGCCGGTTTGAAGTGCCTGCCGTTTTCATTGGAAAACCGTGTTGGGGCTTGTAGCTCCCCATATATATGTATGGAGTGGAGTTGGCAACTGAAAAGAAACTTTGTGTTCCCTCAAAGCTAGGTGAAGGACAGCTTTCACACACACTTATCTCTCAGAACTGAGCATGTGGAGAGACGTTCGTTCATCCAGCACAAAGGGAACGGGTTGCAGGAGAAACCCTTCCACTGGTTTCTCAGTCTGATTCCTAGTGCCGGTTTCAATTGCCTGCCGTTTTCACTGTAAAACCGAGTTGGAGCTTGTACCTCCCCATATATATGTATGGAGTGGAGTTGGCAACTGAAAAGAAACTTTGTGTTCCCTTCAAGCTAGGTGAAGGACGGCTTTCACACACACTTATCTCTCAGAACTGAGCATGTGGAGAGACGTTCGTTCATCCAGCACAAAGGGAACGGTTTGCAGGAGAAACCCTTACTCGGGTTTCTCAGTCTGTTTCCTAGTGCCGGTTTGACGTGCCTGCCGTTTTCACTGTAAAACCGAATTGGAGCTTGTACCTCCCCATATATATATATGGAGTGGAGTTGGCAACTGAAAAGAAACTTTGTGTTCCCTTCAAGCTAGGTGAAGGACGGCTTTCACACACACTTATCTCTCAGAACTGAGCATGTGGAAAGACGTTCGTTCATTCAGCACAAAGGGAACGGTTTGCAGGTGAAACCCTTCCTCTGGTTTCTCAGTCTGATTCCTAGTGCCGGTTTGAAGTGCCTGCCGTTTTCACTGTAAAACCGAGTTGGAGCTTGTACCTCCCCATATATGTGTATGGAGTGGAGTTGGCAACTGAAAAGAAACATTGTGTTCCCTTCAAGCTAGGTGAAGGACTGCTTTCACACACACTTATCTCTCAGAACTGAGCATGTGGAGAGACGTTCGTTCATCCAGCACAAAGGGAACGAGTTGCAGGAGAAACCCTTCCTCTGGTTTCTCATCTGTTTCCTAGTGCCGGTTTGAAGTGCCTGCCGTTTTCACTGTAAAACCGAGTTGGAGCTTGTACCTCCTCATATATATGTATGGAGTGGAGTTTGCAACTGAAAAGAAACTTTGTGTTCCCTTCAAGCTATGTGAAGAACGGCTTTCACACACACTTATCTTTCAGAACTGAGCATGTGGAGAGACGTTCGTTCATCCAGCACAAAGGGAACGGGTTGCAGGAGAAACCCTTCCTCTGGTTTCTCAGTCTGTTTCCTAGTGCCGGTTTGAAGTGCCTGCCGTTTTCACTGTAAAACCGAGTTGGAGCTTGTAGCTCCCCATATATATGTATGGAGTGGATTTGGCAACTGAAAAGAAACTTTGTGTTCCCTTCAAGCTAGGTGAAGGACGGCTTTCACACACACTTATCTCTCAGAACTGAGCATGTGGAGAGACGTTCGTTCATCCAGCACAAAGGGAACGGGTTGCAGGAGAAACCCTTCCTCTGGTTTCTCAGTCTGTTTCCTAGTGCCGGTTTGAAGTGCCTGCCGTTTTCACTGTAAAACCGAGTTGGAACTTGTACCTCCCCATATATATGTATGGAGTGGAGTTGGCAACTGAAAAGAAACTTTGTGTTCCCTTCAAGCTAGGTGAAGGACGGCTTTCACACACACTTATCTCTCAGAACTGAGCATGTGGAGAGACGTTCGTTCATCCAGCACAAAGGGAACGGGTTGCAGGAGAAACCCTTCCTCTGGTTTCTCAGTCTGTTTCCTAGTGCCGGTTTGAAGTGCCTGCCGTTTTCACTGTAAAAGCGAGTTGGAGCTTGTACCTCCTCATATATATGTATGGAGTGGAGTTGGCAACTGAAAAGAAACTTTGTGTTCCCTTCAAGCTAGGTGAAGGACGGCTTTCACACACACTTATCTCTCAGAACTGAGCATGTGGAGAGACGTTCGTTCATCCAGCACAAAGGGAACGGGTTGCAGGAGAAACCCTTCCTCTGGTTTCTCAGTCTGTTTCCTAGTGCCGGTTTGAAGTGCCTGCCGTTTTCACTGTAAAACCGAGTTGGAGCTTGTACCTTCCCATATATATGTATGGAGTGGAGTTGGCAACTGAAAAGAAACTTTGTGTTCCCTTCAAGCTAGGTGAAGGACGGCTTTCACACACACTTATCTCTCAGAACTGAGCATGTGGAGAGACGTTCGTTCATCCAGCACAAAGGGAACGGGTTGCAGGAGAAACCCTTCCTCTGGTTTCTCATCTGTTTCCTAGTGCCGGTTTGAAGTGCCTGCCGTTTTCACTGTAAAACCGAGTTGGAGCTTGTACCTCCTCATATATATGTATGGAGTGGAGTTTGCAACTTAAAAGAAACTTTGTGTTCCCTTCAAGCTATGTGAAGAACGGCTTTCACACACACTTATCTCTCAGAACTGAGCATGTGGAGAGACGTTCGTTCATCCAGCACAAAGGGAACGGGTTGCAGGAGAAACCCTTCCTCTGGTTTCTCAGTCTGTTTCCTAGTGCCGGTTTGAAGTGCCTGCCGTTTTCACTGTAAAACCGAGTTGGAGCTTGTACCTCCCCATATATATGTATGGAGTGGAGTTGGCACCTGAAAACAAACTTTGTGTTCCCTTCAAGGTAGGTGAAGGACGGCTTTCACACACACTTATCTCTCAGAACTGAGCATGTGGAGAGACGTTCGTTCATCCAGCACAAAGGGAACGGGTTGCAGGAGAAACCCTTCCTCTGGTTTCTCATCTGTTTCCTAGTGCCGGTTTGAAGTGCCTGCCGTTTTCACTGTAAAACCGAGTTGGAGCTTGTACCTCCTCATATATATGTATGGAGTGGAGTTTGCAACTTAAAAGAAACTTTGTGTTCCCTTCAAGCTATGTGAAGAACGGCTTTCACACACACTTAACTTTCAGAACTGAGCATGTGGAGAGACGTTCGTTCATCCAGCACAAAGGGAACGGGTTGCAGGAGAAACCCTTCCTCTGGTTTCTCAGTCTGTTTCCTAGTGCCGGTTTGAAGTGCCTGCCGTTTTCACTGTAAAACCGAGTTGGAGCTTGTAGCTCCCCATATATATGTATGGAGTGGAGTTGGCAACTGAAAAGAAACTTTGTGTTCCCTTCAAGCTAGGTGAAGGACGGCTTTCACACACACTTATCTCTCAGAACTGAGCATGTGGAGAGACGTTCGTTCATCCAGCACAAAGGGAACGGGTTGCAGGAGAAACCCTTCCTCTGGTTTCTCAGTCTGTTTCCTAGTGCCGGTTTGAAGTGCCTGCCGTTTTCACTGTAAAACCGAGTTGGAGCTTGTACCTCCCCATATATATGTATGGAGTGGAGTTGGCAACTGAACAGAAACTTTGTGTTCCCTTCAAGCTAGGTGAAGGACGGCTTTCACACACACTTATCTCTCAGAACTGAGCATATGGAGAGACGTTCGTTCATCCAGCACAAAGGGAACGGGTTGCAGGAGAAACCCTTCCTCTGGTTTCTCAGTCTGTTTCCTAGTGCCGGTTTGAAGTGCCTGCAGTTTTCACGGTAAAACCGAGTTGGAGCTTGTACCTCCTCATATATATGTATGGAGTGGAGTTGGCAACTGAAAAGAAACTTTGTGTTCCCTTCAAGCTAGGTGAAGGACGGCTTTCACACACCCTTATCTCTCAGAACTGAGCATGTGGAGAGACGTTCGTTCATCCAGCACAAAGGGAACGGGTTGCAGGAGAAACCCTTACTCTGGTTTCTCAGTCTGTTTCCTAGTGCCGGTTTGAAGTGCCTGACGTTTTCACTGTAAAACCGAGTTGGAGCTTGTACCTCCCCATATATATGTATGGAGTGGAGTTGGCAACTGAAAACAAACTTTGTGTTCCCTTCAAGCTAGGTGAAGGACGGCTTTCACACACACTTATCTCTCAGAACTGAGCATGTGGAGAGACGTTCGTTCATCCAGCACAAAGGGAACGGGTTGCAGGAGAAACCATTACTCGGGTTTCTCAGTCTGTTTCCTAGTTCCGGTTTGAAGTGCCTGCCGTTTTCACTGTAAAACCGAGTTGGGGCTTGTACTTCCCATATATATGTATGGAGTGGAGTTGGCAACTGAAAAGAAACTTTGAGTTCCCTTCAAGCTAGGTGAAGGACGGCTTTCACACACACTTATCTCTCAGAACTGAGCATGTGGAGAGACGTTCGTTCATCCAGCACAAAGGGAACGGGTTGCAGGAGAAACCCTTCCACTGGTTTTTTAGTCTGATTCCTAGTGCCGGTTTCAAGTGCCTGCAGTTTTCACTGTAAAACCGACTTGGAGCTTGTACCTCCCGTATATATTTATGGAGTGGAGTTGGCAACTGAAAAGAAACTTTGTGTTCCCTTCAAGCTAGGTGAAGGACGGCTTTCACACACACTTATCTCTCAGAACTGAGCATGTGGAGAGACTTTCGTTCATCCAGCACAAGGAACGGTTTGCAGGAGAAACCCTTACTCGGGTTTCTCAGTCTGTTTCCTAGTGCCGGTTTGAAGTGCCTGCCGTTTTCACTGTAAAACCGAGTTGGAGCTTGTACCTCCCCATATATATGTATGGAGTGGAGTTGGCAACTGAAAAGAAACTTTGTGTTCCCTTCAAACTAGGTGAAGGACGGCTTTCACACACGCTTATCTCTCAGAACTGAGCATGTGGAGAGACGTTCGTTCATCCAGCACAAAGGGAACGGGTTGCAGGAGAAACCCTAACTCGGGTTTCTCAGTCTGTTTCCTAGTGCCGGTTTGAAGTGCCTGCCGTTTTCACTGTAAAACCGAGTTGGAGCTTGTACCTCCCCATATATATGTATGGAATGGTGATGGCAACTGAAAAGAAACTTTGTGTTCCCTTCAAGCTAGGTGAAGGACGGCTTTCACACACACTTATCTCTCAGAACTGCGCATGTGGAGAGACGTTCGTTCATCCAGCACAAAGGGAACGTGTTGCAGGAGAAACCCTTACTCTGGTTTCTCAGTCTGTTTCCTAGTCCCGGTTTGAAGTGCCTGCCGTTTTCACTGTAAAACCGAGTTGGAACTTTTACCTCCCCATATATATGTATGGAGTGTAGTTGGCAACTGAAAAGAAACTATGTATTCCCTTCAAGCTAGGTGAAGGACGGCTTTCACACACACTTATCTTTCAGAACTGAGCATGTGGAGAGACGTTCGTTCATCCAGCACAAAGGGAACGGGTTGCAGGAGAAACCCTTCCTCTGGTTTCTCTGTCTGTTTTCTAGTGCCGGTTTGAAGTGCCTGCCGTTTTCACTGTAAAATCGAGTTGGAGCTTGTACCTCCTCATATATATGTATGGAGTGGAGTTGGCAACTGAAAAGAAACTTTGTGTTCCCTTCAAGCTAGGTGAAGGACGGCTTTCACACACACTTATCTCTCAGAACTGAGCATGTGGAGAGACGTTCGTTCATCCAGCACAAAGGGAACGGGTTGCAGGAGAAACCCTTCCTCTGGTTTCTCAGTCTGTTTCCTAGTGCCGGTTTGAAGTGCCTGCCGTTTTCACTGTAAAACCGTGTTGGAGCTTGTACCTCCCCATATATATGTATGGTGTGGAGTTGGCAACTGAAAAGAAACTTTGTGTTCCCTCAAAGCTAGGTGAAGGACAGCTTTCACACACGCTTATCTCTCAGAACTGAGCATGAGGAGAGATGTTCGTTCATCCAGCACAAAGGGAACGGGTTGCAGGAGAAACCCTTCCACTGGTTTCTCAGTCTGTTTCCTACTGCCGGTTTGAAGTGCCTGCCGTTTTCACTGTAAAACCGAGTTGGAGCTTGTACCTCCCCATATATATGTATGGAGTGGAGTTGGCAACTGAAAAGAAACTTTGTGTTCCCTTCAAGCTAGGTGAAGGACGGCTTTCACACACACTTATCTCTCAGAACTGAGCATGTGGAGAGACGTTCGTTCATCCAGCACAAAGGGAACGGGTTGCAGGAGAAACCCTTCCTCGGGTTTCTCAGTCTGTTTCCTAGTGCCGGTTTGAAGTGCCTGCCGTTTTCACTGTAAAACCGAGTTGGAGCTTGTAGCTCCCCATATATATGTATGGAGTGGAGTTGGCAACTGAAAAGAAACTTTGTGTTCCCTTCAAGCTAGGTGAAGGACGGCTTTCACACACACTTATCTCTCAGAACTGAGCATGTGGAGAGACGTTCGTTCATCCAGCACAAAGGGAACGGGTTGCAGGAGAAACCATTCCTCTGGTTTCTCAGTCTGTTTCCTAGTGCCGGTTTGAAGTGCCTGCCGTTTTCACTGTAAAACCGAGTTGGAGGTTGTACCTCCCCATATATATGTATGGAGTGGAGTTGGCAACTGAAAAGAAACTTTGTGTTCCCTTCAATGTAGGTGAAGCACGGATTTCACACACACTTATCTCTCAGAATTGAGCATGTGGAGAGACGTTCGTTCATCCAGCACAAAGGGAACGGGTTGCCGGAGAAACCCTTCCTCTGGTTTCCCAGTCTGTTTCCTAGTGCCGGTTTGAAGTGCCTGCCGTTTTCACTGTAAAACCGAGTTGGAGCTTGTACCTCCCCATATATATGTATGGAATGGTGATGGCAACTGAAAAGAAACTTTGTGTTCCCTTCAAGCTAGGTGAAGGACGGCTTTCACACACACTTATCTCTCAGAACTGAGCATGTGGAGAGACGTTCGTTCATCCAGCACAAAGGGAACGTGTTGCAGGAGAAACCCTTACTCTGGTTTCTCAGTCTGTTTCCTAGTCCCGGTTTGAAGTGCCTGCCGTTTTCACTGTAAAACCGAGTTGGAACTTTTACCTCCCCATATATATGTATGGAGTGTAGTTGGCAACTGAAAAGAAACTATGTATTCCCTTCAAGCTAGGTGAAGGACGGCTTTCACACACACTTATCTTTCAGAACTGAGCATGTGGAGAGACGTTCGTTCATCCAGCACAAAGGGAACGGGTTGCAGGAGAAACCCTTCCTCTGGTTTCTCTGTCTGTTTTCTAGTGCCGGTTTGAAGTGCCTGCCGTTTTCACTGTAAAATCGAGTTGGAGCTTGTACCTCCTCATATATATGTATGGAGTGGAGTTGGCAACTGAAAAGAAACTTTGTGTTCCCTTCAAGCTAGGTGAAGGACGGCTTTCACACACACTTATCTCTCAGAACTGAGCATGTGGAGAGACGTTCGTTCATCCAGCACAAAGGGAACGGGTTGCAGGAGAAACCCTTCCTCTGGTTTCTCAGTCTGTTTCCTAGTGCCGGTTTGAAGTGCCTGCCGTTTTCACTGTAAAACCGTGTTGGAGCTTGTACCTCCCCATATATATGTATGGTGTGGAGTTGGCAACTGAAAAGAAACTTTGTGTTCCCTCAAAGCTAGGTGAAGGACAGCTTTCACACACGCTTATCTCTCAGAACTGAGCATGAGGAGAGATGTTCGTTCATCCAGCACAAAGGGAACGGGTTGCAGGAGAAACCCTTCCACTGGTTTCTCAGTCTGTTTCCTACTGCCGGTTTGAAGTGCCTGCCGTTTTCACTGTAAAACCGAGTTGGAGCTTGTACCTCCCCATATATATGTATGGAGTGGAGTTGGCAACTGAAAAGAAACTTTGTGTTCCCTTCAAGCTAGGTGAAGGACGGCTTTCACACACACTTATCTCTCAGAACTGAGCATGTGGAGAGACGTTCGTTCATCCAGCACAAAGGGAACGGGTTGCAGGAGAAACCCTTCCTCGGGTTTCTCAGTCTGTTTCCTAGTGCCGGTTTGAAGTGCCTGCCGTTTTCACTGTAAAACCGAGTTGGAGCTTGTAGCTCCCCATATATATGTATGGAGTGGAGTTGGCAACTGAAAAGAAACTTTGTGTTCCCTTCAAGCTAGGTGAAGGACGGCTTTCACACACACTTATCTCTCAGAACTGAGCATGTAGAGAGACGTTCGTTCATCCAGCACAAAGGGAACGGGTTGCAGGAGAAACCATTCCTCTGGTTTCTCAGTCTGTTTCCTAGTGCCGGTTTGAAGTGCCTGCCGTTTTCACTGTAAAACCGAGTTGGAGGTTGTACCTCCCCATATATATGTATGGAGTGGAGTTGGCAACTGAAAAGAAACTTTGTGTTCCCTTCAATGTAGGTGAAGCACGGATTTCACACACACTTATCTCTCAGAATTGAGCATGTGGAGAGACGTTCGTTCATCCAGCACAAAGGGAACGGGTTGCCGGAGAAACCCTTCCTCTGGTTTCCCAGTCTGATTCTTAGTTCAGGTTTGAAGTGCCTGCCGTTTTCACTGTAAAACCGAGTTGGAGCTTGTACCTCCCCATATATATGTATGGAGTGGAGTTGGCAACTGAAAAGAAACTTTGTGTTCCCTTCAAGCTAGGTGAAGGACGGCTTTCACACACACTTATCTCTCAGAACTGAGCATGTGGAGAGACGTTCGTTCATCCAGCACAAAGGGAACGGGTTGCAGGAGAAACCCTTCCTCGGGTTTCCCAGTCTGTTTCCTAGTGCCGGTTTGAAGTGCCTGCCGTTTTCACTGTAAAACCGAGTTGGAGCTTGTACCTCCCCATATATATGTATGGAGTGGAGTTGGGAACTGAAAAGAAACTTTGTGTTCCCTTCAAGCTAGGTGAATGACGGCATTCACACACACTTATCTCTCAGAACTGAGCATGTGGAGAGACGTTCGTTCATCCAGCACAAAGGGAACGGGTTGCAGGAGAAACCCTTCCTCGGGTTTCTCAGTCTGTTTCCTAGTGCCGGTTTGAAGTGCCTGCCGTTTTCACTGTAAATCCGAGTTGGAGCTTGTACCTCCCCATATATATGTATGGAGTGGAGTTGGCAACTGAAAAGAAACTTTGTGTTCCCTTCAAGCTAGGTGAAGCACGGATTTCACACACACTTATCTCTCAGAATTGAGCATGTGGAGAGACGTTCGTTCATCCAGCACAAAGGGAACGGGTTGCCGGAGAAACCCTTCCTCTGGTTTCTCAGTCTGATTCTTAGTGCCGGTTTGAAGTGCCTGCCGTTTTCACTGTAAAACCGAGTTGGAGCTTTTGCCTCTCCATATATATGTATGGAGTGGAGTTGGCAACTGAAAGGAAACTTTGTGTTCCCTTCAAGCTAGGTGAAGGACGGCATTCACACACACTTATCTCTGAGAACTGAGCATGTGGAGAGACTTTCGTTCATCCAGCACAAAGGGAACGGGTTGCAGGAGAAACCCTTCCTCTGGTTTCTCAGTCTGTTTCCTAGTGCCGGTTTGAAGTGCCTGCCGTTTTCACTGTAAAACCGAGTTGGAGCTTGTACCTCCCCATATATATGTATGGAGTGGAGTTGGCAACTGAAAAGAAACATTGTGTTCCCTTCAAGCTAGGTGAAGGACGGCTTTCACACACACTTATCTCTCAGAACTGAGCATGTGGAGAGACGTTCGTTCATCCAGCACAAAGGGAACGGGTTGCAGGAGAAACCATTCCTCTGGTTTCTCAGTCTGTTTCCTAGTGCCGGTTTGAAGTGCCTGCCGTTTTCACTGTAAAACCGAGTTGGAGCTTGTACCTCCCCATATATATGTATGGAGTGGAGTTGGCAACTGAAAAGAAACTTTGTGTTCCCTTCAATGTAGGTGAAGCACGGATTTCACACACACTTATCTCTCAGAATTGAGCATGTGGAGAGACGTTCGTTCATCCAGCACAAAGGGAACGGGTTGCCGGAGAAACCCTTCCTCTGGTTTCTCAGTCTGATTCTTAGTGCCGGTTTGAAGTGCCTGCCGTTTTCACTGTAAAACCGAGTTTGAGCTTGTACCTCCCCATATATATGTATGGAGTGGAGTTGGCAACTGAAAAGAAACTTTGTGTTCCCTTCAAGCTAGTTGAAGGACGGCTTTCACACACACTTATCTCTCAGAACTGAGCATGTGGAGAGACGTTCGTTCATCCAGCACAAAGGAAACGGGTTGCAGGAGAAACCCTTCCTCGGGTTTCCCAGTCTGTTTCCTAGTGCCGGTTTGAAGTGCCTGCCGTTTTCAATGTAAAACCGAGTTGGAGCTTGTACCTCCCCATATATATGTATGGAGTGGAGTTGGCAACTGAAAAGAAACTTTGTGTTCCCTTCAAGCTAGGTGAAGGACGGCATTCACACACACTTATCTCTCAGAACTGAGCATGTGGAGAGACGTTCGTTCATCCAGCACAAAGGGAACGGGTTGCAGGAGAAACCCTTACTCGGGTTTCTCAGTCTGTTTCCTAGTGCCGGTTTGAAGTGCCTGCCGTTTTCACTGTAAAACCGAGTTGGAGCTTTTGCCTCCCCATATATATGTATGGAGTGGAGTTGGCAACTGAAAGGAAACTTTGTGTTCCCTTCAAGCTAGGTGAAGGACGGCATTCACACACACTTATCTCTGAGAACTGAGCATGTGGAGAGACTTTCGTTCATCCAGCACAAAGGGAACGGGTTGCAGGAGAAACCCTTCCTCTGGTTTCTCAGTCTGTTTCCTAGTGCCGGTTTGAAGTGCCTGCCGTTTTCACTGTAAAACCGAGTTGGAGCTTGTACCTCCCCATATATATGTATGGAGTGGAGTTGGCAACTGAAAAGAAACTTTGTGTTCCCTTCAAGCTAGGTGAAGGACGGCTTTCACACACACTTATCTCTCAGAACTGAGCATGAGGAGAGACGTTCGTTCATCCAGCACAAAGGGAACGGGTTGCAGGAGAAACCATTCCTCTGGTTTCTCAGTCTGTTTCCTAGTGCCGGTTCGAAGTGCCTGCCGTTTTCACTGTAAAACCGAGTTGGAGCTTGTACCTCCCCATATATATGTATGGAGTGGAGTTGGCAACTGAAAAGAAACTTTGTGTTCCCTTCAATGTAGGTGAAGCACGGATTTCACACACACTTATCTCTCAGAATTGAGCATGTGGAGAGACGTTCGTTCATCCAGCACAAAGGGAACGGGTTGCCGGAGAAACCCTTCCTCTGGTTTCTCAGTCTGATTCTTAGTGCCGGTTTGAAGTGCCTGCCGTTTTCACTGTAAAACCGAGTTTGAGCTTGTACCTCCCCATATATATGTATGGAGTGGAGTTGGCAACTGAAAAGAAACTTTGTGTTCCCTTCAAGCTAGTTGAAGGACGGCTTTCACACACACTTATCTCTCAGAACTGAGCATGTGGAGAGACGTTCGTTCATCCAGCACAAAGGGAACGGGTTGCAGGAGAAACCCTTCCTCGGGTTTCCCAGTCTGTTTCCTAGTGCCGGTTTGAAGTGCCTGCCGTTTTCACTGTAAAACCGAGTTGGAGCTTGTACCTCCCCATATATATGTATGGAGTGGAGTTGGCAACTGAAAAGAAACTTTGTGTTCCCTTCAAGCTAGGTGAAGGACGGCATTCACACACACTTATCTCTCAGAACTGAGCATGTGGAGAGACGTTCGTTCATCCAGCACAAAGGGAACGGGTTGCAGGAGAAACCCTTACTCGGGTTTCTCAGTCTGTTTCCTAGTGCCGGTTTGAAGTGCCTGCCGTTTTCACTGTAAAACCGCGTTCGAGCTTGTACCTCCCCATATATATGTATGGAGTGGAGTTGGCAACTGAAAAGAAACTTTGTGTTCCCTTCAAGCTAGGTGAAGGACGGCTTTCACACACACTTATCTCTCAGAACTGAGCATGTGGAGAGACGTTCGTTCATTCAGCACAAAGGGAACGGGTTGAAGGAGAAACCCTTCCTCTGGTTTCTCAGTCTGTTTCCTACTGCCGGTTTGAAGTGCCTACCGTTTTCACTGTAAAACCGAGTTGGAGCTTGTACCTCCCCATATATATGTATGGAGTGGTGTTGGCAAATGAAAAGAAACTTTGTGTTCCCTTCAAGCTAGGTGAAGGACGGCTTTCACACACACTTATCTCTCAGAACTGAGCATGTGGAGAGACGTTCGTTCATCCAGCACAAAGGGAACGGGTTGCAGGAGAAACCCTTACTCTGGTTTCTCAGTCTGTTTCCTAGTGCCGGTTTGAAGTGCCTGCCGTTTTCACTGTAAAACCGAGTTGGAGCTTGTACCTCCCCATATATATGTATGGAGTGGAGTTGGCAACTGAAAAGAAACTTTGTGTTCCCTTCAAGCTAGGTGAAGGACGGCTTTAACACACACTTATCTCTCAGAACTGAGCATGTGGAGAGACGTTCGTTCATCCAGCACAAAGGGAACGGGTTCAAGGAGAAACCCTAACTCGGGTTTCTCAGTCTGTTTCCTAGTGCCGGTTTGAAGTGCCTGCCGTTTTCACTGTAAAACCGAGTTGGAGCTTGTACCTCCCCATATATATGTATGGAGTGGAGTTGGCAACTGAAAATAAACTTTGTGTTCCCTTCAAGCTAGGTGAAGGACGGCATTCACACACACTTATCTCTCAGAACTGAGCATGTGGAGAGACGTTCGTTCATCCAGCACAAAGGGAACGGGTTGCAGGAGAAACCCTTCCTCTGGTTTCTCAGTCTGATTCCTAGTGCCGGTTTGAAGGGTCTGCCGTTTTCACTGTAATACCGAGTTGGAGCTTGTACCTCCCCATATATATGTATGGAGTGGAGTTGGCAACTGAAAAGAAACTTTGTGTTCCCTTCAAGCTAGGTGAAGGAAGGCTTTCACACACACTTATCTCTCAGAACTGAGCATGTGGAGAGACGTTCGTTCATCCAGCACAAAGGGAACGGGTTGCAAGGGAAACCCTTCCTCTGGTTTCTCAGTCTGTTTCCTAGTGCCGGTTTGAAGGGCCTGCCGTTTTCACTGTAAAACCGTGTTGGAGCTTGTACCTCCCCATATATATGTATGGATTGGAGTTGTCAACTGAAAAGAAACTTTGTGTTCCCTTCAAGCTAGGTGAAGGACGGCTTTCACACACACTTATCTCTCAGAAATGAGCAGGTGGAGAGACGTTCGTTCATCCAGCACAAAGGGAACGGGTTGCAGGAGAAACCCTTCCTCGGGTTTCTCAGTCTGTTTCCTAGTGCCGGTTTGAAGTGCCTGCCGTTTTCACTGTAAAACCGAGTTGGAGCTTGTACCTCCCCATATATATGTATGGAGTGGAGTTGGCAACTGAAAAGAAACTTTGTGTTCCCTTCAATGTAGGTGAAGGACGGCTTTCACACACACTTATCTCTCAGAACTGAGCATGTGGAGAGACGTTCGTTCATCCAGCACAAAGGGAACGGGTTGCAGGGAAACTCTTCCTCTAGTTTCTCAGTCTGTTTCCTAGTACCGGTTTGAAGTGCCTGCCGTTTTCACTGTAAAACCGAGTTGGAGCTTGTACCTCCCTATATATTTGTATGGAGTGGAGTTGGCAACTGAAAAGAAACTTTGTGTTCCCTTCAAGCTAGGTGAAGGACGGCTTTCACACACACTTATCTCTCAGAACTGAGCATGTGGAGAGACGTTCGTTCATCCAGCACAAAATGAAAGGGTTGCAGGAGAAACCCTTCCTCTGGTTTCTCAGTCTGTTTCCTAGTGCCGGTTTGAAGTGCCTGCCGTTTTCACTGTAAAACCGAGTTGGAGCTTGTACCTCCTCATATATATGTATGGAGTGGAGTTGGCAACTGAAAAGAAACTTTGTGTTCCCTTCAATGTAGGTGAAGGACGGCTTTCACACACAATTATCTCTCAGAACTGAGCATGTGTAGAGACGTTCGTTCATCCAGCACAAAGGGAACGGGTTGCAGGAGAAACCCTTTCTCTGGTTTCTCAGTCGGTTTCCTAGTGCCGGTTTGAAGTGCCTGCCTTTTCACTGTAAAACGAGTTGGAGCTTGTACCTCCCCATATATATGTATGAAGTGGAGTTGGCAACTGAAAAGAAACTTTGTGTTCCCTTCAATGTAGGTGAAGGACGGCTTTCACACACAATTATCTCTCAGAACTGAGCATGTGGAGAGACGTTCGTTCATCCAGCACAAAGGGAACGGGTTGCCGGAGAAACCCTTCCTCTGGTTTCTCAGTCTGATTCTTAGGGCCGGTTTGAAGTTCCTGCCGTTTTCACTGTAAAACCGAGTTGGAGCTTGTACCTCCCCATATATATGTATGGAGTGGAGTTGGCAACTGAAAAGAAACTTTGTGTTCCCTTCAAGCTAGGTGAAGGACGGCTTTCACACACACTTATCTCTCAGAACTGAGCATGTGGAGAGACGTTCGTTCATCCAGCACAAAGGGAACGGGTTGCAGGAGAAACCCTTCCTCTGGTTTCTCAGTCGGTTTCCTAGTGCCGGTTTGAAGTGTCTGCCTTTTCACTGTAAAACCGATTTGGAGCTTGTACCTCCCCATATATATGTATGAAGTGGAGTTGGCAACTGAAAAGAAACTTTGTGTTTTCTTCAAGCTAGGTGAAGGACGGCTTTCACACACACTTATCTCTCAGAACTGAGCATGTGGAGAGACGTTCGTTCATCCAGCACAAAATGAAAGGGTTGCAGGAGAAACCCTTCCTCTGGTTTCTCAGTCTGTTTCCTAGTGCCGGTTTGAAGTGCCTGCCGTTTTCACTGTAAAACCGAGTTGGAGCTTGTACCTCCTCATATATATGTATGGAGTGGAGTTGGCAACTGAAAAGAAACTTTGTGTTCCCTTCAAGATAGGTGAAGGACGGCTTTCACACACACTTATCTCTCAGAACTGAGCATGTGGAGAGACGTTCGTTCACCCAGCACAAAGGGAACGGGTTGCAGGGGAAACCCTTCCTCTGGTTTCTCAGTCTGTTTCCTAGTGCCGGTTTGAAGTGCCTGCCTTTTTCACTGTAAAACCGAGTTGGAGCTTGTACCTCCTCATATATATGTATGGAGTGGAGTTGGCAACTGAAAAGAAACTTTGTGTTCCCTTCAATGTAGGTGAAGGAAGGCTTTCACACACAATTATCTCTCAGAACTGAGCATGTGTAGAGACGTTCGTTCATCCAGCACAAAGGGAACGGGTTGCAGGAGAAACCCTTCCTCTGGTTTCTCAGTCTGTTTCCTAGTGCCGGTTTGAAGTGCCTGCCTTTTCACTGTAAAACCGAGTTGGAGCTTGTACCTCCCCATATATATGTATGAAGTGGAGTTGGCAACTGAAAAGAAACTTTGTGTTCCCTTCAATGTAGGTGAAGGACGGCTTTCACACACAATTATCTCTCAGAACTGAGCATGTGGAGAGACGTTCGTTCATCCAGCACAAAGGGAACGGGTTGCAGGAGAAACCCTTCCTCTGGTTTCTCAGTCGGTTTCCTAGTGCCGGTTTGAAGTGCCTGCCTTTTCACTGTAAAACCGAGTTGGAGCTTGTACCTCCCCATAT